>NW_024104320.1:0-600000 GCF_003945595.2 Pipra filicauda
ACCAATTTGGCCCATGTTAACAGTACAGTCAACACCTGTAATACAGAATAAAAAAGTTTATAGTGTCTAGCAAACTTCATATACAGTCCATAAGAGAGTTTCCCAGCACAAACACAACATGCTTTTGCAAAGGAATTAAAGCAAATTTGGATCAATCCCAAAATGACACACTACCATTCTTTAAGTCACTGTACAAGTGTCCAGTACTGAAACGAGGGACATCACATTTTACATCAATAAAATCAAAGTACAGTGCTGAGAATGATCCTTCTAGCCACCCTTTCTGAAAAAAGGGATATACAATGTAACTGTGAAAATAATTAAATTATAATCATGATTAAATATCAACCACAAAAAAAGTCTGTATTTTGTGTTTCTCACAAAAAAAATCATAGAATCATAGAATATACTTAGTTAGAAGGGACCCATCAGGATCATCGAGTCCAACTCCTGGCCCTGTGTTACAAAGAATTTGGAAAAAAATACAATATTGTGGATAGCCATATACAATTCTTCAACACATGAAAAGGAAAAAGCATTCTCATCACCTATGAGAAAGGGCTTCTCCTTTTCTGCTTTCTCTTCATTGAAGAGAATCAAGTACAAAAAACCCCCTTCCATCATAAGATGTTAGCTGGCAAAAATAATTTGTTTGTGATCTAGGTCTATATGGACTTAATTCCATATCAGAGACCCTTTCTGTATGTGTCCCACTGAATTCTTACCCACTCCTGAGCACTCCACTTATTTTTTTCAACATTGTCATGACAAATTTTTAGCTGACATCTAGAACATGGTTTTTCAGAAATCAGAAAGTTTCATGGTTAATTCTTTGAATATAGGGAATAAATTGTCTATGTTTGGTAGCCAAGGCATATAAACTTAGTAATTGCTGTATAACAATCTTTCCTATAAACCAATAGATACTAAACATTTCATTAGTACCATAAAATATGATTTTTTTTTTTAAACTATGAAAGCATTTTTTGCATATCTCTGGTTTTTATACCTCAGCTGACAAATATATGCCATCAGCAGGTATCACACATATTTAATAATTTTTTACAATACAAATGTAATTCCTAACCCTCCATGATCAGAGGTCTTTTATACATTGTTATATTCCTTTAGCAACTACTTACTGGTCCCAGCTTCTCATCTGTGCACAGTGATTCACATTGTTTCTACTTGTAGTGTACTGATGAGGAAAAGGCTGGGTTTTGGATTTATGACCTTATTTGGAGTAGGGCAGGTTGATGATTAATAGTTTCTTTTGTATCATGGCAGAATTGTTTCTAGAACACCCTACATCTTTCCTATTTATAATTCTGTTCTGTATGGTGGGTTTTTTTGTCTACCTTTTTTGAACCAAATTTTCTGTAGTATGTAAAAGGCCTTTATATCTGAGCCGAAGCAGTCTAAGAAAGGGTGCACAACTTGAAAACTCTCTTCTGTAAAGTCTATAGATACTCTTAATATTTTCCAGAGAATACATGTTAAGTTTGCACATCCTGTTAGATTGAAAAAGCTCTACTACCGAATTCAAGTTTCTCTCTCATTTTAAATCTTCTGCTGATTAGCTGTAGCTATGTTGGATGTAAAATCATTGTGAAGTTTTTTCTAGTGCTCTGTCAATGACTTGAGGAAGTTGCTCTAGTGACTGGAAGACACAATGCTACTGAGATAACACGGGAAAAATTCTGATACATGCTAGAGGAAGAGAAACTGTGCTTTAGGAGCTGATACACCAGCTTGCCCAGTGGAATAACTTGTCTGAAGAGACCTTTAGGGCTTTGAATACACAGTAATATTATCTTGAAGCCTTAAAAGTTTCCATCCCACAGGAATGTATTCATTGTTATATTTTTGCATTTGGAGCACGGCACAGAGCGTTGTCAACAACAACGGTTGTTGACAGTTTTCTCTCCGGTGCCAGTGGGTAGAAATGATACCACATACACCCCCCCACACCCACCAGACTGCGTGGGGTCACCCTGCCCTCACCATGTCTGCACCATGAGCTACAAGGGAATCTCTGCTTCAGATCCTGAAGCACCTCCTACCCCTCCTTCTGCGCTGACTTGGGTGTCTTTAGAGTTGGTCTCTCGCCTATTCTCAGTCCTCTCTCGCAGCTACTGTTGTGCAGCATTTTTACCCCTTCTTAAATATGTTACCAAAGAGGTGCTACCAACACTGCTGATGGGATCAGCTTCGGCCAGTGGCAGGTCTGTCTTGGAGCCAGCTGGCACTGCCTCTACACGACACGGGGGCATCTCCTCATGTCTTCTTACAGAAGTTATCCCTGGAGCTCCTGCCTCTTACTCTCCTCAACTCCCCTTCCATTTTTCTCATCAGGATAATAATCTGGGTTTTTTAAATCTTCTTTTAGAACAGAAGAAAACTTATTTCTTACTTATAAATCAGAAAACTCAATCACACATTTTTCACTTCTTCTGTAAGAGCAACAGACACATAGAAGTATCTATTTTATAGTTTACACTAAAGTTTTAAGCATTTAATGCAGAAAATTACTGTTGGGTTTTTTGGTGATGTTTTTATTTGTTTTTTAATTGTTTTGTTGTTGTTGTTTGGTTGTTTTTCTAATGAATCAAATATTGCTCAGGTTTCTTGAGTATTGTCCACATCTAAGCACAAGTTTCTTCAGTGGTTCATTACTTGCATCAAGGAAACAGATAAAAAAATGTTTTATTGCCTGTCATGGCTTGGTTTAGAAAGAAAAACTGAAGCTTCCAAATCTTTTACCGATATTTTTCTCTTAAGTGCTATCAATTCCTGGCTGAGTTACAAGAGTCAGACACAACCTTCTCTTTTTGACAGATCCCTCCCTCACTGCTTATCTCCAAATGTGTGGGACAAGTTCAATGTAATGTGGAAGGAAAACAAGTTATAATTCAGAAAGTGAATTACAGTGATACAAGAACTTTCTGTAATGCAATTATTTCTTTCATATAGCATTAGTATTATTAGACTACATATTTTACTTGCTACATATTTATAAATACTCTGTGCTCTATTTCATTATTTTGCATAATGGAAAAGACAATATTAAACCTTGGTATCTACGACCTAGTATTAACCAGATCATCTACCAAAAAAAAAAAAGAAAAAAAGATTCATTTTGAACTTGTATTCTAGTGTAAATTTCTCTAGAGAAGGGTTCTAGGAACTATTTGATGTGTCATTTTTACTCTAGTTACAGTGACTCTTCCATCAAACACAAATTTTCAGAAACTTTGATTTTATGATTTTATAATTTATTGTCATGATGTTGCATTGAAACCTTTCTTTTTCCTTCCCTTAGGCCTTCATTTTCAAATTTGTTACTTGAAGATGTATAAGATGTACAAGGAAAACTGAAAGTGCTTATTTCTTCCCAAGTTCTTTTGTCTTAGAACCACTGCTACCTGTGACAGATCTCAGATCAACAAGACATTAGGAGTGCATCTTAGACTCAAGCTTTTCTCTCACAGTTGTTAGAAAAGAAACCAGTTTAGTTTTTTCTTTTCATCAACATCCTTACTGCTGCTATTATTCTTGAGTATCTAAACCGGTGCCAATATCTAGGAAGCGGGATTAATCAGATTCTAAGATTTCAAAGTATCACCAAAACGTGAAAATTATCTTCAAAGCAGCAATAGAGAGTTTCATTTCTTCCGTGGAAACCTCCAGTTGTTCCGATATGCCTACAAAGTCTTAAACAAAATGTAAAATGCTTCTATGTTATTGCAATATACTGCATATGATATCAATAATGGAAATATTTTTCCTTCCTCTGTTGCTGCCAGATGTTCTGTGAGCAATAACTGCCCGGTAAACTTTGGTCCTGCAGTTTGCAGAATCAACAGAAGTTCTGGTCTTTTGGCTTGCTTTTGTGTTTGAGAGCAAAAGTGCATTCCCAAAGAATCTTCATTTTATAATTTTTAAATACTGTGCTTAGGCTTTATCTGTTCTTTAACCTCTAGCACATAGTGCACTATAGGTATTTTGTGGAGCCTAATCAGTGCATATTTTAAGCCAGTTGTTAGGAATTTCTGACAAAGTGCAGTGTCAGAACACATGATGCATTTTTCTTTCTGTCTTTTGTGCCACCAGTTTATAGCAACGGCTTGATTTTGTAAAGCTATACTGAGGCTTTTGGTTGACTGTTTAAATGAGCTGCTCAGCTATTTAAATGAAGTTTCATGAGCTCTCCTAAGGATTTTCAGATATTTTCCACAAGGAAAATGCCTCCTAGCAGTTCAAATGCTCTTAATGTTCTATTGGTTTTCCTTTGTGCCTCTCCTCAAAATTTTTACTTTATCCACTAACTTACTGTTGGTGTAATTCTTTTTTTAGGACATTCAGAAGTGCCAGAATGCCACATAAACATAATATCTTCAATATCCTTCAATCCTTTTCCTCTTCTTAAAATATTTCTCCTCCTTGTTTTTGATGTTATTCCCTTCAGAAATTGCTTTCAATTGACTTAGCTTTTCTCTTTTCTCTAAAAATCTTGCCTCGAGCCTTCTGCTCCTATCATTCAGTGCAGACACATAAATAGAAAGAGACGGGCAATGGCGTGATACAGACTTCAATCACTTATAAATAAAGGAGGAAATATTAATGGCTATAACTCCGTGATTTCATGAGTTTGTGTATGTACTACAGCTTAATTAACTTCTGCTACCACTCCTTTCAGTTTAACAAAATGCAGCATATATCACAGGGTTGCACAAAATCAGAGAGTGGAGGCTGGAAGATGCCTCTGGAAATCATCTAGTCCAAACCTCCAGTTCGAAGCAGGGTCAGTCACAGCTCAGGGCATTATCCAAATTGATTTTTAAAATCTCCAAGGATGGAGATTTACTCCACAATGTCTCTGGGCAGGTTCTTCCAGTGTCTGACCTTCCTTACAATGTTTTCGCTCATTTTAAATAGAATTTCCTTTCTTTTGATTTTTGCCCATTGTGTCCTAACCTGTTCACTTGAACTTACTGAAATGAGTCTCTTCTTTACCTCCTACTATCCGGTATTTATACACATTGATTGCTCTGAGTCTTCGCTTCTCCTGTTCTCTCATCCTCTCCTTATATGAAAGATGCTCCAATGTTTTAATTGTTTTCTGGCTCTTCGGGGACCTCAGAAAACTCCTGGATCTTGTGTACCATGCTGTGCTGTCCCTGCAGTAGCTATTGAAGAGGAGAAAGTCTGAAGAACAAAGTGTTAATGTTAATGTGCAACTTTTTCCTATTTCTGAAGAAGGTCTCTTTATTTTTTTTTCTGATCAGGTGATCTGGAAGAGACACCACCATGATGTTGCCAATGTTGTTTGCTGTATAATCCTAATGCATAAAGTTTCAGCTCCCTCATCATTCATCCCAAGGCATAGTTCCATGCATTCCCACTGCTCTCTGACATAAAAGATGTTACCTCTCTTCACCTTCCTGAATGGTGTATGTCCACGGCAGTGCTATCCCACTATACCTCTGTGATCCCAGTGAGATTGTATTCCAGCAACAGCACATACACTTCTCCATGTATTATCTTTTTGGGGATTAATATCTGCTATATTTCAATGTAGATTCAAATTTGTAAGGATTTTATTTTTTTCCTTTAAATCCCAAGATTTCCTTGATGTTTGTCTCTCTCTCCTCTGGAATAGATAGAGGCTATCCCATCTTCCAACTGCCCACTCATATATAAAATCTGTGCTTATTCAGTCAATTTATCAGGATCTTATAAAGTATTCATTAGAGACTGTCCAGAAGAACCAACACAATAACAAAGCAGATTGATCCAGTATGGGATTATTTTGTCTTTCATTGCTTCACTAAGTTTCTTAGTGACTTGATAGAAAATGACCCGTATTTTATAACATCAATGATAAAATACGCCAGTTTTCCATAATCTGCAATAATATTGCTTCATTGTTATTACTGTTTTTCATGTTATTATGACTATTTTTGCAATGCCATCAGCTTGGATTGCTTCATCTGAACTGAGGTAGCTAAACAAAATGCCTAAATTACTATCTTAACTGTCTGAGCTAGTTTATTTGATGTTATTGTGTTATTGTAGCATATTGAAATATTAAATTCTAGGAAGAGGGCAATGCCCTGAATTGTTCTCTAGGGAAACCTATATCTCTCTTTAATAAATAAATATATGTAGATAGCCTACAGGTCCATATAAAAGCAGAGAGAATGGTATGGATCTGAGACATGGTGTCTGGGAAACCTTGTTAGTCTGACAAAAATGAGCAGTGAGATAAACCCCTTGCTTTGTACATATACTGTACTAGTTAGGTCTGAAACCCCTCAAAATTCAAAACTAAAATTTCTCTTCACTGGTATATTTTCCTGTGATTTCATCACAAACAGGTTCCAAACAACATGGACATCAGTGTGGTTTTCCTTTGCTGGAATCGGATCCTTTAGATTGCCACTGGATAAAGTCACATGAAGATTTTAAAGCTTCTTCTCCAAATTCTTTTCTGAGTGCCTCCTTGAAAGAGCCATAGCTCTGATACTTGCAATACTGATTCTATTTCAGATATTTCTGTTGGCAGCTTATTGTTGCTACTTTTATTCTCTGAGAAGACATAGTCAAGTATTAATCCTGAAGTCTCTTCTTTCAGGATTCAAAGAAGTTAAATATCCAACATCAGAGAAGCATCTGAAAATTTAACCCAAATTCTTCTGAGTGTCAGAATCACATATTAGAATGATGGTGCTCTAAAATGTGTGGGAATTAAGGCATATATCTCTTGGACTGAGGTGTATTTGATTTTAAGTGAACTAGAAAAGAAATGTTGATTCTAACTGGAACAGACATCATAATCTACTGACATTCATTCTTTTGAAAATACTGGCTCTTGGCAGGTATAGAGGTTGACTGCCTATTGAATTTGGCCTTAGGATATCCATCTTAGGCAGGGAATTTGCAATGAAACCAGGCATCAGGTTTGCATTCAATAAACAGGACAGGCAATACAGGTCACTCTTTGGTTCTGGACAACATAATTGCATCCCACAGGACAGCAAAAATCCTGTCTCTTCCTCCGTGAGGAATCTAGAGGCTATGCTCCTCTTGTTAGCTGTTTTTAGGCTTTGTCCAGTACCTTGCCAAGATCCTTTATTGTCTCATCATGTACATCCATGAAAATAGAAAGAGATGAGCAATGGTAGAACACAGACTCTGGTTGTCTGCAAACAGGGAAAATATATTCCAGCAGAAGCGTTATAAAGTCTGCTTAATGCCCAGGACAATGATGCAGTTTGACCTTCTTTCTCTTTTCTCACTTAACTCTTCATTTTTAGTATAGTGTGTCACTTTGTTGCTTTCCTGTTTATCTGGGAAAGAAAATATAGAAAAACCACACCTTTTTCTTCAACATTCATATGGATTCTCTCCATATTCTTACCTACCAGCCGATTCCTATAGCTGTAAGGCATCTTGCCGCATCAGCTACCTCTCCCATATCAAGTATCAGGCACAGCTTGAGCTGCACTGAAGACAATGTTGCTATTGCTAATTCCTTCTGCGAGGGGCCGTGGATCTCACTGAACTGTCAACAAATGTATTTCTCAATCATGAACTAGAATTGATCAAATAAAAAAAACAAACGGATCTTTATTTTGTCTTTTGCTGACTATTTTACAGCTAGATCAGTTCCCCAAACTAGATTACTCTATAAGCTGTTTTACCAGAAGAAAAAAATACAATGACACAGAGAGGAAAGTGTAAACTGTTCTGGTTTTTCTCTGAAAAATTTTTGACCCAAATAACCATCAAATTACAGTTTCTCGTTACTGCAAGTTTATTTGCCTGCCTGTGGTCTCTTCTGCAGCAAGATTACTTCCTGGGTGAGGTATATGCTCTGTGGTTCTTCATTCTATGATTTTGTGTTTAATCTTTTCTTCTTCTTAAGTAAATTTGGAGCATAACTTACATATGCAGGTACACATGCAAAAGAAATAGAACCATAGAATGGTAGAGTCATAGAATCATAGAATTGTCATAGAGTATCTGTCAGTAGGTCTTGGTCCATGAAGAAAAGAAGACACACACATACATGAACAGAGTGATGAGACAAGAGGTGTCTGCCTGCTGAGCATAGCAGGCAGGCTTTATTGAGCTCACTGGCTTCTACTTTCTCACACACATAATGAAAATATATTTTTGCAAAAACACTTAGGAATGTAACACCTGCATACAGCCAACAACCTCATCCTTGCACTGTAATCCTTTTCTAGCTAACTCCCTAAAATTCAAGGCTGTGTCCATGGGGAACATTTAATCAGCATTACTGTTCTCATGGGAAACGGCCTAACACTATCCAATATTTCAAACTCCTCAAGCTCCAGGGGCTTCGTGGAGCTGCCACTTCCCCCCACATAGAATCATTGAATCATTAAGGTTGGACAAAACCTTCAAGATCATCTAGACCAACCTTTGACCAAACACCACCATGCCAAGTAAACCATAGCACTTAACATCATGTCCAATCGTTTCTTGAACACTTCCAGGGATGGTGACTCCAGCACTCCCTGGGCAGCCTGTTACAGTGCCTGGCCACTCTTTTGGTGAAGAAAGTCTTTCTTAGGCCCAATCTGAACATCCCGTTTCCTCTTGTCCTGTCAGATGGTTTGGTTTGGAAAGGACCTTAAAGATCATGTAGTTCCAATCCCCTTTCCAAGGGCAGGCATATCTTTCACTAGACCAAGTTGTTGACATATCTTTCACTAGACCGACCTGGGCTTGAACACTTCCAGGGCTGAGGCATACCCTAAATGTATATGTATGCATATGTATAACAGAAGAAACTACATTAATTTCTGCCAAATTTGTTTTTACTCTTTGTCATTATCTTTAGAGATTTTTTGATTGGTCATCACAGAGATGATCAATCATAAGCCCACAGACCAGATGGACAAAGATTTGTTAATAAACTTGTTAAGGTTAGGCACTTCGTTTTGCTGGGTAAAGGAGTGGATGCAGCAACCAGTAAGACAGCAGGTAAAGGAGTAGCTGGACGAGAATGAAGGAGTAGCAGCCTCTCAAAGGGACAACTGCGGGTAACATCTCATGGCTCATTTTCTTAGCTAGCATTGCTTCAGCTCAGTAAAGCTCATATCAGCACAAGCTTTCTAAAAAAAAAAAAAATACTGTTAACACACAAAACTATACATCTGTGTTGAATGCTGGGATAAATACAGGTGTAAATGCTATATATGGGCATAATATCTCAGTACTTTTAATTTAATTAGCTCTGAAAGAAAATATGGTAAGTTTTTCCTGAGTTTTGTTAACTTTTGCATCCCACAAAAATTAGTCTTTGAGTTATCATTACATAAACACATTAATTTCATCTCCTGTGGCTAACACATACTAATTAATGTTCTAAAGTCCTGCTGTACTTTTACCATAAACTATCTGACCAATGGTAGTTGCAGTAAATCCTGTCAGCTGATGTGTTAAAATTCACATAATCCTCCCAAGAACTGTAATGTGCATTAGCTATCAAATGCTAGCTAGTATCATGTATCACAAGCATCAGAACATTTTAATGGAAGCATGACTTATGAGCATTTACACAGGGGCTATTTAATAGATATTAGAAAAAAATTATGAACCTCCTCTATATGCTACAAATCTAACAGTGAGAAAAGTAATTGCCATTATGTGTGTTTCAAGAGATTTAAAAAAGTTGCTGAGTGTTAAAAGATAAAGATCTGAGAAAAGAACAGGAGACTGAGACATCCTTTAAGTTGTTATAAAATTTTCACTCTCTTTTAGCCCTCTGGTGACATTTTTTCATGACTTTGGGATTGTAACCCACTGAATGAGAAACACTGACACAGAGCGTAAGCTGTGTAGATGTAGTCAGAAGCTTTCAAGATCTCCAACACCTATTTTATTTTACTGAGAAGAAGGTTTACATTGATTTCTTCTTCTAATTTATCTGTCTTTTGTGCCAGGGTAAGAGCAAAGAGTGCTATTAAAAATCTTAAGATTATTAGACAAAAGAAACTCAGAAAAAACTGCCATGTAATTCACAACAGTTTATGAACTACATATACTGTACTCTGTATTTTTCCTAGCCACTGCTGTGATAGCTAATGTCTCCCAATAGTGCAAGTGACACTTACTGATGGCACAGTTTTATGTTAACTGTATTCCATTAGCAGATTTCTGTGTAAATCCCTAGGACGCATTGATTGATAACACAACTCCACATGGAATTTCAGTACAAAGCCCTCATATTACTGCACATCACACTAACTCTATATCTCAGAAAATTTTCCAGTAAAATTGAAAAAAATTGGTCAGTCCAGTCTTGTTCTACATATCTCCTCCAAAAGAGATCCAGGAGCTTTATTTACTGTGCCTAAACCTGTGTTTGTATAAATTGTGAATCCAATTAATTTGGAACAATTTTTGATAGAATTATAAAGGTGTGAGATACACAACTACCTATTAGTGAGTAAGACAACTAGTTATTCAGCTGGACTGCAGCATTACTGTGAGTAAATAATTTCCTCACATATATTATCCATTTACTAAATAGTAAATTCATAACTACTTTCAGTTCTAGAAAGCGATACCAGTCACATTTATATACAGACATAGCACAGCTGTTACATATGTATCACAGGACACTGTTATAAACCAGAGATTGTTCTATCCCTACTTTCTGTGTTTAGATGACACCTGCATTAAGTGTTAAACTTTACTTTTTCGTTAACTGATCAATGTATTGAGCCCTGTTACTTAGTCATGTTGCATTTAATTCATGCGATAAAGATGAAATCATAACCCCAGTGAAGTCAATGTTAGGACTCCCCTTAACTCAGGTTAGCAATAACGTCACCCATTAAGCAGCTGATTGTGACTGCTATGTTTAGGAAATAAAAGTTGTAACACACTGCTTAATTAACATTAGGTAACACCAACTAACTTTAACAGATCCAGTTTGCTAATGCTATCAGAGTTTGAAACGTTTCCTTCCATAGAATGAAACGTTTGGATTTGACCACTCCAATTGATTAAATGGCATCTAAACTTAAAAAGGATACTAAAAGTGAGCAGATATCTTAGACTCTGGCAAGTATTTTTGTTCTTTCACTGTTCTTTACAGAACCATGTAAATGAGTTCTCACTTTGTCTGTGTGTTGTTTTTGGTAATAAAAAGTCTTGGAATAATATTTCTTTGCTGTAGGACATCATTAGTGCTATCCATTTTAGCTCTCCCATGCCTAGTATTTATTACAAGCCACCAAGTATACCTGAATATTAGGGTAAAAAAGCAGAATACAATCAAAATATTCTGTCAACCTTTCAACTGTATAACAGGATTCTGGCCCTGTAATCTTTACATTCTGTTATAATGAAACTAGGAGTGAAAAAGTGCAAACATCCATGAATTCTTGACTACAACATCTGTAGCAAACTGAATACACATATACCTTTGCATAATATATGCATTAATCCAAGCTGCCGAGAAAGGCAAACCTTCGACTAATCATCAACCCAGACTTCTTACTAAACAGCCATAGGGCAAACCTCCTCTAAATGTAATTCTGTCAATTACAGTACAGCTGCACCAGGGATAAATATGGCCCATTGTCACCGTGATTGATGATTTGGCTACGCTGGGTCAGAATTGGGTTGTAACAAGAATGTTGTTTTTGATAAATCCTCCTCACTGACTTTCTCCTGTGACATCCACTTAAAAAACAAACAAATCCAAAAGACCACACTTTTTAGCATGATTTGTTTCATAAGGAGGAGGAGGTAGTCAAGGAAAAATTAAAGTCAGTAATGTTCCTTTTTGCCTAAGGGGACCATTCACTCGTTATAACAATAGGGGGAGTTGTTGATTTCAGCATGTAATTTCCACATTTCTATTTGCATTAATGAGAGCTTTATGCAACATCCCAGGAGTATCAATGGGAGAATAGATCATTAGGAGCCTGATAACTCTATTTGTTACTGTGTATGAACTTCCTTTAGCACCTGACTTTAAGCCTGACTTTAAACCAAAGGTAGTGGCAACTTCTTGTGCTGAAAAACAATAATGGTTCAGGAACTAGTATCATTCACACCAAAGTAAGTATTTTCTCCTGCAGGAAATCTCAGCAAAATAATATTCAGTAGTTCTATATTTTACCACAACACTGTGATCACCTGAAATAGATAGGTAGCTCTGGCTTCCAGCACTTTGTTGCTACCAAATTCACTGCCAATTTTAGATTGTGTTTCTATTGCAGCTGGCCATAGACAATGCCATACACTGACAGTTTTTTCCACAGTGATTGTAGCTGTGTTGCAAACTAATTTTTTTCTTACAGGAAACAATACTGGTTGTCACTAAGAATATTCTTTAATTAAGAGCTGATTGCTTCTTATGTCAACCTTTCAATCTTTTTGCCTAGTTCAAACTAAGTACAGTATAGCTACCCTAAGTCAACCTGTTTGCCCTTTTAGTACTGACCTAACACTGTTTTTCATCCAATCCTATGGAATTTCTTCAAGACTCTTGGAAAAAAAGAAAGAAAAACATAACATAATTGGACTGCAGAGCTCTTTATTAGAGCTGCTATGAACTTTACAAAGCTGAGACATCTGTCATTACTGGTAAGCGTTATTGAATGTACCTAGACACTTTCAGCAGTTCTCTCCATGTCTGTATTCTGATCTGAGCTGTATTCTGATTCTGAGCTCCTGCTCTCTCAACATATATGATTAAAGCAAAGTTGCCTTCTCTGTGTTTATTTCCTCCCAATATCATAATTCCAGGTTTCACAGGGCTTGTGTACTCCCATGTCCTTCATCTTCAGGTGCAAAACTTAAAACGGGTTACAGACACCGCTGCTCCCTATTGCATTTCATTAGAGCTGTGGCATTTGCTGCCCATGAGGTAACTTCCCAGCAAGTCTCCATGAAAATGAGACAAGCTAGCAGAACAGCTTAAGTAGGAGTTTTTGCTAATTTCAGATTGATTGAAAGATAGTAAAGAGAACTTAAAGCTTAACAGAGGGAGATGGGGAATAAACAGCCTTTGATAAAGAGGAGGTGATGAGCAGCAAGGAGGAAACAGTAAGATAGCTAAGCAAAAATTCTCACCAGACATAACTGCAGACAGAACTGCTCTTAAACTCTCTTTGTCAAAAACAAGAGTGCACTTACTCCTCTTCACTGTCTACCAATAATCAACTAAATTAAATTTTTTAGGATTTATCATCCTTTGATCTGTACTTCCCATGGGGATTCACGGCTGTTAAGATGTGTTTATTTCTGCCTGAGGCAGATAAAGTCTTTGGATTTGGGATGAGAAGCAGGGTCAGAAGATAAACAGTTTCCCAGGACTGGTAATCACACAGAGATGAAGAATGCTGACAGCAGCAGCGAATCAGAAAAGAGACTGAGATGTTAACTTTATAAAGCAAGTCGCTGATGACGAAAATCTTGGTGCATATTAAATGATTCACAGAACTTTTTCTAGTTAATAATGACCTCAACCAATCAAAATACATGAATTTTCAGATACTACATTATAAAGACACACCTATGCAGCAATTTGACAAATTAATCAGGCAAATCCTTTTTGGAGCAATTAATGTACTTCTTTTCATTGATTCTAAAGGGTGCAAATAGTGCTACCTCTAGTATTTACAATTTAGATGTCTCAAGTTCGGTGAGATGGATCTGCTCAAAAATCTGGGGGGGGAAAAACCAATAAAATCACTAAAAAGTCCATATTGTTTAGCTTTTTTAAAGATGTATTTATACCCTTTCAACAAACACTCCTGGGCTATAAACTGCGAGTCCTATGGGAAAATTAGAAAGATTGGGTAGTATCCTTCTTGCTCAGCCCAGGCACTTGAATGCATTTAATTGATATTTCCATTCTTCATGCCATAATAAGATGCCAAAATCTCCCTAAGTTTCCTTCAAGTATATAGGACAGGGTTCAGATGCAAGGGGATGGCCTACCTAACTATAATCCATTTTTGAACAGGCTGGAATAGGACCTCTCTGACATGAGGGAATCTTCTGTTGTCTTCTTACAGAAGCCATGCCTGCACCACTCTCCCTCCCAACACCCCACTATCAAAACCTTGCCATGTGAGCCCAATACAAAACGAAAAAACATTCCACCAGAGACTTATCTTCTCGTATGTTCAAGTGCAAGACCGCAAGGTGAGCTGCAGAAGCTCCAACCAAAAAAGTGCAGGGCAAAGCGCACAGATGTACTGAAGACCTTGTGCTGACAGGAGATACATCACAGGTAAGTGAAAAAGCAGGAGGGAAATTGTAAAAAACAGTGATGAAACACTGTAAGAAGAAAAAAAAAGATAATCCTTTCTTGGGACACATAGCTGAGTTGCAGCTCCATCACGTTAGAGAGAATATTTCCCACCACAGCAGCACTAGGAGAAAATCAGGCTAAAATTCTACGAAATTCGTTTAGTTACAGAATGTGGAGCATTTTGAACAAAGCTGTTCCTCCAGGGGTCATCGCAGTGCAAAACTATGTAGGTCTATTTAAGGATGGGGAAATATTGGGTCCTTAATTGATACTGCCCTCCTTGAGCTGCTATATAGAAGGCATAAATATGATACTTAGCAGTTATATGAAAATGGCAATATGCCATTGTAAAGGTTGGTAGTGCTATTCACTAGAACATAGGTGGGTCAAGTTCAGTGAGTGTGCAAGTATTTGCATAATCTTTGCACAGAAAACATTTCTGCCGAGTCACAGAAATTGATGTTTTGATGCAGGAGTTGTCAGGTAGCAAGTAAAAAGTTATATGCAACAAAAAAGTGAGAAAAAGAAACATTTGCTTTTAGAAGCTCCAAAGTTTACATCTGTTGAAGAAAAACTAGGATCTGCCTAATGAGTGCAACCATCTTTACCTTTTCTACCCCCATACTTGCAGTGTATTCTGTATTCTTCAATACAGAACAGATACTGACACCTCTGTCTTGCAAAGGATGCATTATAGGAGGCAGATTCCATAAAGAAGGAGCATATAAAATGTTTAGCTTTACAATTTTTAGTTTGTGTGCAGTTTTATATCAATTTGATTATTTTCAAAGGTATTTTTGTGGGGTTTTTTCTCTTCATCAAGACAGCCATTTAACTGGCTACCCACTGAGTTGTTCCAATTAACAGGTACCCATACCATTATTTGTCTTCTTAATTTTTGTACCATGAAAGTCTAGTCATTAGAGTTCAGACTTTGCTTCTCCACGATGAATATGTAAGGAGGTGCTATCACCTCTGTAGTGCAGTCTATATTCACATTTTAGCTAACTTAAGTAACTGATTAATAGCCATGTGTTTAAGAAGCAGGGGTTTGAACTGGATTTACATGACTTCAGCTCACATTTTGTACCTTTGAAATGGCTGCAGTCTCTAGGACTTGCTTCACTCACTGGGAAACAGATAGTTCCAAAGTATCAGCAGCGTCATTATGATTTGTACTTTGAAATCCAGAGTGAAATGCACTCACCTTGGTAATTCTGTCTTTTTTAAAGAGAACACCCAGGAAAGTCAATAGCTCCTAGAAAAAGAACATGATGCATGATGCATTCACCATGTACCAGTTCATCATCAGTTTCTAGCCCAAAATCCACAAATTTTACACAACAGTAAAGAAAATTCATTCAGCCCATTCAACCTCACCCCTTCTCTCCTATTGGCTGTTTAGGGGCTGCACCACAAACATAATAGTTTGAAAGGTGAAATTTTAAATTTTGTAGAGTGGATTTTAAAAGACTATTATTGCCCATGTCACTAAAAGGGAAAGTGCATCCCTCATGCAGTAACCTACACAACATGTTCATAAATACATGACAATTCTGACATCCCCTGTTTGCTAGGCAACGTGCCCTCCCTCCCACCTCCTAATCTCCTTCATCTGAAAGAGAAATGTATTTTTAGCTGCCTCAGTGGGGCCTAAGGCATTGATTTATGAAAATAAGGTGGAAGAATTCATGAATTTTTTCTGACCTCCATCTCTCATTCCTTAGACATTTCTATTTTAAGATGTTTAAAATGAATTGTCCTAATGTGGCATATTATCACCTTGGTGCTCTGTATTTCACATTACTCTAGCATGCACGCATACATCCCCATACACCAGAATTATCTGAATGTTACTTGGTATTGAGTTTAAAAAGTCTTTTGTAACTTATTATTTTACTCTGATTGTGATATATGTTTTTTTGAGTACTGAGTCACCCCACAAATCCTCTTGAAAGACTGGAATAACTTCCTAAAGGTACTTCATAAATGAGCAAAGACAAGCAGATGAAATTGTAGCCATTTGATACAGAGATCTTTGTAATATAATCTACTGAAGCTAAACCAATATCTCATTTTTCTCAGCTCGTGATTCTGCAGTAAGGGCCCCGCACTTCACATTCCAGTGACCTCCACTGCTTGTGCTAATTAATTCTTTGGCAGTGTTACTTCTGCTTTATATAAACATCTTAGATAATATAAGTAGCTCTCTGTCAGCAATATTCTTAAGTATTTTAAGATTTAAATGAAAATTATATTACAAATAAATCTCAGATTATGAAACCCTTGCAAAGGGCCCACAGAAAACCAGACCTCTTCATCCAAATGCACAAGAAATTGAGAGCATTTTCAAAGATGAGAAATTTCTATTTTCACTCATATTTGAAGAAAAAAAAAAGGATAATTTTACTAAATATAATTTTTCCAAGATGGTAGTCATATTTTCTTGACTATTATTTTTTTTCCAATCAGAACTTTTAATAAATTTATTCAATTTTATGCTTAGTTTCGCTGGGTGAAAATCATCTAGTTGCAAAGAGCCATCAAAAAGGCAACACACCACTTAATTCCCATTTAAAATTCTCTTAAGGCAGATACAGGGTAGTGTCAAACTCGAGTGGATCTTTGTGCTATATTTACCTTGGGTCCATGATCAATTTTACCCTACGATGTCATGATGGGGGTAGCATTTCTGATTGAGTGAGTCATACCTTGGAAGTAAGAGGAGAGGCTTCACTATTTCATTTGCCATAGTTATTTCCTGAGTATTTTATTTTCAATCCTATACCCATACAGTAGTTAAGACTAACCTTTCAGAAGACATTTGGAACAAAGCTTCACCTTTAAGGCAACCAGGGGATGAAAACAATCTAGGTGAACTAGCCAGCAGGTAAGAGCTATATTGGCTCAAACAAATGTAGAAAGTCAGGTGAAAGGGCCATTAATAATAAAGAGACATCCAGAACAAATGTACTGACTTCACAGCTGAGACAACTTGTGTGAATAATAATATTACTGCTGAACTTTGCAGAACACATGGAATTGTCCTTGACTTTGCTCTTCTAAACCAAGAAAAAAAAAATCCCTAGATCTGCAATATCTTGCCACAAAACTTCCTTACTCTGCTAATATGTAGTTTCTGAGGCATATATGTGACACAGATAAAGAAATGCCTAAAGAAAGCCAAATAAAAAAAAAAAAGACAAAACCAATAAAGAGTCATCTTCATAAGACAAAGATCACTTTGTCGGAACTTTACAGAAATTTTGATTTATTGTTATTATGAACAAAGGATATTTGCATCAAGGAAATATCATATTTATTTAAAATCCAATGCAATTAACACATTCAGACACATGGTAACAGAAGTTGTCTTTCCTTTTTGGTTCTAAGTACAGATTCTAAATTACTTACTCCATTTTTATATCTTCTCTGTGGCTACACATCCCACACTAATTGGTTAAGAATAGAAAACACTGGAAAATAATGTCAAAACTTAAGAGCAAAGTTTATTTATATGTGAGGATATTCTTAATGAATCAGCAAATCCAGTAGTAAAATTAAAACTTATGTGAATATCTACTGCATTCAAAATTACTCAAAAATCATCTTTTATGTGTCAGGTAGGGAAAAGGTGAAAAAAAGAAAGCAGGTACCCATTGATTTAGGGTGTATCAGGCAGTGCAGATTGTCTGTAAATTCACAGCACAGTTTCTGCCTGTAATGGTAAGTCTGTTGATCTCTTTTCACGTCTGCTTCTGTCATTATTTATAGATCAAGATAAAAAAAAAAAGAAATGAAAAAGGTAGATGAGTGATTGTGCTGATTTTGGTTGGGGTAGAGTTAGTTCTCTTCACAGTGTCTAGTATGGGGATGTTTTAGATTTCTGATGAGCACAGGGTTGATAACATACAGATGTTTCTGTTATTGCTGAGCAGGGCTCACACGGAGCCAAGGCCTTTTCTGCTTTTCCTTCTACCACACTAGTGAGGAGACTGGAGTTGCATTGGAAGCTGGCATGAGACACAGCTGAGATAGGTTATCCAAAGTGACCAAAGGGATATTCCATCACATATGACTTCATGCTCAGTATATAAAGTAGGGAAAGCAGGAGTAAGGAGAGGACGTTTGGAGTGATGGTGTTTGTCTTCCCAAGTAACCATTACACATGATAGGACCCTGCTCTCCTGGAGGTGACTGAACACCTGCCTACCCTTGGGAAGTAGTGAATTTTTGCTTTCCCTATCAAACTCTATTTGTCTCAATCCACAAGTTTTCTGTCTTTTACCCTTCCAATTCTCTCCCTGATCGCACTGATGGGGGAGTGACCGAGTGTCTGCGTGGGGCTTGGTTGATTGTTGGGGTTAAACCACAACAGTGATTCATAAATAAATCCAGGCAATCAATTTTAAAAGAGAACACCTAAATAAACTGCTGGAATTGACTTAGATGAGAAGTCTACTACACTCAAGAAAAAGGGATGTCACAGGGGACTACAAAATATTGAGCAGTGTTTTGACACTGGAGCAACTATCAGAATCAGAACACTCTGGGCAAAAGCTACTTGTTTTATAATGTAGAGAAATGGTCTTCAATAGAAAAGGTGCAAACTATTGCAGGTATATGAAACCATTTAAATTAATAATACTCGGCACTGCAGTGTATCTGCATATTTTTTTATTGGCTGCAGAATCAGGCCGTCATCAATCTCCAGTGTCACTGCAACAAACCTGAATTTTTTTGTCAACTTGAGTTGTTGCAAATGTCCTTTTTGCATTACTTGGCCTTAAATATTTTTACGTATGAAAGGGAATTATCCTAGAAAACTCTACAACTGATAAAGTTGCTGGGTTTAGGGACTTAGCAAGTAGTCTAGCACTGCAGCTGAAAGCACTAAGGTATTCTCTGTGGATCAGAGGAAGCATAATGTTCCAGTAATTCATAACTAGTTATTTTTCCCTAATTCATGGAAAAGGGATTCTTGCACTGCTCTTCTAATAGAAGATCTACTTTGTCTTCAACACAAACTGCACTGACTTACAGTATACTTTATTTCTACAGGGAAGTAATTTTTATTTTAACATAACTGATAGCTGAGAAAACAGGTGATTGGACTCTGGGTTGCAGCTGAGCTCTGCAGCCCCTGTCTTTCCAAAAATCTAATATGAAATGAAACTGGAGAAATGTTTTGTCTCTAGACACATCTTTACATGCAGTGAGAACTTTGCTAAACACAAAAAACTGAATTCTTCCCTCAAAACCTTACAGATTCAAGTGTGATATTTCTGCTAACTGTGTAGTCACTAGTTTTTTCTGAATGCTGTAGAGGAGAGAGAGGTCCTTTTGTAAGACAATTCACCTTAGGTCATCAGGAGGTGACTCAGCCCATTTTTCCTTAACTACTAAGGGAGCCAGGTATGGCTGTATTCAAAAAACCTTTTCATTTTAGATATAATGAAATAGAAGATCTATCCAGATGGGAATATCTTATCAGTGACTAATTCCCAAATATCAGTGAAAACCCTGGAACTGGGTGCTGCAAGACACTTCAGTAAGCCATTCTGCTCTCTGTCTTCTTTTAAGGCAGGATCCAAAACACTTAATGCCTGACAGGTGTTTATTCAACCTCTTTATATAGGGATGATATTTCACAGTTTTATTTCTATTGCTGTGAAAGTGGCTCAATACTTCACGTGACATTATCACCCTGTGAAGGGCAGCCTGGGAAGGACCAAAGACTGAAACAGAAAAAAGACCTAGAAGGTCTCAGCAACCTCCAGACTTCTGAATCTCATTCATAAGAAGTGTTTTATCTGTCCTAATGGGACACAAAACAGTGGTTTTACCTTTTCAGTCATATTAATAACAATGAAGAGCATTTAAAATTCTTCTGAATTTTTTGGTATGTAATCAAGGCATCAAATACTAAAAAAAAAAAAAAAAATCACAATATCATCAATGAAAGTATATTTTATCTCATAAATAAACAGAGTAGGAATATTTTTTGGATATCCAGTATTTCTGGTAAAATCACAATATTTAATTCAGTGGATGAAACTCAGTATACTCTACCCACCATAATAATTTTATATTTTTACTTTCTATAACACTGCTTTTGTAAATTATGCACACCTCCTAGATGATTTTAAAGCAAGAAGAGGAAGTTTCAATATAATCCATGTAAATTTGCACTGAATCTACCACTGATTAAATAGATACCGTGCAAATAACAATCATAGACTCTTTTTTTGGTCATTTTGTTAATGACAACCAATACATCCTTTTGTTCTTGGACTTTCAGTATTGTTTATATCACTGGATACCACTCACTCCTCAGGGAAGATTGAAAAATACACAAATATCCCTAATTAATAGGCTTGAGAAATAATTCCTGAGTTTTCATTAACCAAGAAGGTAGAAAAAAAGCCAATGTTTATCAGAGATATTCAGGAAATTAGATACAGTTCTGAAGAAACAAAATGGTAAGAAATATACTGGGGCATTCATTATGATTTAAAAAATCATGAATTTATTTCTTTGGATGCACATAGATCCCACTTGAGTGCATGCAACTCAATAATGAAGAATCTATTCCATCATTGAAAAATGAGGGATTTATTCATGAAAGCTCTCATTGCATTAATGAGAGTTGGCCCTGAATTGATTGGAAAATAGATCCACAAACTACAGACAGCAGCACATGAGAATTATATTTGTATCTGTAAAGATTATGTGATAATGTAGATATCTATAAGGGAGTATGAGACCCTCATAGAAAAAATAATATTTATAAGAATAAGTGGAAGTTTAATGCACTCATGAAATGGAGTGTGGGCTAGAGAAAAGAAACAAGGAGAAAATATTTGTTTAATTGCAGCACGAGTAATTTATTTGATGCTGTTAGTTTTTTCCATTTTAACTAAATGTGGAAAAGGATCACCAATTCAAAGATAAAACGGATACCCTGCACATATCTATACTGCTGAAAAGTTAATCAATTATATTTAATAATAAAATTTTAATATGCAAGTTTTACAGAAAGTATATGTGAAATTCTGTAATGATTGAATTGAAATTAAACAGACATACATCAGCAGGTACTTCATATTATTATTATTTTATAGATTCTACTTTTGAGGATACCACAAATGTTTAGATCAATCTGTTTACAATGTCATATTGTATTTCAGCTATAGGACTTTTTTTTTTCTTTCTTGTAATATGTTTGGGACAAAATCAAATACAAAAGATGTAAAAGAAAATAGTCGTGGCTTTAGTTAATCCTAAGAACCAAGTTTATCAGGTGACAAGAAACAGTGAAATTTGAACAAGTAGATATTTCAGTACATGTTTAAAACAATTCTAGGACCAAGAGGATTGAAAAAATAAAAATCCTTGGAAAACTGGTGAACATTTAGCCCTTAAAATTTTCCTTTTCAAAAGATTCAAATGTATATATAAATTCCTGAGGTCTTGTTATTATATGCATCTTTAAATTGTTACACATGTACTTTTCCCGTACATAGTATCTACCCAAAACATAAACAGTCCTTACGTATCTGTTTGTACCTCCAGCTTTGTTACAGCTCATGATCTGAGAAGAGTCAAATACTTGGCCAGTGTGAACTGTAATAGGTCCATTGACTTTGACGGAAAATAGCAATTTATGCCAAATACAGGTTTCTCCTAAGGTCTCTTACTGCAAAGTTTTTTAGGATATATTTTTACCAAGTGAAATATTAGTTGCTATCCAACTAATTTCTTCAAAGCACAATGTATGACAGCACAGTGGCTGAGCTTCCTGCTACTAGAACCATGATGCAAGACTGTGGGTAAGCAGTACAAATGGCTTGTACATAAGACTCCCGAAGTTTTGTTGGTTATTAATATAAACTCTAGAAAATTACTCTTTTACCTTGAATCCTACAGAATTTTTCCATGTGTGTAATTTATTCTAAAAACACATGTATAGCTGTAATTTACTCTCTTTAGTTTGCAGAATAAGAGCATCATGCACTGCATTATTTGAAATTCTGCAAGTGGTTTTAATGGAAGAATAATATTCTGGAAATATATAGTTTAAAATATCCTTTTATTATTTCTTTTTAAATATGGAGATGGAACATTGGAAGGTGGAAAGGAGGAGTTCAGGCTGTAGGGAGATGGTTAGAAAGTATTGCTGAATCATCTACTTCATAAAAGCTAAACCTCATCTGACAGAGCTCCTTTCATTCTTTTTTTTTCTTCTTTTTTTTTTTTTAATTATCTTTTTTTTCCCTAAAATGACTAGGGAAAAGTTCTACTTATTAAACCAACTGCACTTTTGGCAGAACAACCAACACTAATCATAGCTCTGTGTTAACCAGCTGGCTATTAGATCAGCATTCCTAGCCTTGATTTTGGATTTCTGCAAATCTTCACATTTAATTTGTTAGAAGACTACAGATAAAAGAAAATATAAACTAATGAGACACTGCATGTTTTTGATTTCAAAATCCTATTATGACCATAGTTCAGTTTGATATTTAGACTCAAATGTTTGAAGCCAAAGTCACTCCTTGAAGCTTTCAAGTTAACATGCTTTGTTTACCTGCAAATATCCATTTGTTTGCCCAAAGATCTTCTTGATTAGAAATCAGGAATTTTCAGCTCCCATTCATGAAGTTTCAAAGTCACCCTTTGTATTGCCTAATGTGGAGAAATTTGTGCATTTCAAACACTTGTAATCAGATACTTGATCTTCAAATGCATCTACCTTTGAAGTCAACATGCAGATGTCAACTTTAACCAACTCCAACTATGGATCTCCACTGTTTCTGTTTTTCTGGCTCTTTGAGTCATTAAATTTAATATTTACTATGACTATTACTGGTACTTTATTTGTGGCCATATCTGTAAGTCCTACATATGTTAGAAGCTGTACAGGTGAAGACTAAAGGAACCCTTTCTTCTGTCCTTCTCCTCCATCATTCCTACAAACTATAATTTATCTCCCTCAATGATCTCTGTTGTAATCATTATAATAGTGTTCTAAGAGGGATTTTTTTTCTCAGTTGCTTTGATCTATAAGCACAGATTAAAACAAAAACATATAGGCTCTTCCATTAATGGATTTTGCTGAGAAGAAGGAATAAAAAAAGACCACACGTAAAAAAGAATCTAAAAAAAAATCAATCAAAAAAACCCAAAACAAAAACCAAACAAAACCACCCTTAAACCTCAAAATTACGTGAAATATGAATGTGTGAATAAAGAAATGTATTTTGTGCAAATGTAAAGATGTAAAGAGATATAAAAAGACCTCTTCTATGAAGACAGGCTGAGAGTTGGGGCTGTTCAGCCTGGAGAAGAGAAGACTTCAGGGAGACCTTATAGCACCTTTCAGTACCTGACGGGACTACAAGAGAGTTGGAGAGGGACTTTTTACAAGGGCACGTAAGATGGACACAGGGGACATAGGAAAGTTTCAGTCTTTAACCTGAAAGAGAGTAGGTTTAGATTAGGTATAAGGAAGAACTTTTTGACTGTGAGAGTGGTGAGGCACTGGCACAGGTTGCCCAGGGAAGTTGTGGCTGCCCCATTCCTGGAAATGTTCAAGAGCAGGCTGGATGGGGCTTTGAGCAACTGGATCTAGTGAAAGGTGTGCCTCCCCACAGCAGCAGGGTTGGAACTAGGTGATATTGATGGACCCTTCCAATCCAAACCATCCTATGGTGATCCTTTCTAAAGGGAAGAAGTTTTTCAGCCTATACTTTTCCCAGTGTTAGCCTTTAATTCCAAGAAAAGAGTACTACAGTACTTAATCATCACTCACTAATCAGCTATGACATGTAATTTGTACTCATATTCATGAGTCCTTTCCACTGTTCTAGGTCAGCTTTACCTCATGGTGAGATGATAACAAGTATCTGATTCAGAGACCATTGCTGAAAGTTAGCATGTGTAACCTTATCCCCTTTCTTTATTACCTATTATTGTTTTCTTTTTCAGCCCAGTTAACAGGCTGACCACTAAAAGTTCAACTATAACATCCATCACTTCAAAGCACTCTTACATATGACTTCTCTTACCCTGGCAGAAAGAGGTGAGAGATGATCTGAGACAAGCATAATGGCTAACTACCTCTATGTAGTCATTTTTAAACTCTCCAAGAACAGTGTATAGAAGATGACCTCTCTTCCTGACCTAAATTGATCTCTCTAGCTAAATGGGGTCAAGTCTTACCAGTCCTGGGAAGGTAGAAATGCTTCTTACAGCAAAGCTGAAGCCTTGCATCCTTCCTCCAAAGCACAGTGCAGGCAACCCAAAAAGCCTGGAGGCAATTCTTGATGAGATGCTTTATTCTGAAGAATATCCTTCCACCAGAGTTACTCACTCTAGGCTAGGGTGTACCTATTCATCCTAACTGCTTGGAAAGGAATAGAAAGGTACCACCCCTGGCTCCCCTAAAGGTTCCTCTGTCAGTTTAACCAAATTTAGTTTTATTTCAAAGAAGGGTCACATGAGAAGGATTGGGTGAAGTAAAGACCTTTCATCCTGCCTGGTCAGAGAAGCTGGAGCTGAAGCCGAAGCCGGGAAGGAGATCTCTGTTTTCAGCTTTACAGTTCTAGTCCAGGGAAAAGGTAAGTTGCCAGGAATGTTACTGGATGGTGAGAGCCAGAAAAAAAAATAATCAAAATATGAGACGAAAAAAAATTCTGGAGATGTTTGGTTTAATTTCAAAGAGGAAGGAAAAGCATTGTCTTTTAGGATTGTCCTAGCTCAGCTGAAATATCTGGTCACTGTCCTGTTTCCCTGTTTAACAGGGCAGCACACCCTACAGGAGATAGGAATAAGCCATTCTGAAACAATTTCTGCCTCGCTGCGCTTCAAAGCTTATATTTTTAGCAGTATTACACCTTTCGAGTGCCTCACATGATGCCAGAAAATGCTCATCTGTGTGTGTGAGTGGCTGTGTGGAAGCTGCCTGATATCCAGCCCTGCACACCCAAAGATACTGTGTGAATCCTGTCTGCTGCAGACTGCTGCAACATATACAGAACAGTCAGAGGGTTGGTACGTGTTGGGGAAATGTTATAAAAAATATTAGAATGACAAGTAAACCAGAATGATTAATAAAAAGCTCCATGGGAAAATAATAATTCTCTATTAAAGCAGAATTATAATAAATATCTGCTTGGTTTTTTCTTGATCTTAAGCTGCAAATGAATGCTTAGTCTTTGGAAAATGTAATACATTGCTAATTTGAACTGTGCAAATTTCTGTGCACAGGCAGCCTGGCAGAAGTTGTGTATGTTATTTGTACACATACACACACATGCCCGCACACATATTTGTCAACTCTTAGTGTTAACACTCCACGGTATTCCAACCATTCCAATCATTTGATTTTTTTCCTATGCTAGAATTATTTTTCTGCAGTGGGATGAATTTTTATTTCTTTTCCACATTTTCAATGTACATAATGAAAACATATAAAATACTTTTTGCAAATTATTCCTTATATATCCCTTTGCATTTTCTCGTATACTTTTAAGAGAAATTTGCTTTTCAAATCTAGTTTAATGCATAAATTCAAATTGATATATGATTCTAATTACTGTAGCCTCTAAACAACTCAGCATGTTCAACAAGATTTTATTTACCATTGTGAGAGGAGGAATTATCACGTTTTTTGTTTACAGTTGAGTTAAGTGAGTCTGATAAAATAGATTATTTGCCCAAGATCAAAAAGCAGCTTCAGGTACAGCAGTAAACTTCATTCAAGGCACCCACCTTCCAAGTGAAAGCCTAACCAATGGACCATATGGCCTCTCTGACTGCCTGAAATAGTACACCCCAATGAACTGTTCTGAAAAAAATAATAGTCCTTACTTGCACATATTCAGAATTCCCATCAAACTTGTAGAAAGATTTTCTAATGTTTTTCAATGATGTCTATAAATCAAGATGTCATCTAGACAAATGATGACACATGATTCTACCAAATGGTGAGAAGCTGTCATTCATTAATGCCATATAGACGGACGGTGCATTTGTCAGTCCAGAAGAATGAGATTAAGAGTCATATATTCCTAAAGCTCATTGTAATGACACCTTGTCCTACCATTTCGTTTTTTGCAATTTCATTTTTAACTTCTATGCCCATCTAATAATGCTTACAGTTCTGCTGTAACTTGTAACAATTTAAAGCCAAAGATTTGAAAAATGTTAAAACATTTAAATACAGTTAATGAGATCTGGTACAAGGCAGTGATTATTTCTGCATTATTGCAAGGAGGCAACATTTCCATGATAAGGATGGTTTCCCAAGTGTCACAATGGCTTCCCCAGCTATATTATCCTGAATCACAGGTTTGAATCACAGCATAATCTATATATAATGATCTATTTTTATCAGTTACATGAAACCTATTCTAGTAGAATCTTCAAAAGTATCTTAAAAGCAGACATCTGCATTCTGCAGAGACTTTGTACGCCTAAGAGCTTTTCTTTTTTAAGATAAAGTCCTAATTTCGACCTCACATTGGTGCCATATTTTTGTACATCTGGCTCACAAACATTAAGGAGGATGAATGAGCCATCAATGTATTATTTTATGGAGTGGGTTCCAACAGTCACAGAAAATATTCTAGGCATCAGGATGTTGTTAGTCGCACTGGCCCATAGACAGATTGCCTAGTAGAGAGCCAAAGATGCAATTAAACACCTCCCATGGCATATAAATTCAAAGGGGAATTGAATGACTGAAGACGTATGCTCTGGATTTGTTTGAAACTGAAGAGAACTAATCACAATGTTTGGGTGAGGCAGCTACAGCAAACACTCTGTCTGACTTAGAAATCATGACTCCCTCTTCTCGTTAACTGAATATGGAGCCAGAGACTGTCAGCTCATAAAGTACCATCTGAATCCCTCATTTCCCCTGCAGTAGGTGGCCTGAATACAGCTGTCTTCTTCCCTATCAGTAAAAATACTAAGGCTGCAGGATAAATAAAAGACTATGAAATCTTCAGACAGTGTGGGAGGTGAGTTATTGCTGACTGTGAGGCAGCACCATCTCTCCAATACCGGAATGATTAAGATGAGAATCCAACCCCAAGGAGATACTCTACTATTCATAAACACAATTTCTCTTCCATTTGTTTTTGGAAATAACACTATATTCTTTTACGAGACCATTTCCTCCCAAGACATTTACTTGGTGCTCCTTTACGTGCTACTACTACAAGCTGATCTCCTATTGCTGCTTGTGCCTCACCACGTTGCTTCTGTTTGAGTTGGTGGTATAGAAGTGAAAGAGTGAGAGAAGAGGCACCAAAGTTGCTTTTTCTGTCTCGGTATAATTTCTTCCTGTTCTGTGGTGCCTCTGGACCAATACACGCTGCCTTGGGTCTTTTCAAGATGGAACCTAAGGAGAAATATTGGAGACAGATCTTGGGCAACACAAGTCAATCCTTCCACCTACAAATATCCACAGTCTCTTCATTATGGACAGATCATCTTACTTCAATGATTTTCCAGTCTCCTATGACACTTTCACCTTGTTGTGACTATTGGCTCTGTTCAAGTAGCAGCAGTATAAAAACCTTGTTAACAAATAGGAGATTCAGGTTGCAAAATATTAAAGCATAAAAGTAGAATGCCTCCTTTAAAACACTCTGTGTACCACTTAAGGTTTTCCTTAAAGTATGACTGACTCGATTTCTATCCTACTTGAACTGGTGTAAATCAGCAGTAGCTCCACTGGTCTCAATAAAGCTATGTCATGGTTATCTAAAAGAAGATTATAGCTACATATCTACTTCCACACACTATATTGTGTACGAGTTCCAACCTATCTGCTTTATGAATCATGAATGGAATGGGAATACTTTTTTTTTAATTATTATTAACATATATTCTACCATAAGTGCTGATTAGGGGGAGACATTTTCTATGATTCTTTTCCTTTTTAAATTGCAGTGCAAATAGCTTCTCAGAATCATTGCCCCAGGTTCAGAAAGTGATGATTAAAGAGGTACTCTAATTTCCCCCTTGGGTTCATCGGGAACCAAAATCTGCAAGACATGCAAAGATGATAGTGTAACAAACCAGAAGAAGAATCATTCAGGAAGGGAAATTAGTGCTCATTTTCAGTGTTTTGGTCTTTTTGTTTGTTTGTTTCTGGTGGATGTTTTGGTGGGTGAGGGTTCTTTAAAAAAAATGTTTGAGTTTCTTTGTTGTTTTAAATATGAAGAGAAATACTGAGATTCTCTTTGCTGAAGAATTATTGCAAGAGAGTCCTTTTCTAAAGTTTCAATTATTTCAGATGACAAGGATGACAAGAAAAAATATATAGAGTATAAACAAAATTTAACAAAATATATAAAATAAAATAATATGTAAAATAGAATGAAAATATAAAACTATGTGGACTGACTGTGGAAAGAATCATGAACAGTGGAAGGCGAATGAAAATACTGATCAGGGACTGGAGACATAAAAATTATCCCCATTATTAGGCTGAGATGGTGTTGATCCAGCTCAGAGGACTCAATCTACTATAGTCTAAAGGGATGCTATTATCATAGCTATGAAAGCCTAAAGCAATTGCATTGTCAAAGCTGGTTGATCTGATATGCCTCAAACTATCTAAATTATTCTGTATTAATATAGCTTTTAAAGAGAAATCTTTATATAAGATACTCCTGTCAAAGGTTAACTGAAAGCATATAACTAGTTAAGAACAGATCTTTTTTCTAATCAGAGGGGTAGAAGTTGTTGAAAAAAATTAAATCTCTGTTGACAAATATTGATTAGCTATGAGAAAATGCATTATCCAGTTCTACCAGTCTGCATTTTGGGTCTAGGGATACAGTAACCACAGAAACAAAAACAACAAACAAACAAAGAACAAAATAAAATAAAATAAAAAAAAAAACCAAAACAACAACAGCAACAAACTCCAATAAATAAACAAACAAAAAAACACCCAAAAATTGCTGAAATATTAAGATTTTTCAGGGATAAGGCTTATTTCTTTTCTGAGTTGTCAGTTTTATGATGAGAGAATATCCTTGAGCTTTCTTCACTTTTCAGGACAGTTTCCTTCCTTTTTTCCCACACACAACTTCTCCTTTCTGAAAAACTATTTATTTCAAAACTCTGAGTCTATCAAAGAATGAGATGATTCACATTCCCCTTGCTGATTTTCACATACTTCAGTCTCAGTTGTCATCCAAACTTACAAGTATTTACACCATTTGAAAGTTTTGAGCTCCAAAAATATAACAAACCAGCTTTCATTTAAATATCTAAATATGCTGAATTTACATACTTGGTAAACATACATGGGCCATTATTCACTTACACTGGTATGACCTTCTCTGCAGGTTGTACAAGTACTCAGATGTGTGTTGGCAGACAAGGCCATGAGTGAAATCCATGCTGCTACAAATTCACTGCTTTCAGCAGTCCAAAGAAGTAAGTTAATGACCACTGAGATGTGTTGGACAATTTTGAAGTCACAATTTTTTGGTTGCAACATAGTGTACTATTTAATTTCTATTTAAAGTGCAATATCTAATTTATAGCAGCTAAATGGGAATGTTACTGCACCCAAAGAAGAGTTGGGTAAAGAGGAGGAACGAGAAAATTTTAGTTTCTCATAATTTCCCTTTCTCTTCCACCAACAGGTAACCAGAATGGTTCATCCCATGCAGCCCTGGAAGGAAGTTCATAGGGATGATGTAGTCCATGGCAATTTATTATCACTTAGAATCAGAGAATAGCTTAAGGTGTATAGGGAATAAAACATGCAATTAACTTTCAGCTTCAAACTGCCACATTTCTACTTTTTTGGTTTACTGCACAGAAATATGTGTGAATTCTCCATTAAACAAATAGGGTAAAAATAACAGTTACAAGAAGCTCTGGGTTGATTGATAAACAGATTGTCCACATACAACACATAGTAAATCTAATATTCCTTGCTATAAAAATCCTACAAACATGTGTTTAAGTCCACCCAACATTTCTTGGAACCATTAGACATACTGCAGAGGGATTCGATTAATTAAACGCAAATGCAGATGCCTGCACCTGAACTAGTCACCCTAGACTCCCTTTAAATTCAACAGAGAGAAATGAGAGTTTCTAGTGTGCAATTCATCTCGTCCTAAAGTACATGTCTAAAATAGATCAAATGAATTGCACATAAAAGTGCCTATTCTCTCCATTGACTATAAAGGAATACCAAGAAACTAGCCCTGCTGTAGATCTCTACATCAGAGATATCTAGAGTGTGATTGATTTTATCTCACCTTAGACATTTAAAGTATATGTGCCTACGCTCCCATTATAAGCAATGGAGACTAATCCAGCCAAACAAATGACAGTGTCTGTCTTGGGAGGAGAAGAAAGCATTCCCCTAAATTTTGCTGAAACGATTAGCAACCTTGTGCTGGGTTGGATTTGTGCTAAGATAGAGGTATCTTTCCTTCCTCACCCTACCCTGGGAGCTGTTCATCGTTAGCAAAGCAAAACAGCTCAGTCTGCTGCAGACTAGCCCTGGGAGAATTATTCAGGCAGTTCCCAAAACAATCCATCAGTTGATCTCAACAGTTTCTACTGCTACAGATTGGTTTTTATCATGGGATTTATTTTTTCTTACAGCCCTCAGGCTAGAATAGCAAAGCTACACACAAGTCAGCAGACACAGCTTCAGTACAAGATATGGACTTGAAACACGAGTTGTCCATCTTTGGGCAAGGGAGCCAATATAGAACAAAAGAAATACTCACAAATTTCTTCCAAGTAGTTCCAACTTTGTACTGAGACTTTATCAGGAGAAATAGGCAAAGGTGGAAGAAACCTGAATGCCCATCTCCCCACAGGAAATTAATTTCTTCTTCAAAAAATTGTGTTGCAAATGCTTAATCTAGTGCCATATTAATGCATGAACTAAGAAATTGATTCATTGGAAAAGTCAGATGCTTAATTTCAAACTTTGAGACACTAGAAAATAATCAGTTCTTAAATAAGTGCAGTGGATGTCAGCAAAAAATATTTGTTCCTTTTGACAGCATTTTATCTCCACTTCAATAGCTGATTTAACTTCAATCTGCTGTTATAAAATGTTTCAGCACTTTCCTGGTTTAAAGTATTGGAGTGTCAGTGCTTTGCAATTTATCCAGATTTTTCTGTAACATACAATTAAAATCCCAAGCAATTATAAATGTGCAACATTTTCTGAAGTTAGTTTAAAAAATGCAAGAGAAATGCATGGTTACATGTGGTAGAGGCATATATAGTAAGATTAATGAGGATAAAGGAGAAACTATTAGCAATGTAATTGCCAATAGTAAACATATTTTTATTGGTAAATATGTGATATATTTTATAAATCAAAGCACTTCTAATCACAACTGCTGATCTACATACTTTTTGGGAGAGCTGAAGAATGTAAAATTTGATTAAATCATTTCTTCTTAATATGTTGTGTTATTAGATGACAATAACTGTGTTGCCAAAAAAAGAGGAAAATATATTTCTCAAATTTTATATTAATTTACTATATTTATCCACGTCAATCTATAATGACAGTCAATATTTTCTTGATCTCAAGATGGGTTGGCTCTGGCTGGATGCCAGACACCCATCGAAACTACTCTATTACCCCCCTCTATAAATCAGACAGGGAGAAAATAAAGTAAAAATCTCATGGGTGAGGTCACTCACCAGTGACCATCTTGAGCAAAACACAATTGTCTTATAGAAGGCAGCTTAATTCATAACCAATCAAATCAGAGTTGGACAAGAAGAAATCAGATGAAATCTTAGAAACACCTTTTCCCCAGCCCTCCCTTCTTCCTGGGCTCAATTTCACTCCAATTTTCTCTCCCTCATCCCCATAGCAGCTCAGGGGGATGGGGAATGGGAGCTGTGGTCAGTTCATCACACGTTGTCTCAGACGCTCCTTCCTTCTCAGGGGGAGGACTCCTCACACTTTTCCTGTGCTCCAACATGGAGTCCGTAAGGCCGGTGCCTAATTTTTCGAACAATGATTGATGAACAAGAAAAGGATCGATAAAAAAAAAAAATCATGTATCATGAAACTGATTGCAAAATAAGGAAAAAAAATTCTCAAGAGTTCTTTACTTACCTTGTTCTTTTTCTCCTGGGTGGGAAAAGTGTTGACTGAAGAACCCAAGGAAGAAAGAGGTGTTTTTCTCTGTGAAGCTCCTATTTGTTATTCTTTCTCTTTTTTTAAAAATTAAAATCTTTTGATGAAAACCAGCATTACTATAGAGTATTTACAACTGTCTTAAAAACCCTGTTTGAAACCAAGGAAGTACATAAACATATTTGTCAACATTTCTTGAAAAAATTACAAGCTACATAAGATGTCCACATTTTACCTTGATTTTAGCTATACTTTGGTGATATAGCCATTTCATTATTTTCATGTTAATGCTTACAGCATTTTTACCAACACGATACAGCAAAATTGTATCTATATGGAAGCATCAGGAGTGGTTTCCCATGATTTTATTGGCAGTAACCTTAAAGAACAAATGTGAAATTTACTGTGGGTAACAAATTGTACTGGGTTTGTTTGGCAAAGTTTTGGTAACAGGGGAGCTACAGAGGTGGCTTTGGTGAGAAACTGCTGGAAACTTCCCCCATGTCTGACAGAGCCAATGCTAGTCAGCTCCAGGAGGAACCCACCACTGACCAAACCCAAGCCCATGAGTAGACAAGGTACATGACCTTAGAAGGTGATTATAGAAGTCTGAAAATCAGCTTAGTTGGACATAAACTTAGGAAAGACAAATCACACCAGTAACGAGTTCACCCAAGCCCTTACATTTACTTGCAACAAATCTATATTTTCTCATAAACATTCAGTATACTTAGATGAACTAGTTAATATATAAAATTGAAAGTTTCCTCTGCCTCTTGACAAAGAAATGCATTAAAAATCATGAGAGTCAAAAGAGTAATACATGCTTTGAGCCATTTGAAGAGAGCTATAATGTACTTTCTTGGTCTTTTAACTGAGATTTGATTTTGAGAGAACTTGCATAGGTGTCAAAGGATGATTAAAAAGATTTGGTTTTCTGTAGAAATTCTTTTATATAAATTGGATATTTAGTGTCTTCATGAAGAAGCAAATGGAACTGGAGTTGTACTCGTAAGATGCAGTCAATCTCTGCCCAACTGTGTTCATGAGGTATAAAATAACATCTCTCTGCTAATGTGGCCTAACCCACAAAAGACCTCTCAAACCCCCAAAATCTAGACCACACTGAAATTTCAAATTTAGAGAAGGATCACTATCAGAAGGATGCATGAATAGGAAAGTTTCTTCTTCATCTAAGACAAAGATTTAGATCGAAAAATCTTCCAGAGATCTTAAAAAAATATATATTAATAAGTTCAATCTTTCTGGAGAACTGAATCAGTTACTTGTTTAGTGAAAGCAATTCTTTGAAAAAATGCACCAAGAGTTAACAAAATAATCAAGGTTACAATATTTGTTTCACATGCTTTCCTCCTGTTTTGCTAGATGAAGTTATGAATGAGAGAGCATTTAAAAATGCTTTTAAAAGGATATAGACTGGTTTCCTCTTTCATAACATGGTTTTTAAGTTCTACATGAGGTCATTTACAGTCAACTTTTCCAAGTGCATAAAAAGGAACAAAACTTGCTGCTTCACAAGATACAGCCAACATGCCTTACTGCTCTGGATTTTGCATGAAGCTTCTGTTTATACAAACAAAAAAATGATTCATCTCCTTCAAGAGTGAAGCCTTCTGATCATAATCTTCTGATCACTAACATAACACAATAATTTTCTTTTCATCTGTACGTTGTTCTTTAACTGGGTATTTTCTTCACATTCCTGATCAGCAGCTACCTGTAAAATTCTTGTTCAACCTGAGATGAACATCAGAGGAGACAAGTTCAGACTTGCAACCTCAAAGAGATTAAAGATATATTCATTCTCTAACAGTAAGAGGAATTTATTAGTGTGTTGGTATAGTAAATCTTCTCTATCTTTAACAGAAGTCTTTGATGAGGAAAGCATTGGTCATGAAGAAGCAATCCACAAAATCCACAAATGACCAGTTGAAATTACTGACCAATATCTCCTTCCCTTCCCTGGCAACAGGACCAACCTTTAGTCCATCAGAGGCCACCCTACCATATTTTATTCAATATGAATTTCAAATTTATGCCTTAATGTGAGTGCAATACAACAAAGCTTAACAAGGTGTTGAGGAGTGTAGGTAACTCAGGGTGCAGTTGCAGTGCAAGCTGCAGGTTGAGCTCTGGGTGTTGAGGCCCTGAAGCAAGAGGCAATGTTAACTGCCAACCCTTTGCACAACAAGGGGCACGGGGACCCCTGGCACTGACCAGGTGTCTGGACATAGTGACACAGCAGGAGTCAAGGATTAAGGAGGAAGAGTTGAAACTTTCATGTGCTTAGACTGTGAGGGTATAAAAGCCCAGGAATTCCTTCCTTTGGGGTCTCTTCATGGTAGCACCCAGCTTGAGCTGCTTTTATGTTAGTGCACTGTGAATAAATTGATTTATGTAATGAGACATTTCAGAATCTACTATGGGAACTCCAGGGTTGAACCAGTAAGGAAATCTGGTCTGACTGCGTGAGAGTGGTGTGTGCAGGGAATCAAGAAAGGACCCGTAGGCTCACTGGAGTCACCCACTGCAAAAGGGCTCCAATCCCCGCAGTGAAAGTCTTTGGTGGTGGGAGTGTGACTGCCAGAGTGCCTGCTGAATGGTCAGATGCAAAAGTTCCCTTAACAAAGGCGTCACAAACATATGTCACAAAATGCATATTTCCATATTGCCCATTATAAGTGTGACACAGAAAGCAGATTCCAACCTTGTGACCTTGGTGAAAGGTGATAGCAACTGAAGGGCTCTTACAGGAGAAGACCCATACATGTCATCACATACCCCAGTTGCCTTTGAGACACGCAGTCTTAAGGACCTTCTAGGAAGGACCACATAGCGAAAATATTTCATAGAATCATAGAATAGCCTGCGTTGGAAGGGACCCACAAGTACCACCTAGTCCAACTCCTGGCCCTGCACATGAATGCCCCGAGAATCACACCGTGTGCATGAAAGCATTGTCCAAATATTTCTGAACTCTGTCAGGCTTGTTGCTGTGACCACTTCCCGGGGAGACTGTTCCAGTGCCCAACCACTCTCTGGGTGAAGAACCTTGCTCTGAGCAATGTCAATGACATGACAGATAGAGCCCTTGAGGAGTGAGAAAACCTATCTTGAAAGTTCCCTGAGGCACACATATCCACAGAAACTCAATCACACACACTAAGCTCAAGGAGAGCTTGACCTCCACTGCTCTTTAAACTCATGTGGAAGATGAAAAGGTCGTGTCTGTCTGTCCATGCGACATTGCAGAGGACAGTTCCTCCCTTAAAAAAAAGTGCTGTCTTGATGAGGTGAATTAATTCTCTCTTTTTGTTCAAGAGCAGAAAATGATCAAAACTTTACACATATTTTTATGCTTTCATTTCTCTGAGTGAAAAAGTAAATATGTTGTGTAGCTGTGTCTCAAAAGAAGACCTTTAATCAGCAAAATGTTTCTGTGATTTTCAAAGCCTTTCTTATGACTGTCATAGTTTTTATATTTTAATTTTGCAGTTTTAAGATAATTTTGTCATAAAATGTAAAGATGAAATAAGGATTGATTTTGTTGTACAAAAAGAAAAAAGTCATTGAAAACTCTTATTTTCTAAATTTTATCCCCCTTCCAGCAGCAAGATACTATACAGAGTATATTTTTCTAGTGATATAATAAAACTCATGTAACATTGAACTAGATCTTAAAATAATAGTAATTAATTATTATTAATAATGATGATATTAATAATATTATCTACAGGTTACAGAGAAAAAGGTAAACATGTTTAACATTCCAAAGCTAGTCTGAATTTTGTAAGCTTTCATTTCAGAGGAGCTACATTTGCTGATTAACTACATAGTGGGACAAGTCATATGCTACTAACAAAACTTAAATATACATAGAGCTTCATTACCTGTCCCCCAGCTATCAAATTCCAGTCCCTGAGGAATACTGAAGTAGTAGCTAGCATTTGCTGAATTTCATTAGGAAAACACATCCATGAGACTCAGTAGCCTGAGGATGCTCAGTAGACATGCAACAGTTCTCAAATACCTTAAAATGAAATCTCTGGTTCTTTTGCCTTGTGAGTGAGCAACCGATTTTTTTTCACCCTGAATTCTGACTTTATTTTTCCCTCACTACTCAGTGCAATTCTACTTCCCCAGCTACCCAAATGGGACGCTCTGTTAATCCTTCAATTAGTTCAGGTAAACCTAACATATCCCACCTTTAGTTCCTTATAAACTTCCCTGTTCTGATGATGACTGGAAAAATGCATTTTTAAAAACAGTGATTCTTCCCTTTAATTCAAACCAAATAGAGATGAAATCTCTTAAACTGCCATAAAGGGAAGGGAAGGGGAGGGGAGGGATCATTATGATTATTTATTTGTATTACCATAATAATCAGTAGCCTAGTTCTGGACCATTGGCTTAATAAGATGCTTCCACCAAAACTTAAAAAAAAAGATGTAGAAAGACGGAGAGCACACCAAACCCATGGTACTGTAAAGAGGAAAGCATTGCCATTTTGAGCATTTCCAGTGGTTTTGGTACTCATCATGGAAAGAGGAGCTTTAAGAAAGTTATAAAAAGAATAGTGCTGTGTATCTGCAGATTTGTTACTTTTGATTCTTCATTTTTGCTTTTGTTGTCTTGACACATTGTAAAAATAATCTACTACTTTACAGAAGCTTCATTCATCATTGAGGAGAGACTGATCATGGTTTACAAAATTATCTTCAAACTCAAATGTATATTTTCATCATTGTGTATATTTTCTCAGATGTATATACTAAAGGAATTTGTTGAAAATCTATATGCAGACTTGTTTGGACTCTTTTTTTTTCCATTTCGTGTTTTGGAAAGATCTTGAAGGTATTCACAGAAATTATAGGACAGAAAAAAGAAGACTGAGCTATGTTTTCTGACTCTTATTTGATATTAAATCAAATATTGATATGCTACAATGAAAATGGGTTTTATCTTTTCCTGAAGTTTCATTTCTATAAAGTATATAATTAAGGACATTACTCTGTCACCAGGTGAATATTATAAAAGTTTCAGAACTAAACTCTCAACAGTTTTTATGTTTCTAGAAGTTGATTGGTCAAAATGTAAAAACTTGGTCTTCTAAAATCTGGGTCAGTTCACACCAAGATGAAGATACTTGCACCATTGTCATTTATCAGTTGAGAAAGAAACACATCACATAAAACGTAGCTTTTCCTAGAGGAAAACAGGTGTAAATCAGTTAAAATGTTTGTCTGGAAACTGGCAGTTTATCACCTAGGTGATGATCCCTTTATATTTTTACTTTGTAGTGTGAAATATAAAACAATTTCAGATGACAGGATGACAAAATACCACTTTTTCCCCTGCTGAAATCTTTAACCTCTCGGAGATTATGATTCAGATATATTTTACATTTGAGATGAACATCAAGAAATCCCAAATCTCAGCAGCAAGGCATTAAATAGCTGCATGAATTTGGCAGTGGCAGTTTACCACTAAGTCACACACTGTGGAGGATTCTCCCTGTGCAAAGGAAAAAGCAGCAAAGCAGTTTGGAGATGTGGAACAGCTTGCACCCTGCAAAGGGGCACTTATCACACAAACAGTGTGATTTTCCAGCCCAATCTGTTAATTGTGCTCAGGCAACTGTCCGGGAGGCTCTGCTGTCATGCTGCTTAGATGTACAAAAGTGTTGCTGATCTCAACAACAGTGTCTGCACTATCCCCATGCTCTCCAAGGGAAGATTGGATCAGATGCACAAACTGGGACAAATAGATACAGTTCTGCTGACTTCAGGGTGCTTTGCAGCTGAGGATCTGAGCTAATCTGTAAAATATATCCACCTCTTTGCAAACTTTTTTTTTTTTTGACTGAGTTTCTCTTTTTACGCTAAGAGGTTCTTCCCCAGAATGTGTTGTGTTTGGTCTTTTCTTTTTTTTCTTTTTTTTTCTTCTTTTTTTAAGCATGCTGTTCAATTCCAGAGAGATTTTCAAAACCAATAATAACTATAGTATTATCTATTCTATACTTTTTGAACAGAAAAACAGTTAATGATTCCCAGTCATTCTCAACTGCTTGGCATATCTTTGTCAAGCACAGAGAGTATGAATCCAAATTCTATCCTGTCATTAGGAGTGAACTTTGATAAATCTGTTCTACTTCAAGCCTCTGAATGGTACTTCCTGCTAAAATGAAAGGGCTGACTCTAGACAGCTGCATTCCATTAGCTGTCAGTATATTTGAAATTATTTTTCTCTACAAATAAAAAATGTGTCTGACCAAAAATATATCTCATTTGTTTTGGCCAACAGATATACTTAACTGGGTCTATACATTGGCCTGGAAGACAGTGATAGAGCATGAGCATTCTGGCCTGAGTTTGCTTTTTGCCCTTACAATTCCCCTGACTAAAATTAATGGTACCTGCAAGAAAGAAAAAGAATATAACAATAATTTTGAAAGGAAGAAACATGCATTAATTCATTTCTTGATGAAGGACATTATCTGGCAAAGTAGCATCTGTCTCTTCATGAACCAATATTTATTCAATTTTATGTTCTGATTAATTTAGTGGTATTTAGAGCTCAGTGATTTTTAAACTGGTGTTGTAAGACTGAAAAGTTTGCATGCGTAAAACAGAACCACAAGGCTCAGCCCAGATTTTGCCTTCAGAAGTTAATGAAATTGGTAGGAGAATTGCATGAAGCAGTTTCTCAGAAGTACAAGTTAACAAATTTATCTATAACTCATTTAGCTGATGGGAGGACAAGCCAGCATTGTGTCATTAGTTGTGATCAGGGTAGCATGACTCAGATCAACAGAGTTCATTAGTAATGCTATTTAAGGTCTTATATACTTCAGTGCTTGCATTTTCTTCAGTATCAGTTTAGCTCGCAAGGTGGGATTTATCCCACTCACACACAGACAGCTAAAAATTAGTATCTAGACTAAACATTCATCAAAAATCTTCATGAAATAAAGGGAAAAGCACCTTCAGAAATGCCATTTAGGATATGAACATCCGTGTCCCAAAGTCACATATTTTGATCCACTGTCTGGTGAGAGAGCCAGGCAAATTAGCTATCGTGCAAAACTTTAACTTCATGAAAGCTGTGATGTGAATCCAGCATGTGAGTCCCTTTAATGGTAGTCTTTATACAGGTAAAAGGTAGTTAAGGATGAGTTGAATGTGATAAAGGCTTTGTTCAATAAGCTGGTCTTACAGTAGCTACCATTGCATGTCTCTTTATTATGTATAATTATTTTGTGAACAAAGCCCATTCCTGATGAATGGAACTCTTGTGATACTTATTTCTGTGAGACTTTCACAATAAGATGATGACCCAAGTATAGTAACAATATGATGGATATTTTTACATGAAAATGTTCCAGATAGGAAGGGGAATTAGCTCAAATGGTAGAGCGCTCGCTTAGCATGCGAGAGGTAGCGGGATCGATACCCGCATTCTCCACAATTTTTGGGGAATGAGAGGCTGGAGAGCAACACCATGGAGAGGGACACAGGGGTCCTGCTCAATGGCAAATTGCATATGAGTCAGCAGTATGCGCTGGTAGCCAGGAGGGGTAATCCTGTCCTGTGCATCAGGTAAAACAACACTGGCCAGTCGAGGGAGGGGATGGTCCCGCTCTGCTCTGCACTGGTGTTGCTTTACCTCAAGGCCTGTGTGCAGTTTTGGGCATCACAATAAAAGGATATAAAGCTATTAGAGAGCATCCAAAAGAGAGCTACAAAGATGGTGAAGGGCCTTGAGAGGAAGCCATATGAGGAGTGGCTGAGGGCACTTGGTCTGTTCAGTCTGGAGAAGAGGAGACTGAGGGGAGACCTCATTGCAGTTACAACTTCCTCATGAGGGGAAGAAGAGGGGCAGGCACTGATCTCTCTGATGACCACTTACAGGACCAGAGGGAATGGTCTGAAGGTGTGTCAGGGTGGTTTAGGTTGATTATTAGGAATAGGTTCATCACCCAGAGGATGGTTGGGCACTGGAACAGGTTCCCCAGGGCAGTGGTCACAGCAACAAGCCTGACAGAGTTCAGAAATATTTGGAAAATGCTTTCATGCACATGGTGTCATTCTTAGGGCATTCATGTGCAGGGCCAGGAGTTGGACTAGATGGTACTTGTGGGTCCCTTCCAACTCAGGCTATTCTATGATTCTATGATTCACATAAAAATGATGTAATATTGGTAGCATTGCAGATGCTGTAGGCACCATATAAAGTCTAAATATAAGTAAAGTCTAATAAAAAAATGTAGGCATGAATATAAGCACTTTATTACTGTAGAAGAAAACTGTGTACATGTTTCATGAATAGTTCCATAAGAAATGTTATGTAGAGAACTCAATTCCATTTGACCAAAGACCAACATTGTTAAATGCCTCTGAGGCCCACAAGATATGTGCATTTCAAAACTGAAGTATGATTTGTAGGAAACCCTATGGTAGGTGATTCTGTTAATGTCATTGTTTTCCTGGTGAGTTTTTCATAAGGGAATGTAATAGAAATTTGATGGTACATAAATATTTATCCGAAACATAATGTGAAGAAAATTTTTACTTTTTTTGAGTGGTTTTGTAATAGGCTTAGCTCACCTGTGTGGCTTCCAAAAATTTGTTTCATGGTTCAAGAAAAGAAATTATTCTTTTACTCAGACTTACAGTGGGGAAAAAAAATTGGGATCCAAGGTTACACTGTATTATTCATTGATGTGTATAGAATTTTTAAGGCAACAAAAAAGCCAGTCTTATCTATCCAGAATGTTGAATGAATATTAATATAGTAGACAATCAGGTAATCCCAACCCTACATACTTTTATGAGCTCTTATAGACCTCTTATAAATCCACTTGCCAGAATGTCAGCTCAAACATGAGTGGCTGGTGCAGTAAAGATGCATGTAAGTAGTGCCTGAAATCAGTGGTGAAGCACAATATTTGTCCTGGCAGTGCCATGAGATGCTATTGCAAGTCAGAAGTCTTCTAAAGCCCAATATGAAGACAACACCCATGTCTCTGAGAGTGAAATGGTGAGAAGTGTTGGTTAATGATAAAAGTACAGAACATTTTCCAGGTGACTTATTTTGCAAATATTCTGAGAAAGAAAAAAATAAAATAAAAGAAATTGCAGAAAGTAAGACTGCACCTCACATATGGTATGACATGAATGAACAGCTTATATGGTTCAGATTGTGTGAAATGGAATGAGTTACCTGCCTCACTGCTGAAAAAGGATATCAGTATGCTAAAATCTTTTGCTCTTTTCTCATTAACTAAATATATCTGTGTGGTTGGTTTGCCTGGCTACCTTTTTCCCTCTTTCCCACAAAGTCTAACAAAAGAGGGACCTCTGCTGATTACTTCATCTGATCAGTCCAGATAATCAAGTTACTATTTATGGATTTAAATATCCTATACTTAGATTTCAAATTTTAAACTTCTTGCCACTATTTCAAATCTTTCCTGTTGCTTCAAATATCAGAATAAAAAGTTTGTTTTATGTGGACATCCTTCAAAGAGAGTTTGGCCAAAATGCCATTGTGACATCCTGCAACAGTGAGAAGTGATTCATCTTTTCTCTGTTTCCTAGCCTAGCCAGGTATCCATTCATTATTTTCCCCAAATAGGACATTCCTTTATAGTACAAGCTTTTAAAGTTTTCTTTATCTTCATTAAACTGTCACACCAGCTGACAAAGTTTTGTCACTGAATTCCAGAAGCACTGGTATTAAATGAGTCCTACGAAGTTCGTGGGAACATTTGTACAGCACCTGAAACATAGTGGGTGATATCTCAGCTGGCTACTCAAGTATGTCAGCTTATAGCCAGCTACTTATAGCTGCCACACTCTTAAATTGACAGGGAAATCAGATGTGATTATGATGAAGACTGGGCTTCCATATTGGTTATTTCCTTGCATTCCTACAGTTAACACAGATGGGTGTTGAAATGCACATTATATCCAGCATGTGTGGCATTGCTCTTACTTAAATCTTCTTGGGCTTAGGTAGTAACATGCAGGATCATGTAATTACAACTCAGCCTGTGGTTGTTTCTGGGTTGATGAGGATATTCAAATTCAGGATCTGATTTTGGAAGGAGAACTGAAATCAAAAGATACAGAACAGTAGAATGGCATAATGCGTAAAAGAAATTTTCTGCACAGATGTGTGTATGCACCAGCATGTACTACAGCACATACCAAACCAGCTGACCAGGATCATTTCACAATGAAAGATTGCCCAGGTCCTACTCCAGCAGCTGCTGAATCTTCTCTTGCCCTACACAGCTTGGAATGCCCAAAGAGTTGGATTCAAAGCTTTCCTGATCCTACAGATCTTCTTTATGAACTCCAATTTATAGGTGAGGCAATCTGGTACCATAATTACCTTTTTTAACATGTACTGTAAAATGTTAACATTACTCATATGAAAGGCTATTCCATTCGTTGGTTAAAAGATGTCAGCTTGTCCTTCAAATGCTGCAGAGCAAGTCTGAAAGGTATTCTTTCAGGAATACTAAGATCTCTTTGTAAAAGCTGATTAGATTTGACTGGTCAAATTGCTACAGACTATGAAAAAGCCAGTGGGGTAAAAAATCACTTTCCAGTGGCACTTTAGTCTATCTGCTGAGGTCTTTTGCCAATATTTAAAGGTATGGTGACATTCAAACACGACAAACTGTACTGATTGTACCATGAGTTATATTACAACTCCAACGCTTTTGTTGCTATCATTTTTCAACATGAAACAGATTCCCTGCAAAACAAATAATGAAATTTGAATAGTTGAGATTTAATCATCCTTTCAGTCTTTCATATTTAAACAATCCTTCCATATGTGCTATAAATTGAGTCGTTTTTCTTTGTTTATAAAATATACATTTATGCAATAAGAGATACTAAAATAAATCAAAATAAATTATCACTACAATGATCTTTAATCTTAACATCTGATATGGAAAGAATGGAAAAGATAGAAAATTCTGGAAAAATGCTCAGTAGAATCCCCATTATTTAAGATTTATTTTATCCCATCACACTTAAGTTAATGATGTATTTTTCAAGATAGATGGTAAAATTTGCTATTGTTACTGTAGCAAATGTTAGTACTTTTTTTTTCATTGAGAAGAAGCATTTTGACTTCATCTTTCTGCTTCTTTCACAACACAATGATGTGTTCATATTTCAGTGTTTACAAATTAACAGTGGATAATTCATGGCAAATAAAATGGGAGAGTGAGCAACTGGGTAAAATCAGAGGGCTGGGAGAAGGTTTAAGTGCAAAATGGAGTGAGGGAAAGGAAAAAACCTCAGTTTATTATACTGATAATAGTAGTAGAAATATTCAGGCTGACATATATACAAAAGTATTTCCAATTCTGGATGAAAACTTACGTATTTACCGCAGTGTATTCATTTTCACACATGTGCTGCATGATAAATAGAACTGGAATGACTATCACATGTTGTCCGTAAAGGTTCTTCTCCATGTACTATTGCCTTTGTAAAAACATGCACGGCTATGTGGTTCAAGATCCCCTGATGCCACCTAAAACTCCTTATCTTACTCTCATTATCTTGTGACTAAGTCTTCCAACCATTTACTCCAAGTCGTCCCATCTGCCCAAAATCTACCACTGATCACCAGTTTAGCTTTCTCAATTTAGGGGAAAAGTAGAATTATTTTTCATTGCCTTCTGCCCAAGCCTCTGGCAGTCACATCAACAGTCCCATCTGTTCTTTTTTCAGCTTAATCCCACCCAGATTTCTGATCTCAGGATTTGCAATTTAAAGGGAGGATATGTGATATGCATAATCAATGTATTTACTCCATTCAAAATACTTGCACACTATAGCTCACTTTCTCTCTTTCTCATACATAAACACACTTGTGCATGTGCACACATGAAGACTTTAATTCTAAACACACTTTTCTTAAATGAAAAAGCACAAATATTGAAATATATTCAACCAGTCATACCTTTGGCTTGACTGAGTATTGCTATTGTGATGAATTTGGTAAGAGCAGGGATGTCAGAACTATTAAATCACCAGACCTGACAGCAAATGTTTTAGATTTTCAGAGCTGGGCTGGAAGCAGCAAAATAAAATGTCTGTACATACGCCTCAAAATTTTAATCTTGTATTGTGTCTCATTATTCTAATATTAAGAAGCAAAGACAGCTGCTCCATCATCAGGGAAGTGGAGTTTGCATCAGAATCTATATTTTGTTGCTTTTCAGAAGTGAGTACTCAGAGCAAGAACGAGCAAATAAAAACATCAAACGTGAGTTGGCCCAAAAATTTTGTCTGCTCTTTCTGGGACCACAGCAGAGTTTACTACCTGCAGAAAACAGAGTCCTATAGTGTTTCAAACTAGATCCATTAAGTAGAATCCTGAAAGTTTAATTTATTTGCTTTTTCAAATAATAGAGAGAAAAAACAGTAAGCAGTTTTGCACATAAAATGCACATTACCCAAACCTTTGGGTCAAAATCTAGGTGTGGTTCTTATATCACTATCAGCCTCCACAGCAGTATGAAGATACCAGGCTCTCAATAACTCAGAATAACTCTGAAACCTCATAAAGCTTTCAGTTAAGTTAGAAGTTAAGATTAAGTCTTTAGGCTATTCCTGGGTCTCACGAGCCACCAATACTTTCACAAAGCAGCTCTACAGGAAGAGACAATTTCTGTTCACACTTACTGGGGTATATACCACACAGAGTTAGTCTGCCGGTATTTCTCCTTGCAAACTGGTTGCTGCTGATTTCTGTGGGAGTCGGCATGGAAATGCCAAGACATAACAGATTTCTTAAAATATCTTTTAATTATTTTAATAAATAGCCTAAAAATGAAGAAAACTATAATAGACAGAATATCACTCTTTATATGGCACTTTACAAACATTGCTTTCAGAAAAAAATAAAAGGGTCTCTTGTGGTTATGACCTCTAAGTTTTCTTCTGCAAATGTGGAATGCAAAATGTATGTAGAATCACAGAATCACTGAGTAGTCTGAGTTGGAAGTATGACCTTCTACATATGCATAATAAACACTCTCATAAGTGATATCCCTATATTCAGCCAGTGATATAGGATACAGGAGAAACTGTAGACATCCTGGCAATCCTTAATACTTTCTAGAAATTTTACTCAGGTGGTTGGAAGAAAGTTAGGTCCCCCCAAGATATGCTTGGAAAGCAGAAAATTGAAATACTACCCATGGAATCATATGAATTTTCCTATAATGTATGCAGGATTTTTGTTTTCAGTACATTCAGTGTTTTTTTAGAAAAGACTTTTGGAGTTTGAAATACACTATCGGTGGTGCATTTCTGCCCTTTGAAATTCTTCAAATTCTTATGTAAATGCTGAGGACCAACAAAATTTCCCATCACAGACAAATCTTGGATCACAAATAACATATGGAGACATTACTAATACCTCCTCCTGAAAATGCACAAACATCTCTTGAGAGCCAAGATTGTTCTTGAGAGTGAAGTCTGTTTAAAGAACAATACATGTCCAGATCTGAGTAGTTCAGAAACGAACCATTGCTATTTTATATCATGACCCTTGTATTCCTATGAAATTATATTTCCATCAAATATCATGGCTTTAGATCAGTGTTTCAGGAAATAAGAACAATAAAGTTTAGAAAAAGTTTAATTTTGCTTATAAATTGCACATTTATGTAGCCATAACATCTGGCCTTACTTAAGAAATCTGTGTTTGATTTTCAGCTCTTATTTTGACTTGCTGTGAGAAGCTGCCAAAAAAAAGAACATAAAAATAAATAAACAAAACATCAGTACAAATGAAAAACAAAGACCTATAAAACCAGGACATCTCACACTGTCTTAATTTGTAAAAATTTTAAGGATTTACAAGAAAGAGTGATTTGGAGAAGTGAGAGAACACTCTCATTTTTTTATTTAATAAGAATGGCTTAAATTTTACAACTCATTAAAGTACTGCCTACTTGAATTTCTCTTCCTTGTGGAAGGTTGTCTGCATACATACATTTTATATGGTCACAAAACTCCCCCTCTCTTCAAGAAATTTCTCATTAAACAACAATACAAAATAAACACCTCCTTCAACAAAACATAGACCTTCACCTACAGACCTTTTCCTACATTGGACCTTCACCAACAGACTTTTTTTGCTGTTTGCTAAACCATATGTATTTTATGTAGGACAACATCTCACAGTAATTCTTATTTCCATGCAACCCATATGTGAAATAAATTTAGGCAACAAGAAACCCTAATTTGGGTGGAATTGTCATATTAATGTATGATCCTTCTCTATATTCAGTAGACTTCTGAATATCACTTCAGAAAAAAGTTTTGTTGGTGCAACTGTGACCAGTTCACTAAAAGAACACATTTATTCAGCAGAGCTGTGCTACACTAAAATTACTCTGATGTTTGTTTTCAGCTTTCTTACTTAATTGCTACAGTTGCAAAAAGCTTTCAGGAAACTATAAATTATCTGGCACCACCTATATTACATGAAAGGCTTTTGCGTTTGAAAATTATATTCCTTTGGAGTATATAAGATAAACCAGGAAATACTGTAATGTAAAATGTATTTAAATTAAAGCAAGTGTCTCAGACTGATGGACTTATCCTTCACTGGGAGAAGATGGTGTATCTACACCAAACCCAGAAATAGTTAGCTTGATTCAGACCAACTGGAAGTTATCCCAGGAATATGAACTGGCACAGGTAAGGGCTGGAAGAATTCCTTTTAAGACATTTACCACAGCTAAGAGTTGGAGTCAAAAATAAAAAAGCTTTGCGGCTTGCATTCACAAAGCTGAACGGAAACATTTCTCCCTCTACCTCTAGGGTACAGGAGTATCACTGGACAGAGATTTGTAAACAGTACCAGTGTACACAGACCATGCGATACCATGAAGCATCTACTGACCTTTTTTCTGCTTCCCTTCTCACTCTATTCTTGTCTAGAGGCAAAATTCATTGCATGATGCAGTGGGAAAGCACAGAAATTTTATTAAAAAGTAATATAAGAAAAAGAAAGCATCTTGAAAAATGAAAAGGGGAAAAATGGCTGTTGCAGTAGACTAAATCCCAGACTAGTTACTCTTACCAGCATCTGCACATGTATGGGGACAACGGGAATGTGAGGACCACTGCCATGCTCCTGTCACGCTGCCATAATCAAGCAGTTTTATCAAGTGAGGGTCAGTCTTGCCATGAACGAAATTGAAGAATAGTGCGTAATATGTTTACAGGTCACAGCAAGAACACTTTCATTTACCAGGAAATGAGAATAGAGCTGTGCTGTGTCTTTGACAAGAAATTTCTTTGCAGGAGTTGGTCCTTTGCCAACGTTTCATCTAAGTGCATCTTTTTTTTGGACTGCAGAAGGAATTGTCACTGGTCCAAAACAACATACTTAAAATGTTATATGCCAAGTGCTTCAAGTGACCCAGTAAGCAAAAACATGCATTTAGAGCACTAACTATTCACATAAGCAAGGCTATTCTTGCTAATCATGAGGCTCACTAATGGACTAGTTCATTAAAATAATGCCTGGATTTGTACTTGCATTTTCCAAAATTACTACATTTCTTTTCCAGAAACAAATAGCCTAAATATGAGTTGGTTTTGTTTGCTTTCCTTATAAAAAAATCTGTGGGTAGCTCTGGTGGCAAGTACATGAGCTAAAGGTTTAGACTAGCCGGAAGGCAAATATGAAAATCCTATTTGACTGCAGAACATTACAGCCTGGCACACTGAGGTACTCATTATGGGCTTAGGGTTGGAATGGGCATGGATATGAATCAGAATCGCTGCCAAATCCTGGTGAGGAAAGGCAAAATACTTACACCAAGTTGAAATGGGATTGCCAACACAGAAAGCTTTTCACTGGAAGTGGCTGAATTTACTATATCTTATTATCTCATTTAGAGGTCAGACCAAGCTGTTTCATGGGTTCAGTATCCTTCAGGTTAGGTGTCCTTCAGCAGGATTGAGCTCAGTGAATTCCAGCACCTAACTCATGCCCTCTTCAGCAAAGGGGAACTGAGTTTATCTGAATTAGCTGGCAAGAGACTTGGGCAACACATGTCTGATAATCTTTAAGTGAGTTGGGGATCAGCAAACATTTTCAAACCTCAGGTTTTCGTCATTGCTGTCATGCTGGTCAACATTCAATTCTCTGCTGCAGTGCTGAAAAGTTCCATAAACTCTTATGCAAGAGAAACTTTCAGTGGAGTGGCTTCACAGTTGACAACATCTCAGTTTTAGTATGATCCAAGTAATCACATGTCCATAAAAATGTTTATAATAAAAACATGGAATCCAGTTTTAAGCTATATCCAAATCTCCTCCAGAGAAATCAGGGAGCACAGAACTCAGAGATAAGGCTTAGCTCAAACAGGGTTGACAACCAGAACAGGGAATGCTTAGATTTGGCACCTTTTTCCAGAAAACAGATATCAAAATACACATGAGAACTTAACTTCTGATTATGAATTTTTTTAATACTCTAAGAAAGTGTCAGCAGTCTCAAAGTATTTCCTCTGACAATAAATTGGCACACTCACAGCTGCAAGTTAATGACATTTTTTGTTTGCTTAAGCACTCTAAGTTCAGTAGGAGGACAATTCAGACAAACCTTTTTCTTTTGCTAGTGCTCTCCAGTGAGTTCTTGTCATGTTTAATATTGTTCTTTTAAAGGTGTATGGCTAATAGCTCGTAGATGTTTTGGTTGCTATCTTTTCATTACAGCACTCGAGGAAAATGTTTGCATTTCTTAAAAAAAGCACAGTAATTCAAAAATATCTACATCATTTTTAAAATTATTGTGTTTCTCTAAATTAACAGAGTCTAAAAAAAAAGGTGATGAAAACAGAGTTAAACAGCAAAAGTAACATTCATAAACTGCATTTCAAGAGAGCTGTTTTCTGTGGTGTTCTGGTGCTATTTCTGTGTGTCGTTGAATGATCAAATTTGCTCACTGCAAAACCAGAATCTCAATATTACATGTGGTTAAAAAAACCCACAGAAACGACAACAATGGCAAAAGCAGTAAAAGCAGAGTGTTTGTCATTTTGCTTATTCTTTTTTATATCATAGTATTTCAGTTGAATAGGCAATACTGAAATCTAGGCGTGGCTGTGAAAAGCCAGTCCCGTGACTTCTGGGAGAAAAAAACACAGGAAAGACGAGCTAGAAACATTTATTGAGAACAGTGCAAACATGCCCTTTTCTAAGTTGTGCACATTTTAGAGGTTGCTGTTTGCTTTATTACTCATTCATGTTTTGGTACTCTTATAACTTTATTTTGAAACAGTCATCCAACGTGCAACTACTTACATAGAGCAAAAAGACAAAAGATAAAATCTGTGTAAATCTTTTAAAAATATCCTCAGTCTGTTCTAGCTACAGTCCATCAGCTCCAACTCTGATTAGACAATTTTATTTATTTTTAAACAGTGCTTCATGAAGTGCAAAACAAGTTCTTTAATATATTTAGAATTTTGCCATTTGAGTTAAATCCCCTTTAGGAAACATATTCTGGTTACAAGTGAAATAAAAAAAAAAAACAACATGTAACAAAATTCATTATGGGGAAAGAGTACAGGTATGAAAAAAGAGATGTGAAAGAGGAGAACATGGAAATTCCTTCAGAGAACTACCGTTTATCCATCTTATAGTGGGATCATAAGTGTGGAAATCAGACCCACTGTGTAATGCTCAGCACTGGAAATTGGCCTCTTTCACATCCATTGCACTGAGGCATATGGTTCTTTATTCATCTGCAGTGAATTTTCATTGCCTTTGAATCTGGTGGTCCTGTCCCCCATTGTTCTCTTTCTGAGCATTAAGAAACTTGCTGGCTTGAAGATATTACTCCCACCAGGCACCATCATCCCCTGTGTCTCTCACATAAAACAAAGACAGAAGTTGGAATGTGTAATTTCTGCATTCTTAATGTCTTTAGTTAGTCCTTGCCTGTTTTGTCTTCCTTGTTCCTTATTTTACCCAGTCTCATAATCTGATGATCCAGTAATTTGTGTCATGGCTCAACGCTATAAACTTTTAATGGCACTGTCAGGTATTTACTGATAATCTAAGCACCATATATACTATCCTATGGCCTTCTCCAGTCATAGCACTCGCAAGGAATTACAGGGCAGTGAAGCATAGCATTCCTTTCCAATACTGGTTGTCTTTGGTCAAGCTAATCTTTTCCAAATCCCCCGGTATTATATCCTTTCAAATAGTTTCTGAAATTTCTTTTTAACTCCTCACAGTTTTCTGAGGTGCTCAGATACACCTCCTTCTTTTAACCCTTGCTTCCCCACAGTTTCCAGATTTTGTTTTCTCTCCTCACAACCTATTCCTCCAACTCCTTGGAAGTCAATAAGCCTTTTAAGTCATAGTGAATCTCATTTGTCTGCTTTCCTGCACCATGATGTCATAATTGTTAGACAGATATGTACCAAACACCCTTTGCTTTCCTAAAAACTTTACAGACTACTGCTCTGAAACAGAAAGCAAAGAGGTAGGATGTTTTATTATAACTTGCAATGTCGCCAGTATTTTGAACATACAGTAAAACCATAGTACTTATCACCAAAGAGAAATAAAAGCCTCAAATCTTACACATGAGCAAATTTCTAAAAAAACTACGTGCCAGACTTCAGGCTTCAAGGCAACACATTTCTTATAAAAAGAGTGGAACAAAAAAAAGGTAGAAGATATTCCCACCAATGCTTGGCTAAGTAAAACTTAGAGAGAATCAAGGTCTCTGGTGTGCTTTGGAGAGGAAAGCTGTCCAATTACCTTACTTAAATTAAATGTTTGGGTTCCTTATGTGAGCCCTTGAGTAACCATTCCCAACCTAATATGTGGGACTGAAACTAGGATTTATCCTCTCAAGGAGACAGTCTCGCTATTTCCTAAAAAGAAGACTTAGATGATTAGTTTAAGTAGATTATTTCTACTTATTCTTTTCTGTGGTGAAAATTAAGTGAGATGAATTACTGCCTGTAACTGCTGTGAAGAATTCCTGTGAGTACATTAAACCTTGAGGCTTCCTAATCTGGTAGAAGGGAGCCTTTTACATGTTCCTCACTGCATTCATTAGGGCAACAGCCACAGTTTTAGAATCCAAATTACTGGTCATTACTTACAAAACAACTGTTTGGTATTTAGAAGGTGTCATTACTTCTGTAGCTTTGGAAGGAAGAATAGCCCAGTGATTTGGGCCTTCAATGTCTGAACTAAGAGTAGAGGAATGCTTCAAGAAAGTCAGTCTATAGACCACATACCTTAGAGGGGTTCTTCTTGAATTCTAAATTGTTTTTTTGACATTTTTTGACATTGTTTTTGTTAGCCCTATTCCACTTTTACTGTCATCCTTTCTGTAAAGCAGTAAATAATGATCCATTCTCTTCCTGAAATGTCAATGTGTTCATTGCCCATACATTCAGTATGTGTTGGGGTGGTCCAGGTGGTGCTACCCCTCAGGAATTTGTAGTGAGATCAGTGAGGGGGAAGGGTTCTGGTCCAGCTGGATCACGGAGCACTTTCTTGCCAGCATTTTCACCTACAACTGGCATGCACCTGTGTAATAGCTAAAGTAGCACAGTAATGTTAAACATCTTGCCTAAAGATCTATGTGTATTTCGTAGATGACTGAGACACGGGTATATTTATAAACCTACTCGGCAAGTAAACTCTATTTAAAAAAATAAGAACAACGACTACTCTTGTAGATTAGAGAAAATATAATTTAGGAGTCTCAGGGGTTTGACAAGTTTCTTGCTGAGAAAAAAAGGACTCAATGTCTCACAAAACCCTTTTTCCAAGAGTTGCTTGACACACCATGCTATTTTCCTGTGAATTATATGTTGTCATTTAAACGTAAGAGCATAAACCTACTAACTTAGTACAAAGCTTTTAAAATTTTTATGCATATGAAAAAGTTTGCTCTTGCTTCTTAAATGGTCTCAAATTAATGAAAAATAATCCTGGTGTATTCACCATGAATAGAAAAAGAGAAGGCATAAAAACAGAACAAAAAAGATAACACAGCTGAATTTTTCTTGCAGCTCCTAGAGTCCTCTGTGCTTAAAAATAGAATATGACAAGATAGTTTTCCAAGAAAAAAAATAAATCCAATAAAGAAAGCTTAATGTGAAATTTAAAATTTTACTAGAAGCTATGTTTGATAATAAATCAATATATGTTGGCATTTTCTTCATAGTTTGCACATTGAATGACTGTAAAAAATAAGGGCTCAGTTACATCTGAATTAAATTGAGATTTGCAGCAATAGATTGAAACATCAATAATTAGATTAAATTAATTAAATATATATACAAGTGATCTCCGCATCTTACATTCAACAAAAATTCTAAAAAATTACATTCATTTATTATATTTAATAATATAGATAATAATTTTATTAAACAAATATTCTTATAAGTATAGAAATGTTTAACATTAATTCTATTCCCCAGTGTTATATTTTAAATATTCAGTATCCTGTTAATATGAAATTAATACCTCACCACCACATTATAAAACCAACTACATTATGAGAAATGTAAAATGTTTATAGTAACAGGAAAAGAAAAAATAAATAGAAGAAAAAATAAATAGGAAGGATAGCCGGTCAGTTGTTTGCTCATTTTCAGATTCTTTGAGAAATGACATATAGAGTTAGTAAAAATATTTTGTTTTCACTGAACAAGTTCATCTCAGTTTTACAAGCCAGTAAAATCCCCTCAAACTATTTCAGCTAAATGTTTATAATGAGCTTTAGTATTTTCACAAAAAAACACACTTCAGAACCGCTAAAAGCTTTCAGATGAACAACATTGCAAAAATGACAATGTTTAGGTTATTTATTCATTATTTGCCATTTGCTAAATCATTCTGGGAAAATAAAAATCTGTTCTTTTTATACCTACTTGAACCAAGTCTAATTCAGCATATTCTGGAATATGTAGGGGGTTTTTGACAAGTAAGCTTTCTGTGTAGATAAAGACAAAACAAAATCACGTCAGTACAATAAGTCATAAGGACAACTTCTCTGAAGTCTGCTATCCAGTAGAGCAGTTAAGTACACAAAAAAGTGCTTGCAGAATCAATCCTTAATGATATGCTGAAGCAAAATAGTATTTCACTGTTTTCTGAAACCTGAGACAAACAACTAGCTATTTAAAATTGCCATGACTAAGAGATCATGGTATGTAGAAGTGGTGTGAATGCTTCTGAATAAACAATGAATTTAAGATTTCTGAAATTAGCAAAACAATCTTAGCAATATAGATTGACAGGAAGAAACAATTTAGAGAGATAGTGCACAGTCAGATTCCTCAAAGGTGATATTTAGGAAACTACGGGAGAAGAATACAATCGCTCTTTGTCTTTTCACAGTTCATTTCAGATACATTTACATGCATTAGTATCAAAATATTGTAAGAAAATGATGTGTCTATTCTCTTCAAAAAGCATAACTAATCATCCCTGAAAACTACTGTTTCTTCAGAGAGCTTAAGCCAGAGGAACTAACAAATACTGTCTTGTTATAAGCACCTTAACCTCATATTATTTTATAGTCTTAACCCACTTTGGATTCTTTAAAGAACTGTTTCACCAGGAAGCTTGCATTTATTTATGTTGCATCCACATGAGAAATCTATCATTTGTATTTCTTTTCTCACTATAATGGCATTGTCCAGTAGTAAAACCCACATCATTTGCCTGGGAACTGTATTGTGCAACAACATCTTTAGCTGGTTTGGGGTGTACTTGTTTTCTTTAATTTGTCTGGAGGGTTACAAATCTTTGTTTTTCAATCTTTTCTTACATAATACATGCACAGTTTAATAAATACGCACAGACAAAACATTTCTTTATGCTCATATGACTCAAACTATAGTGATACTTCTCCTGATATCTGATGGCACTGGAAATAAAACCAGAAATAACTCCCTTTTTCACTCCCACACAGACTGCTTATCCACTAACTGAATGATTAATTACCATTTCACACTTGTGTCTGTGGACATTCCTCATAACACTGGGAAAAATTTATATTATTTTATTTCTCTTTTCAACATTCTCAAATGCATTTTTTTCTCAAACAAAACAAAATTGCATGAAGGACAAAAAAAAAAAAGAAAAAATAAACAAAAGCAAGGAAAAAACCCTCACAAGGTTAAATGATTCTCACAGGGTTAAACAACAATTCTATTGGTTTTTTACCTGACTTACGTAAGTCAAGCAAAGACGTGGTGTTACCCACTTCCTCACAGGGCTTGGAAAGAGCTGTGGTGGTAGCCTTGTAGTGCCTGTCTGTGCAATATCTGAGACCTGTTTGGGAAACTACGAAAAAGGTTTATTGAATTTTAATGTTGAACTAATGTTACATTTGTAGCCGGTTGCATTAGACGGGTGATTGCACACTGAGAGGGGAAAGTAAAAAATGGTTTCCCCCTTTTACCAATGAGTTCAAATGTTCATCCTGTCCTTTCTGTGAACCCACTATTTATGGTAAACTCTTTTAACCCATATATAATTCATGAAGAAATCCGTACAGAATAACATTACAGATAGATGATTGTGTGACAGATTTTTAGACTCAAGAAAGCTTCACGTTTCCTATGTGCGTGTTATTGGATGTAGAAAGCTCATGTCACAGTCAACCCAAAGTAGATTTCTCAAAGAATTCAAGTATAAGCAAATCACCTCAAATGTGAATTGTCAAATTATTTTGCATAGAGTAACATTCAATTTCTATCTAAAAACACATAACTCACCCATCTCTGCAGATTTTTGATCTTTTTTAGCATAATCTTTTTATAGGATAGGTTTACTGTGGTTGTTCTTGGGTACCCTTTGACTGCCTTTAGTGAACAACAGAGTATTAAACAGTTCAAAAACTCACAGCAAAAATTTTTAAACTGTTTCCTTCAGTTACATTTCAATATTTTAATTCTCTTCTTCTTTTGAGAAATATGAAAGAGATGAAAGATATCTTTTCACTTTAATTAAATACTGGACTTTACAGAATGTAGCAACAAAATTAACATACATTTTCTGTGTACTATTTATGTCCACTCTATATAAGGCAACACCTTACTTAAAAACATATGAATAATAATGCACATTTTATATCACATCTAATATGAAACACAGTAGAATTGATCCCAGATGTAGCCTTCAGTACAGTTTCATTGCCACATACCTTATCTATTTTTCGGCTCGTGTAATAGTGCTCATCCCCATACAAAATTGAATTAGCTGTCTTAATAAAGGGAAAACAAAGAAGAATTATTATTACTAATAGTGCAGCTAATCATCTGAGGAGGAGATATTCTCAGCGTAAATAAATTAAAATTTTAAAAATAATGAGTTCTGCTAATGGAATTTATCCCTGTCAATTAATAATATTCTAGAAAAATCTGTAATAAAGAAAAATATCTTTACCTATATACTAAATAAATAACCCTATGTGTTATAATAACACCCCAGGGAAACAAGTTCTGAAACCAAACACAAAATGTGCTGGTGATAGAGGGAAACTTTTAAATCAAAAATGTCTCCATGAGATATTGAACCGATGACCTTTCACCTTGTCAGCAGGTCATAATTACCTTATGTGACACAGGTTTTAGCCCTATTTCTGGGAGCTCATACCCAAAGACATAATTTTATTATTTTATTACCCGTTAAAATAGGATGCATATTGCGTTTTTCTCCCTCTCTCCTTCTCTGCATCTTATTAGCTATCAGATAATAAATATTTCATAATATGTTACTTGATGTCTATGGTTATAATCTTTTCAATAAAAAATACATGTAATTTATTAATTTTACAATCGCTGTATTTTTGAAAGTAATTCCATGAACAAATTAAATAGACAGAGTTCATAAACAGAAGTAATGTTCCTTATTTCCCTGCTGGAAGATGTGTTTTAGCATTTTGTTTGCAATATCAACTGCAAAGCTCATAATGGCAAAAAAATTAATAGTTCATTGTCCATTTTATGTGCTGATATTTAATTAAAGAGTGTATAGCTTCAAGTGCACATTATATTTTCTACATGCATTACTCGTGTTAATGACTATCACTTGATAGGCATCCAGGGGAGTCATTTTACGAGAATTAGCAGTTAAATAAATAAGGACCCAGCTTTGCAGCCTGCATGGAACGTGGGTTGAGATAGGCCAGTTGGTTCATGAATGCAAATAGGCAAATAGTAATCACCAGAGCTGGAACCATCTACAGAAGTTTGTCTAGTAAACCAACTTCCAAAAAGCTACAAAGGACATTTTGAGTATAATGGAAAGTGAGCAGTTGTCAGAGCAAGGCCAAAATATATTTGTGCGCATCAAGTGCTCAACCAAGCTCAGAGTCATTGCATTTTTTGAGAACACATTAAAGATTAAGAAGACGGTGAAATATGGACAACAGAAAGAAATGCCTTCACTTATAGACCATATTATCTAACAAAAAAACCCAAACCGAACCAAAACAAAAGCCATTGAAGTTAAGCCTTTGAGCTGACCTTCATGAAGGAGTCTCAGCCCACTCATCACATTTACCTGAGTCTGCCACTGCTGATGGGTCAGGAACACACTTGTCATTTCATACAGACACCTTCCAATGTCATTTCATTGGTTTCTTTCCCTCAAGTAATTCTCTGAGGCATCCACAGAGCTATTTTATTAATACTTATATATCTGCCAGTGATGTTCAATAGAAGGATTCATGCACGTTTTAGTGAAAACAAACCTACACTTTTCCAGTAGCTGGAAGGTACTGAATAAATGAAGATTCATAGATTTTCGTTCTGAAACCAAATGTGATAGCCATCTGTTCTTACTTGTTGTATGATCCATGGCACTGAATTTTCCATTATTCCTGCATTGTGTGGATGAGCTAAATACAATTCAGTTTAATGTGCTAGAGAAATTAATATAATAATAGCTGTGTACACTAGGAATAAAAAGAGGCTTCATGAGAACTACTTTAATGGACTACTACATGCTGTATTTAACATTTAAATGATGATGAAAAAAGTAATTGATAGACTCTTTAAAAGAAATTTTGTCATCTTAATTATATTATAATGAACTAAAAGAGACTTGCTGTTTTGTTTTTAAATGCATATGAATAACTAGATCATAAGTATACCATAAATATACCATAAGTATATTTTCATTGTTTTTTGGTTTGCTTTTTTTTTTTTTTTTAGGAATTTTAAAGCACTGTAGGAATATGGGATTTTGAAAGAAGAACTAATCTAACCTAAACAATTATTTTCAGTTGTTGTTTAAGCAGATGAGGTATAATTTTTTTTCTTTTGTTAAAAATATTCTGCAAAAAAGGGTGAAAAAATTAGCAAAACACAGTTGAAGACAATTTTCATCTTTTTTACATGAAAACATTCATTTTGTCAAAAATTAATTCCTCTCTAAAATTATTCTACCTTCTTTCTTAAAGGGTATAAAGTCTTTAAAATCAATCTGTAAAGAAAAATTAAGCACACTACAAACAGATTGCTTGAATACTATATTGCTCTTTATATCTCATTATTTGAAGCTGCTTTGAAAAGGATTAGCAGTTTCTCACATCTTCCAGACTGCACAATCAATTGAGTCACTTAGGAAGAAGAGGTATTTCCATAGCTCAGCTTTAAACTAGTGTTCAGATTCCACTTTCCTCAGTACATTAAAAATGTACAGACAGATAGCTAAGCAGATAACAGCAGGTGAACTTCTGGCCCCATTACAGTCAATGGGAGGTCTGTCATGATATCAAAGGCACCAGGATTTCACCCTCTAACTCTTTTTTCTCATTCATCAGAAAGGCACTTTCACCCACCAAACTTAATGACAAAGCAACTAAAAGTTTTGAGCAATTTTGAAGTCCACACTGCAAACTTAAATTTCACATTTGTTTGAGAGGCATTGGCAGCTTTCAAAGTGTGGATTATCAGTCAGCCTCCTGCAGTTGACAAAGCAAATCAGAGCAAGTAAATTTGAATGTGTGAATAAAATACATGTTAAAAAAATGTAGTAACAACTAGTAAGATGCCAAGAAAATTTCTGTATTTAAATTAGACATCTGTGCCCTATTTTTAAATATTCATCATTGTAAGTGATTCAGCATGTTCCCCACTCCTGTCAGAGTACACATATTTTAAAAACCTTTTAGCTTTAACACCTTCATTGCCACATGAATACATTACTTGAAAATTTTCTGCCCTTAAGCTTATTCACATCTACAGATCTCACCGTGAGCTTAACTGAGTCATAATATCTCATGAGACTGGTATCTTTGGTCAGTATTTCATGATGAAAACACAAACTACAAAGGAAGCTTGCTTGTCAGAGCTTGTGTAAGAAAATAAACACTGCTATTAAAGTGAAATATAACAAATAACATTGTTCAGACACATGATCAAGTCGGGGTTACACGTTGCCTGTTCTTATCCATATATTTCTGATTCATAGTCACCACCTACAATGGGAGCACAATTAGACTGGAGAAAAAGGGAAAATTCCTGAATAGGGCACAAAAAACCCAACAAGGTTACAGAGTATCCTGAAAACAGAGGTGGTAGGAGAAGAAATGTGACTCATTTACTTCAGAGGCACTAGTACAGAGGTACAGTTAAAATAAATGGATGGGTGGATAAAACTCTGGGTGACATTCATTGTGCTGATTTGTTTGAGAGGTTACGTAAAGTGATCACAATGGTTCTTTCTGGACTTGCACTCTATTAAATTATGTGTTATCTGAAATTAAGGGGGAAAAATTACTGTATTACAGAAAGTTTGATGAATATCCCAGCCCAAAACCTAACCCAAAGCTGACATTACATTGCAAAATCCAAATGCCTGTGGGTTAATTAAACTGGCTGTCAAAGAATGATGAAATTATTTGGGATATGGGGAAAATTGCATCCAGCACATTCAAAGTCCATGAAAAGCCAATAAAGCATGGAACTAAACTTTATTTAAAAATGGTTAGACTTGGTGCATAGAAAAGGGCATAATTGCAAGTTATACTTGTGTCTGAAAATGAAATAGTGAGGGAATTAGCAAGAACTCCACTTGCTTTCATGAAGTCACAATAGCAGAAAATGTCTGTTGTCAACAAGCTGGTTGCAAGACTGTAAACAATGGAACATATTGGGGAAATATGGGAGGATGCACCTGCCAAAGAAAGATCAGCAAACACACTTTATGAATGTGTCACAAGCGTCTAGCAAAGAATCGGCACATTCTTTTGACAATATACTTTAGATATATCACATATTAATAGGTCTGAAACATTACCTTCTGGTAAAATAGCAAGTTATCATGATACTTGTCACCATCTAGGGCTGACAACATTCTGTATTGAACCTCGAGGAGTGGTAGACAAAGACACCAGGAAACATCTATCCGTTGAATTAGTTTAACTTACGTTCTGAAAGAGTATGAGGAGAGAGCGAAATTAAAAGACTAAGACAAGAGAGATACATACTCTGATAGACAGATTTCACTACAAAACTCTCATCAAACACAACAATGAATATATGGATTTACTTTTTGTTGATTTGAAGATGATCAGTGTTTACTTTGTCTGAATTTCAGGAAAAATACCCTTGAATTTTTGTATTTAGCCTCCTCTTCTTAGATTCACATAGCTGTTTCAGAAATAGCTAATGTTTATCTCCTTGAAGATTCCTAGAGTTTGCTTAAATCACAGAAGATAGGCAATTAAAGAGGCTAATTGCTCTGCTGAAAACAATAATTAGACTTTTTCTTGTTCCTTTGCTTTCTGTGTCCAGTTTGAGTCCTTTCATTGTTTTACCAGAAGTGAAAGTCAGAGTAGTCAAGCTGTGAATTGCAGGAAAATGTTTTAATGCCTACCTAATAAGACATATTCTTTTTTATCAGCTTCTTGATTTGAATAGAAGCCATATGATTTCCATATCTCATCATTAAAGTCTCATAATTTATACAGAAAAAAAAATGAAACCATGGCGAGGTTCTCAACAATTTGACAATGAACTTGATTAACTTTGGTCAGTATGTGAAATACTTAAGAAAATGGTGCCAGGAGCAGGGCAGGGAAAGATAAAGTGCTCTATGAGTTATAGCTTTAGTACTTAACATGTATATCATGAGTCACAGAGCAGACATGTTGAGTGAAAACATTTTTTAAAACCAGCTAAAAGAGACAGAGAGACTATTGCTCTACAAATGAGTCTACCCTGAAATAATACTGTCTGGAAGTATATACTTTATATGTTTCTTCATGCAGCGTAGTTCATATTCAACCTTAAGGCATAGTATTTTAATTTTGGAGCATTATCTTTCAGGCTAGTCCTGAATTTTAGAAACAGATTGATAGAACTACACCAGGTTATATAGACTAATTTAAACCTATTGATGTTTGTGGAACTTTAAACATGCTTATCCATAAGTTAAAATTAAAGAGTCTAGTCTGAAGCACAAATCCTCAATGGATGTTATCTATGGGGTGCAAATTTAGGAAATCAGAATATCTTTCAAGAGAACTAGAAACATGGCAGCATGCCAGATCATATGGTTTTATAACCTATTTATGTTGCTTTTGTGCTCAGAGATCTCCCCATCACAACTAGAACTCTGTTGGTCTAGTCTATAAAACAACACTTTTTAAAATAAGGAGTCATGATAAATAGTGCAGCCTCAAAAGATTTTATGAGTAATAGGAATGATGAGTGTTTCTCCTTGGTTTTATCCCTTCTTTTCTTATAGTGAATGTTTTATTTGTTTAAGGATGTTAGAGATTGCTGGTTCAGCATTTATTTTCCATATACCTCTATACAGCTATTAGCAGACACGAATAAACCCTTAGTTAACAAACTCAGTGTGAACTGAGAGTGTTTACTGATGAAAGCCTGTATTTTTTACCAATCCAAGAATTAATTTGGGGCAGTGATAAAAATGGATTGTAACAAGAATATGACTTCATTTCACCTCACAGTGAGAAAAGAGTTTAGTCAGCTAGTTTAAAGTTTCTGATGGAAGACCTTGTGAAAGACTGATCTTGAGATATTGGGAAAAGCCTGAACTAATTATCCTCCCACTACAAATCTCAAATGCAACGTTTCTAGATTCACTCCATTATTTGAGTTTTTTTTTCTGATACTCTACTTCCCATTTAGCAACTATATATAAATCTCAGGATGAACTTTCCAAACAAGCAAAAAGACACCAATTTGTATTATTTAAAAGAGAAAATTTTAACTGGACTGACTAGATGCATGTAGTTGAGAAAAAATGCTTTTTAAACACTAATTACTTTATAAACACTCACTGTTTCAATATTCATGAAGAACAGAACTATTTTGTGGAGAAATAGACCTTTAAAGACACTGGAAAAAGGCAAAAATATATCCTTCAAGAAGCTGGTTTCATTTTTCTTCCTCTGAATTATAGAGATGTATACTTTTAAACTTGCCTATACTAAAGTGCTATCTAGAAGCAAACGTTTCCACCTCTAAATGGTCTTGCCTTTCTCACTTTGCAAGCACTTAGCATTTTACATCCCAAACACTCCAGAGTGTTTGCCTCAGCATCCACTGGACATGCTGGATCCAAGCTCCCGGAATGTCAAAAGATGATGGGCTTGAACATGACAGACACTTAGTTAATTTTTCTGAACCCCCAATCTCCTTCTTCCTTATAATGCTTCAGCAGCCTCACATCATGTTTATGTTTGTTCATCTGAGAGGTCACAAAGTTTAGTGAACTTCCAAAGTGCAGTGGAAAGATTTTTTAAGCAGTTACATTTTTTAAACTGACTTACAAATAACTCCCCAAGTCATATAACCCCATGATTAAAATCACTCTTTGAGAATCAAGATTAAAGAAATATACTTTTTTATTTTTCTCAGCTAGGTAACGATCTGTTGTTCATAGTTACGCTACCAGGCAAAGTTATTGAAACAGTGAGAGTATAAACCTCATTGTGAAAGTCTCTGATTCTCTTTTCTCCCAATTAAAACACTGATCAAAAACATAAAGGTTTGTTTTAGGCAAATCTTCAAAAATTTAGAAAACCTTCAAAGGACAATATAAGAATGGAGAGTCACAGCAGCCTTCTTTATCTCACCCAGGGAGAACTTGGAACTAAGTTTTGCCTTTTCTTATTATCATTTACACTCACAGCATTCACACAGCTTTAAGTATCTTGGCAAAATGGGGTATTCTGTTATATTCTTCCATTGTAGATTAAATTATCTTCACAACAAAATAATGTAAACTTTCAACATCCATCTTATGCCTGCTTAGCTTTGTCATGCTTGCACTAAATTAGAAGGTGAAAACACAGCTAACAATCAGACAGAGTATACCCTCAAGTATTGTGGTTAGACTTACTCTTATCCATAATATTTAATGTTGGTTTCAAGATTCTTTCCCCTTCCTCTTTCACTTTTTTTACCTGAGATGACCAAAGGCACTCAGGTTAACATATACTAATGCACTCCACTCCATCTGTCTTCTTTTAATTAAATCAGGAGCTGTGGAACAGGGGTAGAGCAGCATGCTCAGCCTGCAGCCTGAGGAACAAAAGAAGTGACTTGAACAGTATGGAGGGAGCCTAATGGGAGAAAGCATTCCTGCATGTAGCAATCTGTGCTCCCTGCAATGTTACTCATCATTCTGTCTGACTTCAATAATATTCTTAGCATGAAATGTCTAAGATTAATGAAGCATTTATTCTCCAATAAGAAGCTGTCAAAAAGAATACATTTTCCATCAACATTTTTGCAGTTAAATTAATATTACCAACGTTTTGCAAATACAAGATTCAACACTGGTTTATAGAAGATGATGTGAAGCTAGCAGGTTTGTAACTTGGGGTGGGTTTGCATTTGTTTTCTCTGTTTATGAACAGAGAATGCTGCCAGTCACCACACACTGAAGTCTCAAACTGCTGTCACAGGCATCTATTGCTTGATGCTGTTAAAGGTTGGATATAGGTCTGGGTAGATCCATGGCCTTATCCAGGATAGTTGAGTGATTATTTAGTATTAAATTGGTAAAGGACTTTTAACATCTATCATCTTTTTCTTGCTAGGTGATTGATCTCGAACAGAAGTTCCTGAGCCCACTTTCCCTGGCTTTCCATTCTGGAGCTTGCAAAAAAAGTCCTTTAAAGGTAATCTTCTAAAAATCCACTACAGTCAGAGCTCAAACACTGATAAGGCAACCATTGGCTGAGCTCCTTTCTTTTTAAATTGCAAAGTATCATAATCTGAGCTGCCTGTTTAAAATAAGGGTAAGTGCTCTTCCGAGGTAAATGATCAATATAGGCTCTTGGTTATTTTATTTTTTTTTTTTGCATAATTGCTTTTTGACAGGCTTTTTTAGAAGTAATTGGTACTTAAGACATGTATTGGTCAGAACTTTGCCACAGAATATATCCTTCTCAGTTGAGCATTAAAGGACCAAAGATGAAGGAGTCATTCTCTGAATTAATTTCACCATTTTTAACAAAATCCATCCACTTCTGATTTGGTCATCCTTGTGGATGTTGGCTAGCAAATCCTCAAGTCTTCTTGCTACTTCTAATAGATGTCCTGTGAAAATCACGGAAATATTATTGACTCCATTGATTCTGTCTCACTGAGCTTAATCAAGAACCAAAACATTAGTAATTATCAGAGCAAGTTGCTCCATGAACAGTGGAACTAATTACGTGTCATGAGTCACTTCCACCCACTGGCACAGAGCCACCAGCTCCTGACTGTCTCAGTTATCATAATCCTGCTCAAAAACTTTTCGTCTGCCCCACATTATTAGTTTCTCAAAAGGCAAATTAAACTTACTTCTAAGACATCCATTTCTCTTTCAGAAGTTTGTGACTCATTTTTCTCTCACAGTGTGATGGTTTATAGAATTAAGCTAAACAAGGAATGATTGTTTTTATCTCAGGGTTTGCTTGAAGCTGCTGCTTCTTTCTTAGTCTTGAAAAAAGACCTTCATGTTGGGAAGTTTCTCCAACTTTTAGCTTTGTCAGATGGTAAAATAAAATATATTTCCCCTGCCCTCCGTTAAACACATTTCCATTTAAAGGTTGCTTGATTTTAAGTACAAGTTGATTTACTTTTTTCTTCTCTTGGATATTCTCTTATCCCCTGATAACAAATTTTCTTAATTTTACTGTAGTAGATAGGAAAGTTTCCCCATAAGAAATGAAAGATTGCAAGTAATAGCAATAGGAAAAAGTAGTAGATGGCCAGACAAACAAATCACTCTTTTTTCTTGATTGAAACAGACAAGTGTATCCAAGAGATGATAAAATGATGTCTGTGGCAGAGTAGTGTGAAGTATATCTTCAGTCATGTATTTATTCCAGAAGATCTGAAGACACTGAATATATCATTCCCCCATAACATTTGCAGGCATGTTAGTTTTGTACCATGATATATGATAATCTGCCTTTCATAGCAATTATATTTTAAGCGATTTCAGGGTCAGCAACTTATCTCTTATTCATACCTTGCGGGGTTTGTGTGTATCAAACACTCTCAGACACACAACCATAGTGAAAACTGCGATATCACTTTTCTCTAGCACAAACTAGCAATGTCATAGAAAGGCAAAGTACTTCTAAATCTAGGTTTAAAGTTTTAAGTTTTACGTAACCTAAGGCAAAGTTCATTGCTGTAATTCTTTTAGTTAAAAAATGGCTCTTGGGCCAACAAATTTATAGCACTGTTTTTTACCAGTGTATTTTAATACCTTTCCTTAAAATATCAATTCTAACTAAGCATAGCTTTCAGAAAATCTAAACTTTCTTCTACTATGTACCAGCTCTCTTTCATCCAACATACCTTTCCTTTAGTGCCCCCTACACAAACTCAATTAAAAATACATTTAGAGACATTTTGCTCATCAGATGAAAATACTTAATAAATAAAAAATGTTATTTTATGAGCTATATAGGCAAAGGTAAAGTTTCAAATAAACTAGAATTAAGTACAATCTCAGGAAAAAACAGTCAAAAAACATGCACAGTTAGCATACTACTACATAACAAGACCCATACTTTTTAAGTCTGTCTCATTTTTCATGTCAGACATGCCTTAAAGAACTTAAATGTTTAGTCATTTTCTCCAAGTTGTATTCTTTGATGGTTTTAGGTGCTATCAGAAGAGAAAAATTACGTTTCTTTTTGTCTTAATCTGGAAGCAGATAGTTTTATTAATCAAGATATCTCTTATTTATATATACTCATACTTACATGCAGATGGATGAGGGCATGAAGTAGAGACACACTTGACTAAGAGGTGATATGTGAAAGCGACATAAAGCAGTTCCATTCACCTTCATTCATGTCTACAACCACAGGACCAGCACTTCATCCTTACCTGCTGTTTGATACAGCCTCCTCTGACTTAGATTCAGATCCTAATCCATCTCCTGATGTGATAGGAGATTAATTAATTTTAGAAAAAGACTGAAACAATTTTTTTATTAATATTTTGCATTATCATCAACAATTCTGACAAAATCAATAATGTGCATTTCCAATTTATGGCGTGGATGCACCAGTGATTACTATTGGCACATCCCTCAGGAAAACTATCTTTACAAAAATACAAGAACAAAGACATTTGCAAAGCTTGAATATCTAGAGCACATTTAAAGGAAGAAATGAGCTATAAGCAATGTCTTTGGTTTCCCTGTGGAATTTTCAAGTACTTGCATTTGATGGGAAGAAATCAAGTGAGACTGTTTCAGCTATAAAAACAAACATTTACAGATTGACATTTACACAGTCACCAATTTATAAAAAGGTACTATCATTGTGATTTGTCGTGTCTCACTCACACCACCCATCCCTGTAAAACAGAGAACTGTGCTGAGGAGGATCAAAGTCTCATTTCAGGGTGAAAGTACCTTTTGCAGAGATAGCAAGATTAAACTTAGGCAGAAGGAGAAATTACGATATTTATAAAAATATTTGTTTTGTTTTGTTTTTTCTAGAAGACTGAAAAAGACTGGAACTAACAAAGTAGAAATCCATTCTGAAGAGAGATCTTTAATAGATTACTAATCTATCAAATGAAACAATGCTTTGTCTTGGTCTCTCAGCTACTTCTCTGTTATATTGGTTTCATGCGGACAAATAATTCAGAACTAAAAGGGCACCTTATGTCTTTTCCCACACCCAGACATGTAGAAGCAGGACAGTGGATGTGGCAGCAATCACAGGAAATGACTGGTCAGCAGAAAATCAGCAAGAGTGTTTAGTAACATTGTAAGACAGTTCATTAACAGAGGACAAAGCAGGACTGATGCTGTTGCAAATACAAGGTCGTCATTTGGGTGGAACCAAGAGCGCTTACCCAGACACCACACCTCCCGTCTGTCAAAGGAAAGACAGTGCTTGCAGCCTTGAGTTTACATTTTGGTGCAGTGATCTGGAGTCTAGTGCCCTACAAAGTCCAAATTCTTTCACTCATTGCAAAAAGATAAAGTTTATTCTGCAGTCTAAACAAAAGGCATGTAATTTGCTTGGGTACCAGAAGATTAAGTACATACATTTCTAGTGGTTGAATTTACTGGTAATTTGTCACTGAGTATGATTTAATGAACAATATTCTAAGTGAGAAGGGAATTTAAATTCCAACATGCCAGAATATAGTATCTTTGCATGTATATTTTTAGTGAATGTGTTGCAGTCTATTTTAATACAACTAAATGTTAATACAACCTCTGCTAATACAACTAAATTAAACTCTGTAGTACAACTAAATCCAATATATATGATTGATACACTTTTCAAGGCCTGAGCTTGTGAATGAGGCATGGTAGAGTGGGATCAAGCCAAAGAAAAAGTAGTTTGAAATTCTAGAATCCACAGTTTGCAAAGATATTACTGATTTCAGATAATGCGATATAGATTTAAAGACTAAATGAGAATGAAAACTCCTGTAGTGAAAAGCATATTTCAAGTTTAAATGTTGTTTTACCTTTCATTTTATCTTTGTTTTTAATATAAAATCTTTCTGTTGACATTGTTGCAAACATTACTTATCCGTTCAGCCCTCACCATTAAACACTTTTCCAATTACTTAGGAGAAGCTTTCATGGGAGAGCTGGAGAAAAAGCTCAGATTAATTTGGACTGCTCAGGACATGGTCTGAGCAAGCAAACGCACCAAACAGCAAGTGGCAGTGCCAGTCATATACAAGGAACCACATCACTATTAGTTAGTCACAGCTGCTGATTACTTTCACCAGAAAAGACTAATACCAGCAGTTCTGAACTCAATAATAATAAGATACTCGAAGCTTTTGAATATATTAATTATATATTTTATTTTTCTTCTTTTTGTAGTTTATTGATTCCCCCATTCGACTTTCTTCTCCCTGGCAGATGCTAGAAATAATGGTATTAAAATTGATCTGGTATGTTCAAGGCAGACATTAGCCATGAAATCCAGTTTCTAATGGAAGGTGTACACAATACTAACCACATGGAGCTTAGTCCATGTCAGTCTCACATTTTGAATGAGGTTTGAGAGGAATGATGAAGCACAGAGTTAGGTACATGAGAGTGCAGTGCAGGCTCTTATGTTAATGGACTCAAAGACTCCAAGTCACAAAAGAATCAATAAGAATAAGGCACCTTAAAAATATATATTCGAAGCTGTGCTGGAGCTAAAAAGTTTTCTGATTAATAAGAGAGAGGCAGCGAAGTATACGAAAAGGAAAAGACTTTCTTTGCCCTCTATCACCTTAAAAATGAACAACATACATTCCCATAAAATACAGTAATTGGTGCCTTTCCGGATCTTGGGTTTCTCAATTCTCACAGTAGCAGAGAGAGAGTGAGTGCCTGTCTCGCAGATATCTTAGAAAGCCAGGCAAGCTTATGGGGCAGAGTAGAAAAGGAGTTTTGCTCCAACGATCTCTGCTATGTCCTTCCATTCAATACTAAATAAGTGTCAGGCAATTAGAAATGGAACAGCGGATGCGTAAATGATGCTGCCTTCCCAATAAATTGCTAATACCTGGATAGTGCTGCATGACTGGAAACATACTGTTACAATAACTGCAGTACCAATTTTTATTTCTGAATAATGGAGAATATGAAGAAGATCAATGTAGCATTGGAGCCATGAAACAAACAATCTACCAGATGATTCTTTTCCTGTCTGATTTCTTATTTTCTTCCTTCTAGAATTGAGACATACTGCATCCAGGCTTTGCAACACTAACGTGCTTTTTCTTTCTCCTTCTTGGCAGAAGCGTGCTCTGGTACACATGGTGGTCTCTGGGCAATATTTAACGACTGATAAACTGTGACATAAAGTTCATGCTTGTTCTTGCAATCAACCTCATTTGTAGTGAGCACCTGAAGTTCATTATTTTGGAATAGCTAGAAAAGTGTAAAATTTTTTACATCTATTGACACATATAGCTTTTGTTATAACAATTTGGTCAGAAAAAAGGGGCAACCACAAGGCACATATCTACACTTATTTGCATTATTTATTTCACTTGGTTCATGTGCCATCTTTTACCATCTGTCATATGGAAGATGGCTTTCAAAGAAATTCTGGAATACTAATGGAATTCCCTCAGCATCACCATTCAGCACAGGTGGCATTTTTAGCTCCAAAACTAATTAAAATGCATGTTTTAAAGAAGCTCAGAATTTAATTCAAGCGGAGAGGATACACAAGACATCTCTTCAGCATTTCAGAGGTCACAGCATGAGACTGATTTGGCAAACTTCATCTAAAATAACCCAGTACTTGAGGGAGTTTTACAAAGAAATACATTACATGTTGATTTCATACTTAGCAAATTTTAAAGCAGCTGTAACTACAAGGTGGATTCGGCTGCATTTTGTAAAATGGTAAATGAAGGTAAAAGAACAAAAATCCTCACTTTTTCCTATCTATTATTACTGCTACAATGAAAATGCAAGTGGAGTACTCAGATCTAACCACTAATTACCAAGCAGAGTCATATTCTGCATTGATCTGCACTGGGTTGCAGTTCAGCACTTAGCCTTCTGCAATTGTTGGCTATGTTTTGCTAGAATAAGTACCATGCAGAAGAAGGAGCAGAAAGTAATGAACAAAAGACAGAGCAATCTATTGTGCAGGTTACCTCTCCCATAAAATCCATTGGGTGCTGATGTAATCTTGCCCTTCAGAAAGAGAAGTGGATCCCTTACAGCTCCCGAGCCCGTTAAGAGTGGCCAGGAACAAAAGGCTGGGCATCTTCAGTTCTGAAAACCTTGACTAAATGGCACCTGCTGCTGCAGTCACAGCCCTTATTCCCTGCTCAAATGGCATGAAATTCAGAAAAGAAAAATAACTCTTGCATCAGCAGCACGCCATCAAGGTATTCACACACTTTCTAGTGGGTGTAAATTGGGATGTATGGGCAAAATTTGTTGCTTTGAGCTAAATGAGAAACACCTGTACAGTAATTCTGGTTCTCTGTGCACTGTTTAAAATATCCTTAAATATAAATGCTTAAGAGATTTGTCTTTGTGTTGTTTTCCCTGAGCTGGTGTCATTGTGAGAATATTTTGTGTGATTTTAAGGACAAACAAAGTGATTAAAAAGCTCTTTCAATTTTCCCTTTCATTGGTGGTATTTTAACTGGTTCTTTGAAGAGGTATGAAACTGGGCCCAGTAGGTGTTAGGAAGGTTTATTATAACCTGACAGAAATCTGTTTAATCCTGGGGCTTTACTAGCTCTAAGGGAATTGTCTTACTTACTTCCATTAAATCATTAACTGATTGTAATGTAACTTTTGAGCATATGACAGCCTTGGAAATAATAAAAGTAACAATAAAAAAATTGAAGCAAACGTCTGACAACTTTTGTCTTATACTGGATCTGTGGATGCCTGGAGTGTTCTATGGCATTCTTTACAATCAGTGATGGAAATGTTATTGTTATCATGTTGAGCAGACACAGGCAAAGAGATTCTACTCCATTTTTTTCCATAAATCTGAAAGCTCACATACAGTTTTCAGAGAATCAGGCTAATATGCTGAGAATAAACCATAATTTATTTAATTAGGAGATATAGACTGAAATTTAAGGATAGAAATTTAATTCCTACCTCTTCCACAGACATTCTGGCTAAATAAAGACCACCACACCTGACCTATTTGACAAGACTTTCCTTATGACCAGTAGGGATCTACTCAATGGTGTCAATGAAGCCTTGGGAACAATTCATCTCATGCCAAAAGAGACCTTTATTTACACCTACTCAGATGAATTACACCCTGTATTCCATTAATCCTATTGACTATACCTCCTTTCCTCCAAACAGAAATGTAGAAAATTATTCCTGATTTAGTCACCCACCTGTAAGTAATGTAAATCTCACCTTAAATGAATAATTAATGTCCCAGTTCAGTCAAGTATCAAGGTGTATTTCACCTTTAGAGGATATCACTGGTTTTATTTTGCTCTAGAAAGGAAGAGAAAGCTGTGCTTAGCTTGGACTATGTGCTTAATATTCACCATAGTCTACCTCTGAAAAGAAGTCTTCCTATACTAGAGATGGTCACAACATTTAGAACAAAGAAAGCTGATGTCATTTGCCAGTCCAAATATCTCTGCAATACAAATGATTTGCCTTGCTTATACTGCGAGAGAAAACAGGTCCATTTAAAGCAGTGAGGGATGGAGGACAAGATGTGACTTGGAAACAGCAAGCAATGACCAGAAAAAAACATGAGGAAAATATTTACTACTGGTGCATTTTAAAGTCTCTCTTGTGCTGGAGAGGGGGAGTGACATTTTACTGGAACTCTGTGCCAATGAAGAAGCTCAGCCTGTGTAGCTGTTTCCTTACAGCAAAAGAAACATGTTATGTATTATTATATTACATCGCAATAAAAGGGTGTGGTAATATAGCTATATTACAGATATAAATATAACAGGAAAAGTGTAAAAAGGCTAAGCAAATACACTAGAAGAAATATGTGATGGAACAAAGGAGTATGAAACCAGACACAAATACAGAGAAATTCATCACACTTGAAAAAGAACCAAGAGACATTTAAAGGAGGTAAGAAAAAGCATCAATTGTGTAAGTAACGAAGGGTGAAAGAATACACTACAAGCCAAACAGTATCCTTGGAAGGGGAAAGGAAAATCTGTAAGAAGGTTAGAATGGTTCTCATAAATCTGAAAATCTAATATCAGATGAGAAGGACAGGGTACAGTGAATTGTGTAGGAGCTGGACAGAATATTAGGAGAAAAACATGGAAGAGTATTTGAAAGGATGATATTAGACTGAAAAAGCTGTTGTCTTTTAATTAAAATGCCAAAATGTATCTACATAAACTTTGTAAGCAGATATAAGCAAAAAGAAATTACTCAGATTTTTCATGAAGTCTATATTAATTTCTGTCCTATAACCCAGCCAGCAATGCTGAATATTCTGAATCTGGTGTGCAAAATATTATTGAATATGCATAATGGAGAAACAAGGAGTCAGTTCATTTCCTGTTAAGGGATATGGATGAAACAATCCTCAGCTATATAGGAAGAGTAAATAACAGTAAATAAGAAGCTCAAGCTTGAGATAAAGCCCTAAGAACCAGAGAACATAGCAAGGTCCCAAGAATTCTCTAAGGATCAAAATCTCTGTCTTTAACCTGGAACTTCTAGCAGATTCAAATTGTCTTGGGGTGCAATTGTGGATAATACCTGTAAAATTAAGAGTCTCATTTCTGCTACCAGAAAAAAAGTCTTTCTAACAACTTAAAACTATTTTAAACACAGAAGGCTTTTTTAGGAATTGAAATGTGTTTGTTCATCTATCACTGTTTGCAGCAAGTAAACATGATGTCAATTAGCCTTGCTAATGTGAAATCATTACCAGTTCCTGGGTGGAAGAAAGAGTTCATCAGCTCAAAAATACATTGTGTGCGTTGTGATATATCCTACTGTTGGGTAAGAACAATCTTGGATGTTTAACTAATTAGTATTTGTTTGAAATATTCAGCTCCTAGAGTTTGAAGCTTTCAGCAGAAATTTGCTAGTGTTGCATCAAGTAGCTCAATAGATGAGTTAAGAAACAATTGTACTAATACCTGAACTAACGTAGAATAAAAAACTCTTTGTGCCAAAAATGTTTAAATGTAATGTTACTAAACCCACAATTTCCCAGTGAACCTCATCATAACTTCTAGGGAAAAAACAAATCAACCTTTTAATGCTGAAAATCCACTCTACCTCTAATGGAACACTAGTGCTGTCTTTGGTGGCTGCTGTCTGAAGCTAATCCATGGACCAAAGGACACATTGGGACTCATAAGGAAAAAAAATCAAGTTTCTGCTCCATGTGCAATAAATGCAGCGTCTAAGATATTAGAGGAAACATAGTTCAAACTATGCTTTAAATGTTTTACATCAACAACAGAACAAAAATAAAGAAGAAAACACCATTCTAGTCATTATAAGCCTACCATTTCAGAGATGGCATTTTAAAATTAGTTACTTGTTATGAAATGCTAGATGCCCATACCAGCTCATGTCGTTATGTTTGATAGAAAGGAATATGATATTGGACTATAAGTCAAGAGTGGGCCAGAGTGAGTGAAGATGTTGATTTTCACTGCCTAATGAGGCACAGTCATCTGGGCCCAGTGTGAACCACATTTACAGCAACAAGGAGTTGGTTCTTCACACAGATGAGGAACTTGTAGAATTTCTCATCATAGGATGCTGTGCATGTGAAAATTGTTAGGTAATCCAGGGGAGGAACAATAAATACTCAGACAAAAATATCTATTATGGTTGCCAAATATATAAACTACAGTGGGTTCAGATCATCCTCGAAGCAGAAAACAGTCAGAGTGAGTGATCAGAAGTATAGCTTACGTTTCCCTAGACAACTATTACAGCCACAACTGAAATCAAGTGACTGGGTTAGACACACTTGGTGAAGCATTAACTCTGTTCTTACATGCTTACTGTATTCCCTTTTCTGCAGTTCACTGTAACTGGATCTATAATTTCAGGACATTCAGCAAATGTTACCATGAAGTCAGACCTGGAGCTGCTGCACTTATGGCCCTGAGTAAAGTCCTACAAACTGTTCTGTTTTGTTTCATCTATCCAAGCTGTCTTCAAAGTTACCATCCCTAGAGCAATAATAGCAAAACTGATAACAAAACAACTTCTGTGCTATCAAAGGTAAAAGCAAATCAGTGTAGATTTACATTAAGTTGCCAGGTTGTAAAACAATAAACTGCCATTGTTCAGACACCGTTTCACCTACCGATCACCCAATCTTTCCATTTCTTTTTCACAGCAGAAATGCAAGTCAATATCTTCTTAAAGCAATGGATGTTATAATTATGTATGTTTGAGTGAACACTGAAAGAGTACAGTATTTATAATTACAGTAAATGAAACAAAGTTTCAATTCCATTTGTTGTATCATAGTATATTCTTACTGGCATGATTTCTATGAAGCTGTTAGAAAGCAACTCAGCAATGTATTCTTCCTGGATAGACTTTCTTTATGCTGGGCAGGCATGTTGATGGTATAATGACATTGGTGATAGATGTATGATCACCAGTCACCAGCTTCTTCTTAGCCAAGAATTGAGATCAGTCTGCTGCCTCATGAGAAAACCTATGTGGCTGCCTCATTTCAACACTGTTGTTCATGCTCCTTATGCTGAGATGTTGCCTTTCTCTGCCTTGTATGATCATCTTATCTTCCAGTTCTTGTATGCCTCCAGCGCTTCTTTCAGCTTGTTCTTCGGAGAAAATCCCTCACATTCTGCCTAACTTCCTCTGGGAACTTTCATAATGCTCAAGTGTTGTTCCTGTTTCTTTCCCCTCCCCACTCCAAACCTCAACATCTGCAAGATACTCCTAAGAAACAGCTCTGTCTGGATGGCACATCTGTCTCAGTATTACTGTCTAGTCCCTTTTGATACCAAACCCATGATACCACTCACTGAACAGTTCAAGCTAAGCACGATTAAAATAATTCCTCAGCTGCAGACAAGTCACTACTATTCCTTTTCAACACTGTGGACACAACTGCCAATCTGCTAGTGGCTTGAACTTCTAACATGATTTAAATGTTTGATTTCTTAAGTCCAAATTATCCCTAATTTTCTTACATTCATTCTACATGCAATATTATTCTTTACCTGTTTATCCATACAACCAAAGCCCTGGTCCTGCTTGCTGAGCATCCTGCTTACTGAGTACACAACAAAAATACCCCTGTCCTGCTATGAAATGTTGCTGTGTATGTGCATTTCCCTACCCTTTGATCACGTGCTGCTCTGTTTACAGTTTGCTTGTGACTTCACTATTAAATTTATGTTATTTGTTTTATGTTCATAGCTTAATCCCTCTTTACCTCTCCTTCAGAAACAAGAGATTGTCTCCTGCTTCTAATCAGCTACTGATAACACCCTCCATCACCCACTGTCATTACTTTCCTTAAAGTCTCTTCTCTAAATTTGTCTTTTGACATTATGGTTATAAAAATACTTTGTGTAAATAAGCTGAAAATGATACAAGGATTGTTGACTATTGTTATTGTTTTATTTCCTTTTCTTCCTATGTTTTTGTTTATTTTTGTGTAGTTTCTGGTCTCCTGCATATAGTATGTGCATTTTTATGCAGCATACTTTTGGATGGTGCTTGTAGAGCACTTCACAAATTGAGCTCAGTTTTCCGGTTTCTGGGTTCTCCTGCAATATGAATATAATTGCAGTAATAATAAAAACCTAAGGTACCTCATAATTTTTATAATTTTGGTTTTTTAGTATATTCACAAATCTGTTGCATCTGCTTCATTTTCAGTTGAGTGGCTAGAATGTGGTATATGCTTTTCCTCCCAACACTGTTGTTATCACAACTACTACTATACAGTAAACTGGAGCGTAAGAGACGAAGGATAATATTCAGAGCATCTGTTTTCCAGCTTCAGACAGCACTTAGGTGGAATGTAAGCATTTAGGTTTATGGAAAGTAAATTCATATATCAACTTTGCAGTACATAATGTTCTGTCAATATCTTTGTTTTGGACCACAAAAATCTATAGATGCACAGACACTCACATTCTAGACTGAAGAACTTGGCACTCAGTGCTAGTACAACACGGAATTCCTTGAGAGAGATCTAAGAACCTCATTTACATTAAGTGTACTTCCATCCCTGGAATTATCCAATTTGTTTGGTGTAATTCTACTTTGATGCAAACCATTAATGCTTTGAAAAGCAGGTAATGCAATGACTTTATTTTTTGTTGCAACTCCACAACATTAGCCAAGGAGTTGTGATGGGCAAGATCAGCAGCACTGCATAACAGTCCAGGAGCTACCATCCCATCATGAAGATGCACAAATATAAATAACCTATTTCCCAGAATTACACTCCTGAGTTACTGAGGTAGTTCAAGCAAACAAAAGAGGAAAAGAGGTTTGAAGGTGGGCAACCCTACATTTGGGGGCACAAAATCCCAGGGACAGGAAAATAACTCTATCTCCAAATAGAGAAAGCACTATTCTTTTTGTAGAGGAAGAAGGGACCCTTAAAAATGTACTCATAACGCTATGACCTCTATTTGAATGAACTCAGGAAAAAATGCAATATGCAGACAAAATTTTGAAGGTTTATTAACTTCCAAAACTCATGAACTAAAGTCTTTGTCTCATTTTATATTCCTTTTCCTCTCAAGTTTCAATGTGATGCTTCTGCAGTGAAAAGCTGTATTTCTGTAAACAATATTGGGGTTGTGGCTGTTATCATTTCACACAAGACCCCTCTTGCAGAAAGAGCTTTGGAGAATATTGGACTATTTTTTTAAGCACCTTTGACAGTCTGCTGTGCTGAGTCGAAAGATTTCAAGGTACATTAACTTTAACAAAAGAGTGTCTGTGCCATAAGCCCCCATTTCGCTTCAAAATAACGATAGCTGTTTTAAAAACATATATATAACTTAACCCAACTCCTTTATTTATTATTATTATTTATTTAGAAGGTCCCTCAAGCAAATCCAGATAGAGGCTGATAGGATGGGATTTGCAGAACCAGGGACAGTTTCAATTTTGCTTTGAATTCAATATAATTGAGACTGTGGTATTTGAAAATGTGCAGTCTGCAGATTAGATCGTGTAGTTTCCCACCCATTACTGACTCTTCTCCTTGCAGTGCAAGATGTGCTCTGCCTCATACACACATTCTATTTCATTCTGAAGATAATCAAGGGCAAACTTTAGAACCTCAGGAAAAGGTTTTTTCACTGCACAGGAATTGCATCTTTAGTCTTTGCATGCCAGAGGATTCTTCAATTTGTTCCATGGAGCTCTGTTTTCTATGTTATTGTCCTCAGAAAGAAAAAATTTCTGTTACTGTGCCCTGAATCCATTCCTCTGTTAACTCTGCAAAACAGTTAAGCTGCGTATGCTAAAAACAGAAGGGAAAAACATCTCTTTTTTTCTTTTTTTTTTTTTTGGTGAATTTTCACTAAATTAGTGCTTTTTTATTTATTAGTATTGATAACCTCTTACCTCTTTTAACTTTCCTGAAAAACAAATTTTGGTCCCCCTTGCTTGGAATTTTGTGCAAATTTATAACTTTTTGTACTGTTACTGATCTCCTGGGGCTTCACACATGCAGTAGTGAAGCCTCAGTAGTCTCCTGTTATAGCACAACACTTTTCATCTCTTTTAATTGAACAAGTATAGTTGAGTCTACATTCAGAATGTTCCAAGAAGAAGGAGTTGAAAATCTTTTAGATTTTAGAAGAATAAAAATACAAGAATCTTTTCTCTAGTATTTTTCTATCCTTAGTTTGTCTTTGCTCCATATCATTGGATCATAAGACAACATTCCAATTTTCCTGGAAATTGAGCAGACGTTTACAGCAGTGTAAAGTGAATGTAAAATGCACCCAAATCCAAATAGCAGTTTTATACTCATTTTGCCTGTCTGAGCAACAATAATCACAGTTGCCTCATAGCCCACACAACCACCCAGCATTAATGCTCACATCAGCAACACTCCCTACCTTATGATGAGCATGAAGTTTAAGTAGCTTGTGGCTACATCTATATCACAAACAATACATGCAAGCACTTATTTTCTGGCCCTGAGTTCAAATGGACAGGTCTGTATACATTCAAACTTTCTAAAACAAAGTCAACATATCCAAACCACTTACTGAGAAAAATCTTTTGTCTCTGCTAACTCCTGAACCATGCTTGGAAATTTTGGAGAAGGTGCTAGTTGGCCAGACATTATACTAAAAATTTAATACTAGAGAGAACCAGATCCAAAGCTCTGCCATGTTTTCTGTTTTTTTTAACAAGTAAAGTGAGTTTTTCGCTAGTTTGACTAGCGAACTGCTACCTCTGTTAAAATAAAAACAAAGATCTCTACTAAGCCTCAGCTGGTTTTCAGTCTTTGGTTTCTTACCTTACCTTTCACTGTTTTGATCTTCTTTATAGTTGCTGTAGTCTCTTGTTTTCTTGTTTGTGCCTTTTATCTTATAGTTTCCTGACTTAATTTATACCTAATTGATCAGAAAAGGCCTACAGAGAGTTACATACACCATGTGTTTAGCTAGTGAATGATTTTAGGATATTCCTCTCATGCTTTAAAAGTACTTTGTTTAACCTACTCTACAAGCAAAAATGTTTCCTTCCATGATTGATTTTATTTGTGCAGTTTAGTCCTCTCCCTAAATATTGACCCATGATCTTTTCTTGTCCATTTCAGGGTTTCTGTGTACATTTCTTTAGTAAAAAATATTAGAAACAGCAGTAATCAATTAACATCTATGAATTTTTAAATTCCAAGTTTGCTTTACCTTGTCAGAAAATAATTACAAAAGAATGAAATAACAAAGTAGGGTGAAATCCTTGCTGAACTGTGCTGGTACTATTTGTAATATAAATTTCTTGCCAGAAAGACGCCCATCAATTATCACAGGGAAGAGTGGTGCAACTTCTCTTGCACCTCTTGTAGAGGTGGTATTTTGCAATACTAGCCTTGTAAACAAGGATGAAAACATAACATTTATATCCTTTTTTTTACCCCCATGACCCTCTTATCTCACAAGTTCTCATGCAAACTAAATTTTCAGATCATATTAAAACTTGAATCATTATTAAAAGAAGCTCAGAAGCCTGCATGTTCTAGTGGTTTACGTTTACTTTAACTGCTTAATTCAAAAGAATGTACATAATCACATTCAAAGCAGGTTAGTCAAGATAGCCACACAGTTTTGGTGTATGGCTGCACACAGGTATATGACTATGTGTTCTTGGGACACAGCTCTAAAATCAAGACATGGAATTTCATTGTAGTAGGTCAGATGAGGGTTGGGACTCAAATGGAAAAATATCCTCTGTCTTTACCTTAACAGTTGGACCTTATGATCTTAAAGGTCTTTTCCAACTGAAACAATTTCATGATTCTATGATCTACATTCAAATTTGCTGACACAGTAACAGTTATCTTTTATTAGGTCACATACTATTACATTCCAATTCTGTTTTCTCCATTTTCCCACATTTTATATAGACTTCCCTAAAGCCTATTGATGCCTCTTCCTAAATACCTATGATGACAGCTGTCATCCAACAACAATGACAGTAGAAGGTTCTACATTTGTAATGGAAACTTTTACTTATGTGTCCTTGACAATTACAATGGATGTTATTTCTATTATAAGTACCATGGGCTGTAAACACATCCTACAAACATACGTGCCATTATTGCTGTAAACAGAAGACAAAATCCAAGGCTAATGCCAATAAGTCAGAACTGGTTCTGCTTGCTCAGAACCATGAAACTGACTTTTTTTTCAGAGATCTTTTCTCTAAATAACAACCTGATGTACAAAGTGTTGATTTTGGGGGTGTTCAAAGAACAGATCCACATCTTAAGGTTTGTGGTTCAGATTGTCTCTAATTAAGAAGTGTCCTGAAGTGAACAAAGGGCCACACAGTAGGAAATACATGCTTGCAGACACCAATTCACACCTGTTAATGATTAGTTTGCAGACACTACCAGATGTGCTATTTATCTGATGATCAGAGTAATTGAAATGAATTGCTCTGAATCAGTCACGTGAAATTGTCCCAGTTAAGTAGATGTGTTTCTTCTCCTCTATTTTCTTATGGAAGAGCTGGAGATACACTCTTCTTTAACACTATGCTTTACCCTTTACATAGTGCTCCCACAAAGAGTTTGAGCTGCATGCCATACCCTCATCAAAAAAAAAAAAAAAAAAAAAGACAGCAAATATATCTGTACAAAAAGCTTTTTAAGTCTGACCATGGATAAGAGTTCACAAAGGCATTAGTTAGTGGTAAAACAGATCATGATTTTTATCACATATCCAGAAATCTGCAGTTCAATGCGTTCAAGGTCAAAAAGTGAAACCCTACAGACGGAGAGTTGCAAACCTTTAAAACTCACTGCCAAAGGGATATAGTGGTAGCAGACAGTATCGGTGTACCTCCAAAACAGGACCAAGTGAAAAAAACCCAACAACTTAATGTGAGTACAAAGCAAGAGTACAAAGGGAATGGATACAAGTGGCTTCCAGGTTCATGTGTTTTCCCTCCTTTTGCCACTGTTGGGTACAGAGGTACAGCACTGACCTGACCCAGATGGGCTTCTCTGTTGCCACGTTGTTCTCTTGGCATGATGTGTTATCAAGCTAACTTTCTTCCCAAGAGACCCAAACCTAGCTATAATTTCAAAATCTATGTGAATACTGAGAATTGGTCTGTGAGAGAAAAATAAGCAAATAGGAGGAAAGCCATTTTGGCTTTTCTGTTGTCTACACCCACAAGACAAACGGATCATGAATTCAACAATGTATTTCATGCTGTAAAGTCCATAAGCAGAAAGGAGGATCAGATGGGTTGAAATGTATGCGTTATTTAGGAAAACATAAAAGAGATGCCTTTAAACATAATAGAGTCACAGTGGCATGGGTTTAAATTCTTTGTTGTCATGAAAGGTTTATTTATATATATTGTTTCAGGTCTGGTGATGCCTTTGATTTGGACTATGGTAATTTTTCTGACTTTTTGCCATTTGTTATCTTTTTTACGACCCAGGTAATCATTCTTAGTTTTTCTGTGGCAGGCTGAAGTTTCTTTATATCTCTAGCACAGCCATACTTCCAGACCATACTGGTCCTGGTTTGCCAAGAAAAAAAAGAAAAAAAACACTATGGAAAACCTAATCAGAGAGATCAGAGAACTGAAACTAAGAATGAACCAGAAACAGAGGCATTAAAAGGCTTTCAAACTATGGTTTCCTGGAGATTTTCTCTGGGCCTTTGTGCACATTGAAAGTTCTAGCTGCAGTCTTGACAGTAATAACTTCTAGTTCAGTTTCCTGCAACCTCTTGCCAGAAATACTTGCCTGCTTCTATTTCTAGACTTATAACCCCACGTCTGCAATTGAATTTCCCTCAGCCTCATGACCCCATGTCTTACATGAGGTCACAACACTTCATTTGGGAGGTCACTGTTCCTATCTGAACAAGAACAGAGAAAGGTTGCTCTCAATTTTGGTGTATCTTTTTTTCCCAGAATGCTACACCTCCAGCACTATTTATATGTTACTTAATTATCTCCATTGTACTACTCAAAGCTGAAGCTCACCTTACCTGTTTAAGCTGTTATGCAGCAAGACTATAAGAGCTGGAAGAAGAGCAGAAATCTCTGAGCTCCCTGTGCAGTGTGTTGTCCACTGGACCATGAGCAGTAGTTGGCAGATATAACTAACAGTGTTCAGCTTTCTGTTGGTGAAGGTTTATTAAAAATTCTAATGATTTGTGGTTTTGTCTCAGGTTATTTATCTTATTTTCTCTCTCTCTCTCTGAATGCTGGAAGGAGGTAGTCAGCATCAATACACCCCAGACAATTCAGTTGATTGCTTTCTTCATAATAGTGTTGGAGAACAGAGTTGTGCAATTTTCAGTAGGCGACAGAATAGACAGAAGAAAAAGTGAGTGCTTTAAATAGAATCACTACAATGCTGCTTGTAAAATGTTCTTCATTAACCCTTAATAAACAGCCCATGTTTAACTGTTGGTATAAATTTATTCATTTAAGTTAACAGTTTTCTATCCCTAGATTTTGTCACATGGATAATCCTGTCCTCCCTCATTCTGTGTTTCCCTTTCTTAATAAGACTATGGTGATTTGTTCCTTGAGCTGTGTCTTTCTTATTTCTCAATGATGTCTTTGTTTTTACCTTCACTCACAAGTACACTCTTTTCTATATGTTTTCTTCTCCTCTTTCTTCTTCTATTTTTATTTCTGTAGCATATTCTATACCTATTCAGAAGAGTATTAAAACTACTTATAAACCTTAAAAAGATATCCTTTTAAAACAGTCATATAATGGTAGAATCACAGAATGGTTTGATTTGGAAGGGACCTTAAAGATCATCTTGTTCCCACCACCCCACCATGGGCAGAGACACCTTTCACTAGACCAGGTTGCTCAGAGCCCCATCCAAGAACATCCAAGATGCCCCGTCCTTGAACATCTTCAGGAATGGGGCATCCACAATTTCTCTGGGCAACCTACACTAGTCCACTGTATTTTGCTGAGGTAGGAGAGATACTCCTGCATTTCTTACAAATTTGCTTCCTAAATTCACCACTTTTACACCTTCCACAGCCATCTTAGGTCACCCACTGCCTAATTAATGTTAACTTAAAACAAATTTTCTTAATGTCATATTTAAGTCTCCCTTTAAGTCTCTACTTGTTAGCACTGAAATCCATCTCTTCTCAATATCTCAGTGGGAAATAGAAACTAAATAACTATACTTGCTTATTTAAGCTAGAAACCTCTCTCTATCCCCAAGGCCAACGGGTGCTGCATGGATTACACATGCATGGCCAAAACCCTCTTACTTACAAAGTGAACTCCTCCAAATAGGCCAGTGGAAAAGGTCCCTGGTTCATACACGAAACAAAATGCTGTCTGCAACCACACAGGAACTTGAGTCAGTGAAACTGTGCCATGCACAAGGCTAAAACACTGTGGAGAGCTCAGCGCCAGTGTTCAGCCTGTGCCCCAGTCCTGTTTAGTTTTCTTATATAGGTGTCCCAAGAAAGATCAGTAAAAACAGGTCTGCTCCAGGAGACCAGAGCTGGGAGCTGAGACCACCACAGCAGAGGCAGCATCGTCACTGACCAGGCAGAGTCTGAGCAGGGCTAGGTTTGTAACAGTGATATGGCCAGGGCCCATGGCAGAGCAGGGGAACAGGGACATAGGAGGCCTGCAGACACACCTAGCTCTGAATTAGAATTACCCTAGCAAATAGGTGAAGATGCTGCAGGGAATTCACATCTTTTACCTCTTACCCAGGTAAGGGAAATGGTAAAAGTGTGAAAACCACGAAGTGGGAGATGTTGTTGTACTGTTTCTTGTGCACATGTGTATTTGCTGTATTTGCCTTGCATCCTGACCAGTCAGACTTGGTGTGCTTTAGGTTACTTGTTATTTTTGCCAAAGCACACCTGCTGTATTTGCAGTGCTGCTTTACTGAAACTGGGCTCAGTTGACTCCTTTAGGGGAGTCATTATTCCTCTTACCATGAAAAAAATCTCTCATGACTGTCTTGGGATTTTAACTATTATTCAGTATGTGATAATGAAATTCACCCTTCCTTTACCAATAATTTTCCCCAGATTTTGAACTCATTGCCATTATTTCAAGAAGCATATAAACACAAATAATAATAAACCCTGCATATAATTTCCTTCTTGATTTTCATCCGCCTTCTTGGGTGGCAATCAAACCTTCTATGGATGTCTTCTTGCTTTGAAATTCTGTTCATAATTATTTCTCACTCCTACACAACACTTGTATGTCTTTGTGAAGTTTTCCTAGTTTATACCCCCATCCTCCTCTTCAAACCCTTAACATTCCTTTCGGTGCCTTGTATTTTTTTATTATCCAAATACTAGTCACCTACAAAAAGTTAAAAGAGAATTGGTTCTATTACTTTCAAAATTCTCAGTAGTATAATTATTGTCCAGTAAGTGTAATTTAACATCTCACTAATCTCAATCTTTTACCATTGTATCAAGTTCATGAGAAAAAGACAAGATGCAGTAAACAGACTGTATGCACAGTCTGGAAGAAGCTTCAAAAATATCACAGTTTTGTTTGTTCATATCATGACTAGAATTTGTAATTTGCCAGAAAATTTCTTAAATATTCACTGGACAGAGGGTGAGGACACTATTTTGGTGATTCATTAGTGTTACAGACTTGCAATGAAATTTATCCTAGAAATCTCCCAAGTTGGATCACTACTGAAGCTGACTCTAAGGCTCAGACACCCCAACCTTCTCTCACACTTATGAGAAGGGCAAAGATCAGGCCCTATGAAATTTATCCTAGAAATCTCCCAAGTTGGATCACTACTGAAGCTGACTCTAAGGCTCAGACACCCCAACCTTCTCTCACACTTATGAGAAGGGCAAAGATCAGGCCCTATGCCCTACATTATTCTCTCAGAACTCCTCATTACTTTTTGTTATACTCATTAATGTCATTACTGGCTCTTTTCACACAGTAGCTACTTAAAATTCTCTCTAAATAAGCTTTCTTTAAAACTATGTCAAATCCAAGTGCATAAAAGTACCACAGTGAATTAAAATGATGGGGTTTTGACTAGAAGCATGGCAGGCCATGTGTGACAAGAGATAGTACAATAGCAATCAAGGTCTGTTTAGATCACTACTCTTCCAATCTAAATACAGTATATTCTTATGTGCTATGTACATCCTGCTAGGTTATATGATAAAGCCCACCTACACACCCACAAAGGAGTTCAGAGAGACAATGACTGGAGGGAGACTCTGACACTACCCTGACAGGCTACTTCCTGACCCATCACAGTGGCCATTAGCCCACCACAGGGGCCATTAGCCTATCAAATGCCCATCTGCACAAGCCCAGAGGAGCACAGGGGCACAATGGTAGACAGGAATCCGAATCAGAGACTCCCAAGGAATGCCCACCCTGTCTGGACTGTTCCCAAGGTTGTTCCAGCAGAACCGTCAGCCCCAGTGCCAAAGCATGAAATCCACAGGTCACTGGAAGAAGCTCTCTCTATATCACCTTCTGGATTATGAGGAGTTATGGCTGCCTAGGGGTGGGACATATAGGATGCAGGAAAAAGAGGTTCTGGATCATACTTATTATGGGATGTTTAGGGGAAGAACCAAAGGCAGGACAAGGAAAGGGCTTAGGTGATTTTGGAAGGAATGAAAGCAGAGAAAGAAGGGTGAGAGGATGGAAAAGGTCAAGCAGGTGTAAACAGTTTCCTGGTCAGTGTGCTTGTCTGTCCACACATCTGAAGAGAGCATCTTATTGCATTCCTTTCGGCCTTTTCCCTGAGTGAGGACTCCATGCTGTGTGTACACCTGTGTGTATGGGGGTCTTGCTCCAACAGACAGTTAGACCACAAGTTGGACATCCTGTGTGTCCTGGTGGCAACAAGTGGAAACAGCACAAGTCTGAAAGCACTCGCAAAGATCAAGCTTAGCTAGCCACTGAGTAGCCTTGGAGCCAGGGGGTAGAGTGAGTCTCTGAGAGTACCTGTGTTTCTCAAGGAGCGAGAGCACAGATATGTCAGTTATGGGATCTGGGAAGTCCTGAATCACTCTGTCTGTGTGACACTCTATCAGCAACTGGAGAAGGGCTACGGGCTTGTTGAGACTGCCATTCAAAGGCCAGCTACTGGACAGACAAAGTGTCTGAGTCTAGTTACTTGAGGGATCCTGCACAAATATCGTACGTACATATATGTACATATTTTCATCAGTGGACTTCCATCCTGCCCAGCCAGAGAGGGGAGCAGGATGAGGCTGTTGGTGTTATCTCAGTTTACACTGATGCTCAGAGCATGTGTGTCTGATCAGTGTGACTGATCGCGTGTATATATGCGTATATTTATATGTATATATGATGTGGGAATATCTATGAAGAAATGGCCCCAAATTGCACCAGGGAAGGTTTAGATTGAATATTAGGAAAAATCCCTTTTCACCAAAAGTGTTTTCAAGCATTGGAACAGGCTATCCTAGGAAGTAGTGGAGTCACTATCTCTGAAGGGATGTAAACGACGTGTGCATATGGCACTTGGGGCCACAGTTTAGTGCTGGACTTGGCAGTGCTGGGTTAATGTTTAAACTTGATGATCTTAAAGGTCTTTTCCAATATGAAAAATTCTATAATTCTATGTTTCTATATATGTGTGTATATATTTATATGTGCATGAAAACATGTGGACATAGTACATATACATTTATATAGTATATATACATTAATATAGTATATATGCATTTATATAGTATATATGCGTGCTTTGTGTGCATGTATGTGCTGGGTTTAGATCTTCCTTCTCACTACTGGTTGCACCTGGGTACATGGAGCAGCAGCACTCTCACTTATCTTGGACAGAAACACACACACACACACACACACATATAGATATATATAGGTATCATTGTATATACTGATACTTTCTATCTGTGCAGGAATGTGAGGTTTGGAGACATTCATATAGAATCAATTGTCCCTGGAATGAACTGGTAATACTGTTGTGTTCAGTGATATCTTCATGCCAGATGAGCTTGAGGGACTGAGAGTTAGGATCATGGTTATAACCCAGCCTCATAAATTCTTGTTTGAAACATTATGTCAGTCTCTTACTACAGTAACAGAAAGAGCTGAACAAGGAAGCAACCTTCATCCTTGTTTTTGCATAACATTTTAGGGTTTGCTCTTTTTCTTTTGATAGCCACATTGTGTTTTTTGCCATCTTTCTGCAACCACAAGAGCTGGAATATATGCATATTTTAATGTAGACTGAGCTTCTTCCATAATCTCATAACTCCAGAAGGATTTAACATAATTCTCAGTGATTATTTCCAGTGCCTGTCTTTGCAGGTGGTCATTGATTTCCTGAGCTTCAGCAGAGTGAAATTGATGTCTAGCCTACACTAGTAAAAGGTTTACTGGAATAGATATATCTCTCAGTACAGCTAATACTGGCAAACACTCTATTATGGATGCAGTTCTATTGTGGAGGAGAAAAGTAAAAGGTTTCATCCAATTTTTTTCCCTGGGAACTGCAGCACTGCTAGGCTTTTTGCTAGCATAGAGATGTTATTCAAAATTTCACCCCTAAATGATATCAGTAAGTTTTAGTCATAAATCTGGCTTGATTTTTCTCAGTCACTCTGTTCCCCATGTGGAGCTGAAAAACAACAATGAGAGCTGACAAGCTGGCTTTAAATCTGCAGAAAGACAGCAGTGTTCTTTGGTTCCAGTCAGAAAAGACAGGCAGAACAGGGATTCACCCTTGGCCTGGGTGTGGAAAGCTTTCTCCCAATGCATGCCACCAGGCTCCTTCGTTTTTAGCTGAAATTTATGGCTTATATAACTTTGGAAATTGGGCAAATCTCTCAAATATCTGTTTTTGTCTAAGTGAGACACCACTGTGACAGGTAACACAACAAGGGCACAGTGGGTGATGTGAGACAGGAGGAACCACTGCTCAAGAGTGTATCTAAGGACCCGAGCCTCTTGGAGGAGGGGGTCCTGTCATCTGGCAGATGGTACAGTAGCAGTGCAGCACTGTGACCTCTCCACCTCCCTGTTTCTACATAGAAAGCATCAAGAAGGTGAGAACTGCACAATCTCAGGATCTTGGTGTACAGCATGCTAAAATGCAAATTTAATGTGCGCTAACTATTTCTGACACACTCCCTGTGTGGACATTGGTAGAAAGAAGTGTCAATATGGTGGAGACAGGAACTCTAGCAAAGTAAAATAGCTCATATTTAGTTTTGATTATTGATTCTAATCCTTAACGTGCATTTGCCTATGATTGCTTCTGACTTGTTCAGACAGAAATGACTGGTATAGCTAAGCCTGGTCGTAACATTATATGTAATTTCTTCTTCTGTGGTAGAAATTAAAAATTGTTATAGATATAAGGTGACATGAAAATGGCAAACACATAAGGTTTATCCTTACATAAACATTCAGGGCAAATCTGTCCGCAGAAATAATTAACAATGCTGTGCAGAAGCCACATGGGGAGAGTTACTAAGGTTATTGTATGGATTAAATGCCTCTTCTTTGTCTGAGCCATTCAATCTTTCTGTAGTGCAAAACAGTTACACAACAGGATAGTTGATGATTTGGGTCTCCATAAAATCTTGGGCTCACAGCTCATTGAATCTGTGGGGAAGAAAAGCCAGGGAAAGCATATTAGAGGGGCTGGCATTGCTCCTGGATACATAATCTACCTGAGCTAGCTTTGAAAACCCTTGCTTCAGAACTGCTGGCAGGACATCTGTGACCACAGAGCACAGAGAATGCATTCACCACACTTGTACTGATTTTTTGTATCAAGTTGAAAGTCCATATTACAGAAGTTATGCTCAAAATTGCAAACAAGTTCTTACATACCTACACCAGTGATTTCCTGTCTCAGTTGCAGTCCTGGAGCACTTGCAGGATGCTCGCTATCTTTCAGGTTATGGCCATGGTGCACTGGATTTTGTTTTGTTTCGAGTGTTCTTTTTGTATGTGATTTTTTGGGTTTTTTGGTTTTGTTTTCTGAGCAGACATATATGTGGTGTTTTAAATACAGAATCTTGTGAAACTTATAAATTACAAAGTGACACTATGACCTAACTCATAACTACTGTCTCTTGAAAATCAAAAATCAGCCCAGAAAGTTGTAAATTCTTCATACACTTGTCACCATGCCAATGGTTCCTAAATATACTTGTCACCATGCCAATAGTTCCTCAATATTTCTAATTTTGACCACTGAAGAACACAGTGTACGTATAAACCATCAACCAAACACACTGTGTGACAGTTAAAGATGCAAATGTTATGGTTTTTTTTTGGAAGAACATTTGCTGTGATTTCTTTTTAACCAATATTTGTGCATGGACCTAAGTTGGGAAAGTCACTGCATTATGCTGTACTCAGATTTATTTTTTAATAAAAGATAGAAACAAAATTCTATAACACTACATCCATTAAGTGTCTAATGAAAAATCAATAGCAACTGGGTACCTTATTCCAAGAATTGCTTTTAGAAATTCTACCCACGGGATATTTGTGAGAGGCAGGTTTAGTGTCTTAATTCCCGCAAAGTCTGTGATTCCGGTTTGTTCCTACTTGTTTGGTATTCATTGCAATACCTTTAAAAACTTAGTAAAGTGTACCCATAAAAATTTAGTAAAGTTTTATGTGCGTTACAATAAATACAAAACAAGAAGAGTCTATGGACTATCTCTCATATGTACAGTAAAGAGAGACCAACAAAAAGCTCTGATAGCGGGTTGTAAATAAATGGTATTCTTCAGAACACACACTAAGCAGTATTATGTTTATTATAGTACTGTAATTCACCGGATATATGGATTTGATTCCCCTCTTATTTGCACTACAGTAAACCAAGAATTTACTTCATAAACACAGGTTGAGGGATTTACATGCATTTGAACTCCTGTGTGTGAGAAGAATCCTTTCCTCAATGTATACATGCATTTTCTGAAATTAAATAGATTTTTAAAAGAATAAAAGCAATTAAAGTTTCCATACATAGAATTAATATCTTTACAATTCAAATCATATAGCTATTAAATAAGACAAATTAAGTTTTAGGTCAGAATCGATTAAAAAAACCCAAAATACCCCATATAAAGGCAACCTGGTGTTCTTATCAACAAAGAAACATAACCTGAGATATTTTTGCCTTGTCCCATTAAAATATCTTTATACAGATTATTAACAGTAGAGTAATTTTTAGATATTTTGCTTTTGAGCAGTCAGTGATTAAGAGCAAGGTACCTATAGTTCTTTTTCTGTTATTTTTAGGCCCTATCCAGACTTTCCCTACATTATATAAAGTATTCTACTGCTCTTGTACTTTTCCAGAACAGTTTTTTGAATCTTCAAAGTAGATTTTGACTCAGTGCTCAGGAAAGTAAAATTGTTGCTCACAGGAATGTATATATAATCTTCAATTCATTTTGTCTACCAATTTATTATATTTCAGATATTCTCTGGGCAGGACAGATAATATGAACACTTAAATAATAAATACAAATACAAAGAGCTAAAAATCCATGAAAAATGCATACGGTACATTAAATCTGTATGACAAAAAGCGATGTTATGTAAAGACAACATTTATACACAGGTGAGAACCATTTTGCAACGTACTTGAAACTTGAAAGGTTGTTTTTGTGGGTTTTTTTTTGCTAAACCTACCAACTCTACAAAACTCATCAAGTTTAATTTAAAGTCTCAATTCTTAAAACTGCCATGGCTCAGTGACATCCCTGCAGCAGAAGCTGAGAGCAGTGCTGTTTACCACAGGAAAGGTCAGGGCAGGACCCCACAGCCAGGTCTGGTCCCACCACCCCAGTGAGGGGCAGGGCAGGCAGAGAGCTGGGGGAGGACGTGGAGTGGGAACGTCCCCGGCCCCAGGCATCAGGCACCAACCTGGGGTCGGGGATGACAGTATATATTGGTCAGTGAAGTATCCCATTGCCAACTGATAATCATTGGGAAGTGCTGCTGCCATTGCAAATACCTTAGAGGAGGGTCCATGAAACAGCTGCGTAATCTAAACCTCATCTAAGGTGAATTTTCAATGAGCTACCTTGAAAAGGTGTCGAAATAGCATGTCTTTTAACATTCTCTGATCTGTTAAAAAGATACCTGAGCCAACCATAGATGGGCTGGCTTTACACAATGAAAGCAATCTAAAGAGTACTGAACTTAGTTGGGTTAAGAAATTGAATAAATTAGCTCATTATGAGCTTCCCAGTGTGCCAAGCATCAGTGTATGCACCTGAGATGCTTTACACAGATCTAACTCAGCTACCCTAGCAGTCCACTGCAATATGATATATCATTTGTTTGTTTAGCTTCAAGCATCTAGGAGGGTGTTTTTATACACTTAAAGTTCAGAAGGTGAATAAGTCTTTGCAGAGCATGGACTGCCACTGGGCAGGTGTCTCCCTTCCAATACCCAGGACGTCAAAAGGGCGATTTTGTGAATTTGTATGTTTCAAGGCTTCTCTTCCATTCTTATTAAAAATAAATAAATAAAATGAATTCTCTGTGGGCATCATCTGAGTTTCACGATAAATTGCTGGTCATAAACTCAGAGCTGCTCAAGTTTTTTCCTGATTTTATTTCTGCTAAGAACTCTAAAGGAATTTTGCTGTACCAAGTTATTCAAATTTAGAACATAATAGAAGCATAAGCTCTTATCCAGCAGCAACCATATCTGCCTGCTTTAAAATATCTAACACTATTTGTTCAATCTCCAATTTACATTTATCTACTCAAACACAAGAAAGTCTGCAGGTAAAAATAGAGAAAAGCATTCCACTGCTCTGACACGCAGAGCACACAGACAGAATAGAGTCCTTTTCCTGTAATGCTCTGCATTTGTCTACTAATGATTCTGACAAAACCAAATATAACCCAGCCCAAGACCTGAAAAGCTGATTTGAATAAATTTAAAGCAGGCATGGGGTGGATGCTTATTACTATTCATAGCTCCACTAGACATTGTTTTGCCTCTTTATGCTCCGTATTTAGAAGAACTAGGACTCAAATTAGATATTTTTGCCATGAGTTTGAGAAGGTTATTTATGCTAACCAGAGTGATTGTCCCAAGAGTCCTGCACTGATGGTGCCATTTCCCCAGTGCCTTGTGCCACACAGCCCTAGATATGTCTTTATGGCAGAGGAGGCTGATGGTATCATACACTGAAATAGAGATGTTGCCAGCAGTTCGAGGGAGGTGATTCTTCCTCTATACTAAGCAGAGGTGAGGCCACACCTGGAGAACTGTGTTCAGTTATGGGCTCCTCAGTACATGGACATACACGGAGCATCCAGCAAAGGATCACTGAGATCACAATGAGACCGAATCACATGTGAGGAAAGGCTGAGAGATCTGGGACTGTTCAGCTTGGAGAAGATAAGACTCAGTGGAATCTCACCAATGTATATAAACAGGGGAAGAGAGTGTCCAAAGAAGATGTATGCATGCTCTTTTCAGTGGTGCATGTGACTAAATCAGGTGTAATGGACACAAATTGAAACACAGGAAGTTTCCTCTGAACTTCAGTATAAGTTGGCCCTCACAGACATTAAAAGTAAATCAACTTCTCACATCAAAATTGTTCCAGAACTCAGTATAAATTCTCACATAAGCTTATCATTGTTAATAAATATAATTTACATGCAGATGATTTAGTTTTTTCAGATGCATTCCATAACTGAAAACACAGTATGTGAAACATAGTATGTTTCACCTTTTTCTCAGGTCCACAGAAAAAAATCAGGAATTAAGCCTAAACTCTGGGATTGCTGTTCAGCACCACAGCTGTATTCTTCTTACAACTTCCCTGCCAAAACCCTCTAGAAGCAGTTACATTCTGATTTTGGACTTGTCTTAATCACTGTTACATACTTTTTCTGCCCTGGTGACACAGTATGGAAAAATCCTCTTATTTTCTTTTTATGAAAGGTTAGTGGAAAGTTGTTCTGCTGTTAGTTATGATTAATTGGGTTAATTGGCATCAGATCACATTGGTTCCTGATGTTACCACGATGTCATTTTATTAGGGAATTTTGAAGCACTGCTATTTGCAAGTCCCTATTTGCAATGCAAGGGTTAAAGACATTTCTATCCTCTGAGGGATTCAGAATAACTCATTAAAATTCAGTGGAAGGATGACCTCTAGTTTAAGGCTAAAAATCTGTTTTACTGTCTGATTGGGTTTTATATAAAGTTCCACATAATTCTAGTTAAACCACAATTTGTAATGCTATGGTAAATTATCATTCAATTAGACTTAACTCTCACTGAAATACCCATACATAGGAGATATTGGAGATTCATGAAGGAAGGTGCACAGGGTATGGATCATGTTCTGTTTATAAACACATATGGACATTTCATTACAAATCAATATGATGTAAGTGATGTCTGAAAAAATTATTTTAATATAGTTAATTCCCAAAAGCCCTAGCTAGAAGTAAATGCTTGTCACTAAGCCAGGTTATGTCAGTTTTATGAATATTGAGCATTGCCTTGGCTCCTGAAGGAGGAAAGAATAAAGTTTTTGCTTAGTTACCCAAGTAGGCCTACTTAATGAAAGGAAAGTACTCTTAAGCTGAATCTTAAGTACATTTTTAAAGGCCTTGAGTTATGATTCCTTGGGGTTACAACAGAACTCAGGTCTCATAGAGATCACCTTTGACTTCCATGTTTATATAGTTAATGCTAAAAGCATGACAATGGCTTTTTCCTTTCCTAGAAAATTCATGAGTAAAATATAAATATAAATTGACATCAACAGTTTGCTTAATGTCATGGTAATTAACCTCAATCCTCCTGGAAATTATGCTAAGTCACATGGAAAATGAGGCGGCGATTGGTAACATCCAAGTGGCTTTATTAAGGGAAAATCATACTTGACAAATATGATGGCCTTCTACAACAGGGTTACGGTGTTTAGATTAGGGAACAGCAACTGACATCATCTACCTGGACTTGTGCAAAGCATTTGACACTCTCCAGCACAACACCCTTGTCTCCAAACTGAAGAGACTTGGATTTGACAGATGGACAACACAGTGAATAAAGAATTGGGTGGATGGTCACATCCAAAGAATTGTGGTCAACAGCTCAGTGTCCAAGCATAGATCAATGACGAGTGTCGTGCTCAGGGGTCAGCACTGGGAACCGTGCAGTTTAATATCTTTGTCAGTGACATGGACAGTGGGATCAAGTGCACCCTTAGCAAGTTTGCCAATGACATCAAGCGGTGCGGTGCAGTTGGCACACCGGAGGAAAGTGGAAGAGGGACCTGGATGGGCTGGAGAGTTGGGCGCATGCAAACTCATGAAGAACAATAAGGTCAAGTGCAAGGTCCTGCACCTGGGTCAGAGCAATCCCAAGCACTAAAACAGGCTGGGTAGAGAAAGGATTGAGAGAAGCCCTGAGGAGAGAGACTTGAGGATGTTGGTTGATGAGAAGCTCAGTGTGAGCAATGTGTGCTAGTAACCCAGAAAGTCAGCTACGTCTTGGGCTGCATCAAAAGCAGCATGGCCAGCAGATCCAGGCAGGTGATTCTTCTTCTCTATTGCACTCTCATGAGACCTCACCTGGAGTGCTGCATGCAGCTCTGGCCCCTCTAACGTAAGAATGACATGGAGCTGCTGGAGCAAGTCCAGAGGAGTCCAGAAAGATGATCAGAGGGCTAGAGCACCTCTCATGTGGAGACAAGATGAGAGAGCTGGGATTGTTCAGCCTGGAGAAGAGAAGGCTCTGAAGAAAACTTTTAGAAGCCATTCAGTACATGAAAGAACTACAAGAGAGATGGAGAGCTAATTTTTACAAGGGCACAGAATGATAGAATGAGGTGGAATGACTATTTTCAACCTTTTAAAAGAGGGTTGCTTTAGATGGTATATAAGGAAGAAATTGTTTGCTGGAGGGTGTTCAGGCCCTGGCACAGGTTGCCCAGAGAAGCTGTGGATGTCCCATGCCTGGATGTGTTCAAGGCCAGGTTGGATGGGGCTTTGAGCAACCCCTAGTGGAAGATATCCCTGCCCATGGTGGCAGGGTGTTGGAGCTGGATGATCTTTAACATCCTTTCCAATACAAACTATTCTAGGATTCTATGATTTCTAATTCAGTTCAGTCATTTTGGGGATATATTATGTTTCCACCTTTATGGAAAATACCAGTTCTGTTTGGGTTTTTTTTATTTACTTTGTTCTGATGTATATGTGCACAACCCTTGGAGACATTTTTAGGTTTATCATTTTCGAAATAAGGATGTGTTTATTAATTACATTTTTTGAAATGGCTCCTCAGCTTTAGCTGAACTAGATGCTTTACAGGATAAAATAAAATGTCTTTACTTGTGTTAAATTCCAGCTTTTAGGCCCATCATTAGAAGATGTTATCCTCTTAAAACTGGTTTCCTTTATCAATGAAAGGTTAATAATGTGTACTGGCTTAAAATTGTATGGAAAGCAGTAAAAAAGGCTTAGTTAGGCCATCTTATCTCTCTGGTGTTCTATTGACTTCAGTTGATATTCTCTGTGGGATGAATGTAACAAGATAGTTTGTGTGTTTAAAATTAGGTCACGGTCTAAATTTTGGCTTGTCTTTCTTGAAGACATGACATTGCTATCTTCTAGCTGGAACTATTTTTTTCTAGGGAAAGTAAATTCTATATTACTCTTATGAAGTATTTTATTTTAAAAGTAATTCCTGAAATGTCCAGCTCAGAGAGTTTTAACTATAATGTAATGGATGTCACGGTACACAGAGTTATTAAGAAGGATAAAGATGGAGTTCTATTTACCAAATCTGGAAAAGATGTGACCAGAAACCTTGAAAAAAACCCCACTCAAAGTTGTTCTGTATAAGAAGGACATTAATACTAGTTATTTACTTCTGTATTACAATGTTGTATATTTCTGAAATTACTTTAGAGCTTTGTATGGAAGAAATTCCAAACGTGAATGTTGTAACATATTCACATGTAAAAATATTCAAGCAAGTGAACCATGTTTGGTATGTGTGGAAACTGTGCAAGTTTTCCACTCCCTACAAAGAGCCCAGATCTGTATGCAGAAGTTTAGTGCACTTTTAGTCCCATTATTAGTCCATAGATTTTTCAGTAGGAAGGTACATTTAGGAGAATTTGTCTGATCTCCTGCATATTGCAGACTGAAGACCTTCACCTACACATTTTAACGACTGTTTAAGAAAGATCACTGCTGATAAATCCTTTGAACTTTCTACCAGGTGTATAGGCATCAATAACTTGAAATTCTATCATCAAACTCAAAAAAGCTGATTATTAAACTTAAACTGAAGAAGTCAGCATCTCCACATCTGATGATGTTAATAGATCTGTCTACATCCTTTGTGTTCAAAATGACAAAAAATCATATAGACTGATAGCACTTGAAAACTGGTGATAACCACACACATGTGCCTACAGATGTCCAAACACTTCCTGCTGACACTAAAGTATCTTTAAACTAACTACAGCAGAGTTTTTACAAGTCTGTCATGACCATATATATTCCTTGTGTAATTTAGATTAACACTAATTCAGTAGTTTCAGAGAGAATACATAATTAATCAGAAATGGTCAGCACTTGCATTGTACGTAGAATATTAACCATCTGACTTCAGAATTTTACTGAATAAAATGAAAAAATTTCTTTTTTCACTCACACACTTTTGTAGGTTATCTAGTAAAGCAACCACACAGAAATCTTTTCCTCACTGTAGGAAAATACTGATCTTTTATTACAATGTTTAAAGTAATATTTTCAATCTTTCTGATACATCACCGTCCCAATTTAGATCCTTTTCATTTTTGAAAATTGTCTAAGACAGTGTCTTTATTCAACCCAGTTACCTTCAAAGGTTTCAACTCTCCACTCCCTTAGCTGGAACATATTCCAAGCAGCATCCAATAAGTCATCTTTTCTCCTTCCTATAGGCTTCAGTCCCTATATATGTAGATAATATTTAAATTATTTTCCTAATGCAATCATGTTTTTATCATAGACATATCAAAGTATGTAAATTTGTTTCCACAACCTAACCTACAGACACTTTATTTAAAAAAATAAAAACCAAACCGCTATTGGCATAAATGTAAGGTGAAAAATTGATGAGCATGTCAAAGAACTCAAGATAATCTAATTTTTTATTAAAATTCATAATGCAGCATCACTTCCAATATACCCCAACCTAAAGGACTAAAACTGAGCTTATTGTTAGCCCTACTTATGTTCTACCCCGGAGGTTCAGACTTCCTTGACATCAAAACTTATATTTATGGGGGGACAGAGAGGTGGGGAAATGCTACTATATAAATGAACTCTTGCTTTATCAATTATATCTCAAGTTTGTTACAGGCAGTCCAAAAATCTTGTTGTGGTTTTTTTTTTTTTTTTTTTTGCCATTCATGGGTCAAAAAAATTCGTACGTCACTATTAAAACGAAAAATCTCTCTATGAGATATTGAAATATATACCAGACAGACAGGAAGAGAATGAGAATTCATTAATGCATCTAATGGAAAGAATGGGATGTTAACACTCCAAACTGATTAGCTACTCTGGAAAAAACTAATGCAATGTGAGTTGCATTTGACTAGTTATAAACAGTCATCCCAGCTAATCTCACTAAACTTCAGTTTTCCAGACCTATTTCTTGTCAAAATACCTATCAGTCAGTATACCTGACTAATAAAGGTGACTAACTGTAAGTGGTGGCCTAAGTTATCTGAGTAGAGCCCAGCCTCTGTGTTAAGAATAAACAAAACAGAATCTTAAAATAACAAATTAGTAGTAAAAATAGTATACAAAAATTATGATGGAACAATATGTTTATCTGCGTAAGTCTAAAATGCTGAGGTGTTCTCTATTTTAGTACTTCTTCTATTGTAAATACAGTGTAAATAAAACTTTACTGGCTCAAATTTTGTACACCACACTCAGTTTTGCTGTACACAGAGATACTGTTTTGCAGAGTTGGCTTTTCATGGTAAATTTTCTAAACTACTCTTTCTTCTTGGCATTATTATTATTATTAGAGCTTTTTGCTTCTGACAACTGTATTTCTTTAATCATAGCTTTTAGAACATCAGCTTCTCAAGATAAAAAAAAGAGTTTGGTCTATTTTTAATGTTCACATCTGGATGCACATGTCACACCACAATATGCTGTTCTGAAGTGTATGACACTTTCAGCACAAATATACATATTGTGTTTGTGTTAAAGCTACCCAAATTTACAGTCACCCATCCATCCATATACCTTACTTTTGTATGGCAGGGAGGGATTCTGTTACACTTAATTATTCTCATCCTACTGGGGGCAAATTTGGCTCCTACAGATTGATAGTGTTTGGTATGTCAGCTAAAAATGATGCTTGGGACCTAGGAGAAGGTGGATAGAAAAAGTGAAAGTAACTGTGATAAACAATTATATTAACTTTGCACTGTAAGCAACACCTACACTTTTGGAACTAATATTTTCTGCCTAAATCTTTTATTTTCTGCCTAAATCATTTTTCAGGAGACATTGCAAAACAGCATTCTTTGTCAGATTTGAACAGCAATGGTTGACTGTGATATTTGTAGGGTTCATCCACGCAAACACCTCTCCAGGGAGAAATACTGTCATCCCTTCCCCTAGACTGATTGTTACAAGTTAAAGCTCCTGGGGAAATTTTGATTTATGTGGAAGGAAGGTTAAATACGAGTGGACTAGAATTAGGAGGATGCAGTGTGAAAATCACATCTTCTTGGTATCTCCTCTTTGAAGTGTTAAATATACTTGGATCTCAAAACAAGAAATGGCAGTGTTTTCTGGTATTACAGTATTCCTAGTGCAGTTTATGGTAAATCACCACGATTTTAGCTAACACTATTTGAATGTATAATCTTCAAAGTGCCCTTTTATATGAAGAATATGAAGGACAATCCAGAACTTCACCCACTTTTATTGTAATCTTAAAAATTTTAATTACATTTTGATTAGCTAGTTGGAAAGGAGAGTTAAATAATGAGCAATATGCAAAGATATATGCGTCTTTGCTCTCTGTTGTGGTTTTTTGTGGGATATTTTTGTATTTCTAAGAGAACAGCATATGCTGCACTGCATAAGGGACCTGAGCATATGATGCCCTTGAAATTAATCTCATGTACGAAGGAAATATTTATGGGTTTAGGTGAAAGGGCGTGATATTATCTGTCTTCTAAATATTGTAAACAAAAAGCAAGAGAATGTCTGTTACTTCAAATGATTTTGCCCTCTGATGTTTCAAAATCTTTTGAACCCTCAGATAGATGTTAAAGGAACATTCTGAAAGTTCCTGACGGATACAATTGTTTCTCTGTCACCTTTTGTTATATTGTAAGCTTCATGCAACTTCATGGAGTTATACAGGATTTTTGTCATATGGCACCAGCATTTTATGAAAAATCAAAATATACCTAAACTCGGGTCATCATAAAAAATAATTACATTACAAAAGTATTAAAAAAAAAAAGAAGTGTGACACATGAAAATGCAACACACTGTGATATATCATGTTGTGACCTGAATGTTTGCTAGTTTTGCCACTGTTTTCAAGAAGAGACACCAGAAATTAAATCTTCACTGGGTCAAGGCTATGCCAGTCTGTTCCCTTTCCTGTAAAATGAATAGCTTTAGAATTCCTAATCTTACCTTGACAGTCACTATTTTAGTGCTGAATATCCAAAACAATGACAGAAAATTTCTAAGAAGTATTACAGAGATGTTTCCTCACACAGTGAGACATGCTAAACTCTAGTGCTATTGTGATTAAATGAACATAATATCCTGTATAGTCTGTGATCTTATCTCTCTTCAGTTTTCTAGTGGCAAAGATGTATTTTTGATCCTGTGTTTTAAATCTGATTCCTAAGCACTTTTGTTCTCCATTTCACAGTGTCAAGGAGCAAGCTCCCACTTCAGTATGTCACAGCATATCCCATTAAAGTACATAAAAGACTTCAACTGCAAAATTCAGACACAAACCCAGCTCTCAAAACACCTCAGATTTCATTCACAGTTGTAAAAAAACATTAAATGTCTAAGGAAACAAAATTCACAGCTGGATCCAGGTTCTGATCCAAAAAGTTGCCTTCTCTTTCCCCATTCACCCAAAGTCAATGCACTTTTCTGTGCAAATATTTCTCTCCATTACCTTCTCTGTAACAGTATGCTGGGCTGAAGGTCCTTCCACATTCCAATATGTGTACAATCTATTCAATTTTACTGTGTCTACAAAAGTAATGAACTCACTGTTATTTTTATTCTAGCATTTAAGTCATTAATGAAAATGTCAAATAAAACCTCTGAACCTATGACAGAGTCTTTGTAACTTTATTCTATTTATCAGATCAGTTTGACAAATGAAAGATTGGAAAAAATTGTGTAAATATGGGAGGGGATTCTACCATTATTGTACCACTGTTGTTGTATTTGTACCCTCATATTATGTAGACTACGTTTTTCTAGCCCATTTATGAGAATGTCATTGCATACAATGCCAGAAGTGTCTCTGAAGTTAAAGCTTTTGCAGTCTACTCTTTGGCAATCCACTAGGATAATTGTCGTGTTGCAAGAGGAAATTAAGTTAAAGTAACTTTTTTTTTTTATTTGTGGTTTGTTTTTTTTACTGAACAACACATGATTATTATCTAGGTGTTTGATTATATATTCCTTTTATTCAAGGGCTAAACTGAAGTAAACTGGTCTGTAAATCTCTAGATCTTTCTTTTGTATCCTTTTGAAGACAGATTTGTCAGTACATTCTGCAAAAGTTATATTATCTTTCAAGCATTTTTAAAGAGTAAAATTTCTCAGTAGATATGCAAGAAACGGTCAGACAAGTTATGTACAATTATTATTGGCACTAGTAGCAGTAGAAGTAGTAGCAGGACTAGTAGAAAAAGCAGTAGTAGTAATAGTAATATGAAATGTGGACCAAACTTAATAGGAAATGATAGTGAAGGTGCCTTCCCCATCATCTACCAAGTGCGCTGAGATCTGTGTTAAGTTACTTTGACATTTGCTTTGAATGAAAGCAAGATGAAAAATAATATTCTGAGAACAAAAAAATTTTATATGCTAATTTCTTTTTCTGAAGTGGTCATGCTTTGATTTTTGTTTGGTTTTTTTTTTTTTTTAATATATGTTATTTTCCATCATTACCATAAAGAAGTCAAATACTAAAATTTAGTGTTTTAATAGACAGTGCACTCCTAAGCGTTTTGCAAAATACTAACCTTAGTTCTAAGTTTCAAAGAAATAAAAGAAACTAAATTTTGAGATCACCAAATCCCAACTAAAAAGTTTATTTCCTTTTTCTATTCAGCTCTACTTTCTTCTTAGCAAAAGCAGTTTCAGGTAGTCTTCAAACGTCAGTGTTATTGCTATTAAACTTAGAGAAAGAAAAGTGTTCGAAAGTTGTCATCAGGTCTAGAGAACAGAGCTAAGTTAAGAAAAACAGCTAGTACACCTGAGATATTGCAGTTTGTTTGATCTGTCGAAGACTGCTCATAGTTGACTAAAAGCAAGTCAGAGTTGATACAGAGGCTCAAGATCTCTCTCTGGAATTTTACCCTTCTTGTCCTGAACTTGCAATCAAACAGAAACTACTTTTTTTGCTCGCAGGAAGCTAAAACTTAGTGTTTGGGGGTTTACACTGTTATAGGGACACTTGATTACAGGAATGTTTGGCTGGTGGCCAAGAGAAACTGAAGACAAAATAAAAGGAGAAGAAAAGCAACAAATTATTGAAGTGCTGAGTTAGGATATGTAAAAAAGTGTTATTTTTGGCATGCAAAGAGCAAACATAAAGACATAAGAAAGATTCCCTCTGAAATATAATTGCCTGTATCTGAGTAAATGAAAGGGTTTGTGATATCTAATAGCTGATGACACGACTTTAAACAGCTATGCTTTCAAAGAGAAAAACAGGAACACCAGCCTGAAGAATTGCATTCATCAGCAATAAGAGGACAATGAAGCACAGAAGAAAACAGAAAGACCAAAAAGACAGAAACTTGATTATGATTCAATGTTTGCTTCCGTTTGCCTTTATGCCTTCCTTGGGTCTTCCCTCCTCCATCTTCTCTCTACTTCAGTCTTTCATATCTAGAAATGCCCTCCATAACCGAATAGCAAAAGTGAAGGCGTAATTCAGATATAAATTTTATAGGAAACAACCTGGTGCAAATGGGATAAAGTATTAATTGAAATTAAATCACTTGCTGGCTTTTTGGGCTGTGTTTGCGATTAAAAGCCTCCCTGTGCCAGCTCAGAGGCAGACTAAGGTCCAGATTACCTTGCTTTGCTATATGTACTCTTAGGAGAGGATGAGTGGAAGGGGCTCTGTCCAGCTCTTCCCATGTGGTTAAACAGAAAAAAATATAAAAAAAAATCCAAAAGGCCAGGGTCATTCAGAAACGGAATTTCCTGTCTTCCTCTTTCTATGTTCTTTCTCTCATTGTGTCAAACTTGGTCAGACAGGCCTCCTGAAGAGCAGAATCTTCAAGAAATGTGACAAAGGGCTTGAAGATGTGTCCAGAAGAAGAACAGTTTCTGACTGTGGGACAGCAGGTTCTGAATGAACAACAGGGCTCAACCTACATGAACTGACCACTGTCCTCAGTGATGAGTGGAAATGGAATAAATCTTGGCCCAAAAACATTGAAAAAAAGAGTTGAACAGCTTTTATTTTCACTAAAAACCTAAGGACCAATTAAATCAATAAACAATTGAAAAGATTAATCTGAAGGTTTATCGTTAATTTCAGGCATCAATATGAAACTGAAATGTAAAGAGTTGGTTATGCTTCCTTAAAATATTCTTCCATGAGTCTCTTGTGTGGTAAGACTGGTATTTCAGAAGAAGCTGAGTTGCTAATCATTTTTAGTTCTGAAGAAATAATTGTGTTATTATTTTTGTAGTCTTTGAGGGAAGAAGGAGTTAGAAACAAGGTCATGAGCATTTCTTGCTCCCTTCTGATTTATGTATCACCTGAATATACATAGAAGAGACTGAAAATTCACTGGAAATGCAATGTGTAACAATGGATAGTTCGTTGGTCTTACAGTCCCAATTCTGAGTAATTTCTTGTTTTTCCATTCATGTACTCCCAAAAGTCATTCACCTCTCCTGTCTGTTTGGATTATACTCCCAGACAGGGACTGACTTGTACCATGCATTTGTGAAGTGTCCAGCACAATAGGTCTCCAGGCTGTATCATAATCCAAATAATGAACTATTAACTTGTTCCCCTATTATATGTTCCACAAAATTTTGCATTCTTAACCAAACCTATGGATGAAGTGGGTGTGTCTGCTGGTTACTTCCCTTTAAATTGTCCTTTGACTGAATCTCATGCACTTAAAAAGAACCAGTTTGCATATGTGTTCCTTTCCATCCTCCATTTCAGGTTTTCTCGTCTTCTATCTCTGTATGAATGTCATTAATACAGAGATGCAAAAGAGAGTTAATAATGGGGGAATACTGTTTTTTTCTGTTCTTATGAATGACTTCAATTGGCATTAATGAACGTTATATGTGTGAATTGAGAGAACAGACATAACAGTATTTGAAGTAAATGACATGTAAAGTTACTTATCCCATGAAAGCAAAGAGGTAAAATATATTTCATTATGGATTATACCTCTGATTAATGCCATACAATACAACTAGATATTTAAAGAAACATTCATTCTGTACTAACCCGGATGACATACTATACAGACTGCAGAGCTAACAAGCTGATCAGGAAAATTTGAACTTGAATATTTTTTGCCACTGTGGGAGACTTTCAAATGTTTATTTTACTTCTACTACTAAACAGAAGCTCAGAAACTCAGTTTTTAATACTATTATCTCCACAATTACAGAAAGCAATGAAACGAAGATAAAAGAGGTATTTTTTTCTTTATTTATCATCATCAAGAATACCGTAGAATTTTTAAGAAATGTTTGGGTTTTTTTCTGGGACAGTGAGTAAAATTACAAGCCAACTCTTTTCCAACTGGCACATTATGTGACAATTGCTTAAAGCAAATATGAAACACTCTTTTAGATCATGACACAGAGCTCAAGTGGAAATTGTCAGTCTTAATAAAGCAGAATGGTCCTAGGGAAGAAATTTTGTGTTTCTGTTTCCAATGGCGCATCTATTTGTAGCACAAACTTTCTTCAACAAATGCCAGTTTGCCTGCAACACTTGCAATGAATTTTGTGTGCTTGAGTTGAATGTCTTAATTTTGATCTGACTCCCTTTATGTAGCAATAAGTCAACTTACATAATCACATATAAAATAACCACCTTGCTTTTCCCTCCTTCCTTACTTTTTAGAAAATGGCTGTATTTTTATGAGTTCACTCTCACAGTGAGCAGGGATCCATAAGCTTTGGAACATAAGATGGTTCTGTAATAACAGCTATTTCTAAACCATTATAGTAATTAATCACAGAAGGAGCTACTGGGAAAAAAATCTATAATTTTGAACATATAATTGAATTTTTATTGCTTTTAAACTGAAGTGTTTAGACCTTGAGAAAATCAGCTCAGCAGGGAAAAAAACCCTTCCTCTTTGCCTCTCTTTCCTTCTGTGTTTTAGACAAAGCTTGACAGAGCTCACAAACTATATGAGAGCTGATTTAATAGCTCTTTATTTTAGTCTACCTCATAAATAAGAAGGAAAGGTCACTTACAAGTTATTTTCTTAGCAAAATTCACTGGAGGTGGGTTGAGATACAAAGTGAAGACTTTCACATCCAAAGCTAACACTGGTCCCTTGCCGAGGAAGAAATCCATGCACTCAGAAGAAACAAGTGTTCCTGAGTTGGCAGTTGTGTTCGTTGGCTTTCACTGAGGACTACGGATGAAGCTGGGAGAAGTGTAGATAAGTTTCAGCAGGAAAATTTGACCCAACAAGAAAAAAGTGATAAGAAAAGCCCTTCAGGTCTATTAAAACATTATATTTGATGACTAACAACTTCAGAGTATTTTTATAACCCATCATTTTTATTTCTTCTTGTAAAAAGTGCTTGTAATAAAAAATCTGATATTGATCTGGTTCTCAATCCACATCACCCTCTACTCATTCAGTCTGTGACTGCTTTGTCCAGGACAGCCACCATCCGTCACACGGATGTCCATCCCTTACCTCCACTGAGACAGTGGACTGAAGGACCTGGTCACACAATGTCCCTCAGACATTGGCATGATGTCCCCAGGCTTATCTGTGCTGAGCCTGTTTTCATCATGTTCCCCTTTCAAATCTAGTTTAAAGCTCTGGTACACAAAGAAGAAAATATTTTCCTGGTATTTGTAACAGTAATTTTAGCAAATTCTGATCTTAATTGCATAAAATTTTTAACATCTTTTCAACTGGATGAATGCTACAGATAGTCATACATTGCATTCTTAATTTCACCTACAGCAGTCAAACATGAATTATCATTTCTGGCACAAATTTTAAAGCCTATCTTGTTTGTCACATTGAGTCAATTGAGTTGGTCGCATTGAGTTTACCTGCAAAGATGCTGGTAAATGTCCCTAAAGGTTTTCTTCACCAATTAGCCTAATGTGTCTTCTTTCCTAGGTCAGCGTTATGGAGGATATTTCACAGAGTACAGCTCCTGCAAAGTTGTGGGAAACAGCTGTTTTGTGACCTTAGCTATGATTGTGTTAGTTGATAGATTACTTTCAAGTGCTGTCAAAAGATGGTGGATAAACTCTGTACTGGTTGTTGTCACACAGAAGCAGAAATCGTGAGAAGGTTGTTTATCTTATTTGCCTTTAATACCCACTTTAATGCCCCTTTTAGGTTTGAATTTAAGATTGAGGTTAAGTTTACAGCGCACCAGTCGATGGTCTGTTTGGCATTCTGCATTAGGTATCACGCGGGTGTGATGGACATCGCGAACATCTCTCTGTCACACCAAGACATAATCGATGAGATGGCAATGCTTAGATCTGGGGTGCATCCAGGTTGTCTTCAGACTATTTTTCTGCTGAAAGATAGTATTAGTGATGGTGAGCTGTTGCTCCGCAGAGAATTCTAGCAGAAGGCAACCATTATCTATGCAGTTTCCAACACCATTCTTGCCTAATACTCCTTTCCAGGCTTCAAAGTTCTTTCCTACTCTGACATTGAAATCACCAAGGATAATGATCTTATCATCTTCAGGAACCTTTTGGGTAAGGCGGTGCAGGTCAGTGTAAAATTTATCTTTTCAGCAGGGTCAGCTTGGAGAGTTGGGGTATATATGCTAAAGAGGACAACATGTTGCTTGTTGTGTAGTGGAAGGCGTAGGGAGACAATGCAGTCAGAATGACCTGTCGGTAGATTTTCGAGTTTAGGAACAATAGAGTTTTCGATCATGAAGCCAACTCCTGAGAGATGCCTTTCGGTTCTGGGTTTACCTGACCAAAAGAGTGTGTAACCAGCACTGTGTTCTCTAAGGCTGCCTTCCTCGTGGAGATGAACTTCACTGAGAGCAGCAATGTCGATGTTGAGACGTGATAGTTTGTGGGTGATTAGGGCAGAGCGATGCTCAGGGCGTCCACTATTTGCAGAATCAAGCTTGGTTCTGATGTTCCAGCATGCTAGAGTCAGTTTGGTTACGCCTTTGGAGGCAGGTGTATGCCTTTGTCTCTTGATCTTTGTGTGACTGCATTAGTAGAAGATGCCTGTCATCAAGCACACCTTGCACTGCCTTCCTGTCAGGTAAGAAAAACAGCCTTTTGTCTCGCATGCAGCAAGCTCCAACAGAAACTCCGCGACATCCAGAACAAGTGGTGGATCAATCTAGCTGAAAAAACTCAATTATGCGCAGATACAGGTGATCACAGAGGATTCTAAGAGGCCTTGAAAACAGCATACGGGCCTACATACCAGGTCCAAAGCGCTCTACTCAGCACAGATGGTCAAATGCTTCTGACAGATAAAACCTCCATTCTGAATTGTTGGTCTGAACACTTTCAGACTCTTTTCAGTACTAGTTGTGTAGTTCAAGACTCAGCAATTCAGTCCATCTCCCAACAACCGGTGAAGAATGAATTGGACATTGCCCCCACTTTGGGAGAAACTCTTAAGACCATACAGCAGGTAAAAATTAGCAAGGCAGCTGGGGTTGATGGAATTCCACCTGAAATCTGGAAACATGGGGGCCTTGCACTCCATGCTAAATTTCACGAGTTTGTGGTGTGCTGTTGGGAACTAGGCAAACTACCATCAGACCTTCGTAATGCAGTCATCATCACTTTGTATAAGAAAGGAGTTAAATCAGACTGTTCAAATTACTGTGGTAATACTCTGCTCTCCATTGCTGACAAAATCCTGGCAAGAATACTTTTGAACAGATTAATACCCGCTATAGCAGAAGGAATTCTACCTGAAAGCCAATGTGTTTTCAGAGCCAGTAGGAGTAGCATAGACATGGTATTTGTTCTCAGAGAACTGCAAGAGAAGCGTAGGGAACAGAATAAAGGTCTCTATGCACCGTTTGTTGATCTCACCAAGGCTTTCGATACTGTGAGCAGAAAAGGTCTATGGCAGATTTTGGAACATTTAGGATGTCCCTCCAAGTTCCTTAAAATGATCATCTCACTCCATGAGGATCAGCGTGGTCAAGTCAGACATGGTGATGCACTTTCTGAGCCCTTTCTAATAACCAGTGGTGTGAAACAAGGCTGCGTTCTCGCTCCTACCCTATTCACAGTCTTCTTTAGCATGATGCTCCAAAGGGCCACAGCAGACCTCAATGATCAGGACGGTATCTACATTCGATACCGTACTGATGGAAGCCTATTCAACCTAAGGCAACTGAAGGCCCACACCAAGACCTTAAACCATCTTGTCCGGGAGTTGCTTTATGCTGATGACACCGCCCTTGTTGCCCACACAGAAGCAGCCCTGCAGCGTTTAACATCCTGCTTTGCAGATGCTGCTGAGCTCTTTGGGTTGGAAGTCAGCTTAAAGAAGACAGAGGTCCTCCATCAACCTGCACCTCAGGAAGTCCCCCATCATCCCCACATCACCATTGGCCAATCAGAGCTCAAATCAGTCCAGTATTTTAATTACCTAGATAGCCTCATCTCCTCAGATGGTAAGATTGATAGAGAGATAGACAACAGGTTAGCAAAGGCATATAGTGCTTTTGGAAAACTCCATAAAAGAGTATGGCGTAATATATCATCATCATGGCCAGTCTTCGTGAACGAAGATTTGGGAAAGGTCACTCCCCACATTTGTTACAAGCGCACTGGTGATATAGGGCTTTGCAAATGTGGGTAAGGCCTTCGAGCCTGCACAATGGATTTTTTAGGTGAGACACAGTATGCACTGAACTGAGCCCACCCTTTAATCCTAAGGTTCATCTGCCGGGGTCGAGTGAGTTTGGACAGTGGCAGCAAGGTCCTCAGGACGTAGGTTTGTTTAGAGTGACCTTCTCTTAGATGCATGGCCTTACAGGGCTGAACGAGCTCCATCTGCCCGGGTTTAGAGTTGTCTTCTCTTCTGTGTGTTCCAGGGTTCCCCTCTCATCTCCCACAGTGGCACTGTCCACACAGGCGAAGCTCCCATTCTCTCGCTCCCTTCCACGCCCAGGGCCGGGCCCCAGCGTAATAAACACTTGAAGAAAAGTACCAAGATCAGTGTTTACAGAGCCATTGTGCTGTCTATTCTTTTATATGTTTCCGAATCATGGGTCATCTACTGCCACCACCTGTGACTCTTAGAACACTTCCATCAACACTGACTCCATACACTCCTAAACATCCACTGGTCAGATTATGTGACCAACACATCTGTTCTAGAACAAGCAGCAGTCACAAGTATTGAGGTCATGTTGATGAGAACACAGCTGCGTTGGGCAGGACACGTCTCAAGGATGAAGGACCACCGCCTCCCTAAGATCTTGTTTTATGGTGAACTTGCCACTGGCTACCACAAGAGAGGAACCCCCAAGAAAAGATACAAGGACTCCCTGAAACAACATCTCAACCTTGGCCATATTGATCAACATAACTGGTCTACTCCGGCCTCCAGTCGAGAGGTCTGGAGACACACCATCTATAATGCTGCTGCTTCCTTTGAGAACCCACACAGGATCACTCTCGAGGAGAAAAGACAACACAGAAAGAATCGTATCTTGCAGAATTTACCACCTAAGGAGTCTTTCTGCTGTGCCTTTTGCAATCGGACATGTCTATCTCGTATTGGCCTTATTAGCCACCAGGGTGCTTGTGACAAACGTGGGTAGAGCCTTTCCCAAATCTTTGTTCGCGAAGCCTAGCCATGATGATGAATGAACAATCAACTATTAATAAACTTTAAACTCCTTAGTAAAGCAATTTTGACTTCAGATTTGGCTCTTAGACCAATCCACATATTTCTTCTAATTTTCATTAAATCATCCTATTAACTCCAATGACTTACATGCATAGAGAAGACCAACGACTGCATACCTCAATAAATATGACTTTTAAATTATAATGCTACTAGTAAAAGGTGACAGGCTTTGTATCAATCTGAGAGTAAAGGGACCTAGGACTTGTCTAGACTTGGGACTTGCCTGAGATGAATTTAACTTATTTTGGCTGAGCTTGCGGTTTTCTAGTTGTCAGGTGACTACCAAATTTGCTATAGCTTTAATTTATCTCTGCGCCCCTGTGTGGCATAGCACCTATTGCTAACTAATAAAGAGTAAAACCAAGCAGCTATTATGGATTGAGTGAACTGTCTTTCATTCTAGGATCATAATATATTATAGAAGAATAGGGGTATCAGATGACGTCAGAAATCCCAGAGCATGATCACAGGTTATAGAAGTCAATCATTTTTCACAAAGGAAAGACCTCATCTTGTGAGCCAGGCAAACCCAAATTTAAGGGTAAGAAAGAGGGCACATGGAATTAGGAAATAGTGGGGTAAGATCAAGCAAAAAAAGTCAGAAAATGTGTAAAAATAATGCCAAGTGGACCCAAGACTGGAGAGGAACAAACCACCACAACCAACATCATACTCCACACAATGAAGATATTGCCAGTTCACTGTGAACCACTTTTTATTCCTTTATTCCTGAAGCTCATTCAAATTGTTGCCCCATTACCTATGAGGTGGAGGAAGCATCCCATAGAACCAGGGAAAAAGTTGCTCACTTGTATAAGAAGCTCATATATATATATATATATATATATATACACACACGCATAGATCGATATACATCCATATATAAATGTATTAATAGTGAGGCTTTTCTGTAACAATTTGGGTTTGACTAGAAGTGCTCATATCATCACAGCTGGACTAATAAAAACTATTTGTTTTGGTTTTGGTAAACTGCTAATCTACAGTAAATTCTTTGTTTTGTGTAAAAGAACCTTATGCTTTGCCCATAACAAGATTTAGACTGCAACAATTACCTTTATTGAAAGAAAAGAGAAAAGGAAAATCCTAACTTGTAGTTCAATTTGCTGTAGATTAAAAAGAATATTTTATTCATAGTTATGCAGCTATGAATTGTATTTTAAAGGGTAGGATCAAGATGATGTTTTACTTTCCACTAAAGAATGGTTGGAAGTCTTGGTAAAGCCTCATGTCTGAATATCCTGATTTGGGCATGTCTAGAGTGAGGAAAATTACTTTTAAATTTTTTTTTTCAGTTACCTGTGTTGGTTCTTCTGACTAGATTTATACCTAAGGTCTGACAATCTTCCACAGGTAGCTCTAAAATCTCAGATTTTGACAAGAGTTCACATAATTTTGCTGAAGACAAAATAGTATTATATGATAGGGATTTGTGGCAGACCCAGGCCTGTACTCATATATTTGTCTATATCTCAATAAAATACAAGTATTTATGTTTATATATCCATTACATGCTCATTATGTATGCATTTAGATTGTAAAATTATTATTGTATAGTTTGAAGGAAAATTTTCCTTCTGCAAGAGAAGTGCTGTAATACAATATTTGGTAAAATCCAAAGAGCATTCAACAATATAAGGCGACAGGTACATATTAGAGACTGTAACACAGACGAGCCAAGTCTGCAAGCTTGACTTCTTTTACTGATTATTAAAATTCACAAAATTCCACCTGCTTTGGGCTCCTTTGCTTCTTACCATGTGTGAATGATGTTAAGCCATATGCTAAAAAAAAAAAAAAAAGTTAGGCATTTGAAAAAGTTAATGGGTCTTTCAGATTTTTTTTTTCTAGAAGGTAAATAGCAGAAAGCCATTAGGCATAACCTGTGCCAGAACACCAGAAAGGTTTTTTTTGAGGTTTCAGTGTATAGGAAAACAAAAAACAGAAAACTGAGTCTCCCTGGGTAATCAAATCAGTCGCTTGCAATTGCCAGCATCTGAGTTTTATAATTGTGTTCATGAATTTACCCATTATTTTAACTTCACATTGGTTGGCAGATGCTGCCAGAGGACAGCGAATGGTCCTTTTCCCAGGGACCTAAGGTCATTCCCACAGAGCTCCTGAGTACCAGGAAGGAGCTCTCCCTTACATCATGCAGTATTGCAGGCCAGTATTTAATCCATCCCCAATAGATCATGTGTCTAACTCTGGAGCATAATGCAATTGTGGGTTTGGCAGGGATTTCAGAGTTCTGTGTGAGAGAGAAATGAAAAGAAGCTGAAGAGCTACTTTCTCAAACATCCTCTCTTTTGTACAATGCAAACTCTATTACATCTGCCTTTCACCTATTTTGCACAAGTGTCACAAAGAGTTTTGTTGGAAGAGGGATAAGAAAATGCACAGAGAACTAACTTGCATGTATATATAGAAATAAATATAAAGGAAGTTTAAGCATTTATCTTTGACTGTGTGCAAACAGTACAGCTCAGTATTCATGAAGTGTTTCACCCTCTCATTGCAGTTGTGAAGTACGAAGTAATTAAGAGAAAATATTTTTTGTTTTCTTTGCTATAGATCAAAGAGCATTCCAGTTCAAAAAGTGTCACAAATAACAACTAATAATAATAATTAAAATCCCCTTATAATTCAAAACCTATTCTGTTCTGTTGTTTTTGGTTTTTTTATGATTTTCTAAACACTTACCTTGAATCCCCACACTTACAGAATATATATGTATATGCTTTATATGCATATATATGTGCATCTATATGCAGAGTTGAAGTATATATACATGTCTATACATAGGCATAATAAATTATGCCTGCTGCATATGCGCTTAAGGGTTCATATGGTATGAAGTCTACATTCCTTGATTCAAAAATTTTCTGGAGGAGTTTTTAAGAAAATAACTATATTGGAGTTAAACATTATAACACTGATTGCTTTTACTTATAACAGCATTTTTTTCAGGCTGTTTAGCTGTACATCTTACAGATATAAGCATTCACCATATGAAACTTCAATTAGCAATGATTTTCAAGATATAAAAGGGTGCCTATTATAATGGCACAGTGAGAATGTGTGGTATACGTTCATTTAAAGTGCTGTTAATTCAATTGCTTTATCTGATCCAAAGTCACTTAGATTATATTAAATTAGCCATCTGTTTGGCTTTCACCTTGGAATGTCTGCCAGATGCTGAGTTTGTTTATAGACAATTCATTTGCAGACACAGCCTTAACAACAGGCTTGCTTGTTGGGGACTATTCCTTATGGAAGAGTTTACCTGGAAAGATGGAACTGTGCTCTCCCAGCAACAACTGCTTGTTCAAAGGGTAAAAATATATTGACTGCCTTATGTCTAGCACACTATTACACAAGTTATGTCCTCTTATTAATTTATGTAATCTTCGTGATGAAGAGACTTAAATGGTTCCACAAAGCTGCATCATTCTATATAGTGCCCATTTATACAGTTTATGGTTTTCTTTTTAATTAAGGCCTGGCACTAAAATTAATATAACATTTTGTTATCTACTGGGCATGGAAGCTTTTTACTAAGTCTCCAGATAGCTTTTAAAAGTCTATTAAAAAGGTGTATGTCATTCCACAGTTGTTACACATGGGGAAAATATTTCTTTAAGGGGATGGGCAGCATTCTTTCTCTCTCTCTTCCAAAATAGGACTTGTTCTTCATCACAAAAATTATGCAAAGCTGCTCAGGAAGATTCCAGAATTAGACAGAATTTAATCAAACTGCCTTGATTGTTTTTTTTTAGCAGCTATTCAAAAGTAATCCCCCATGGACTAGCAAATCTTAGTTACTGGTCAAAATAAACAAGATAGTGTGCAATCATTGAGCAAAAATCAGAAGTGGTTTGTGCTCACCTGGAGAGATTTTTGATTAAATAACAGTCTGAATGCAGCCTTTAGTCATCAAAGATACCCGACAGATACTGACATTGCTGGTCCTAGGCACAAGGCTGAGTACTAACAACTACCATCAGCACCAAGAATAACAAATTGGCTTTCTTCAGGCAACAATAAAAGGCTATTGGTATAATAAAAATAACTAATTTTTGTTGCATAGAGGAATTAGTCATGTTCATATATAACAAATAAAAAATTCATAAGAAATACAGGCATTGTTACTTAGTGGTTAAGCCAATTTCTAAATGATAGGGTTTAGATTTCCTCTGTTTAGGGAAATTTTATACCATCTCTGTTTATTGCAGGGTTTCAAGCAGTGGCTTTTTTATCCTTCATTGAAACATTTGGTCCTTACAAGTGGAACAAGATAATAAAATGGATGGATTAGGATCCAATCTGATTCAATATGGAAACTCCTGTGATTGAACTGAATAAATATAGAATTTTCATATTTGGTCACTGAACTCTTACACTGACCCGTTCCAAAAAGGTTTGAGTTGTACTGCAGTTTTGTCTATCAATGTTTCCAAAGCTTTTAACATTTTTAACGTAAACTAAAAAAAAAAAAAAAAAAAAAAGGCAATAAAAATGGTTTCTAATTGAACCAGCCAGTCACTTAGGTCACTTAGGTTGATTAAAGTACCTTATTAGATATGAAATGGCAGATTTTCAGGAGCAACGTACTTGACAAAGGAAAAATTCCACCTGTGCAGTAGACAGCTCATCTGAGTTTGCACTGGCCATGACAAAGAATTCTTTTTAAACTGAGTAAGATTCTGGTTTTATACATGGGCTAGTCTTGAATCTCGCAGTTCTTTTTCAAAAGAACAGTCCAAATACTAATTTTAAACACAGTTGTCATTGGTTTCTCCATCTAAGTTTTATTTTATATTGTTTCTTGTGGAGAAGCAAGATTCAGGATGGGAACAGTTCCAGGCATGGAGAAAAGCACACAGCAATTGGCAGGACTTTCATATGGACTTTACTGTTATTATGTGGTTTCACTGTATTCATGCTACACAGTGCACAACTGCACATGCCCAGGCTTCCTCCTCCCCCTTTTGCCTGTGCCCTGTTCTGATTTGCTCCCCCATTTGTCTGTCTGATAGCCCACCCGATGTCCTGCCCTTTTCCCTGGCGGGACGGTTAAGAATCGGGCGCACGCCTGAATAAACAAGTCTGCTTGCACCCTTCCTCGTGTCCTGTCCCCTCTTCCCTTCGGACCCGCAACAGTTTCTGGCAAAGAGTACCTTACAACATTTTTTCCATTAACCTTCTATACTATGAAGCAGGAAAAGGAGTGTCAGTGCCTACACTGACACAAACTTTTGTCCTTTGGGTCCTCATTCATTGCCTGAAATCTTTGAGAGCAGAGTAAATTAATCATATGGAAAAAAGAATGGATGACATGAATGAATCAAACAACAGGGAGAATGGATATATCACCAGAAAATTTAGGGAAACTGAGCTGGGCAAAAGAACAGAAACATAGGTCAGAAAATGGGAAATATTCTTTATGAACATTTAAGAAAATAAAGGCTGGGGCAAGAGGTCTAGTATTATAAGTGATAAGTTCTGGAAATATTAGAAAAAAAACCAGAATGAACAGGAGAAATTTTGAAATTATAATCTAGATAAAGGCAACACTAAAATACGATCAGAATATGAGGCAGGGTTTACAAAATACTGCTTCTGCCTGAAATGTTTTACACTAATGTCTTTTGGTTTACATTTGGAAGTTCTCATAAAGTAATCACATGACTGATTAAGAAACAGATTTTATATTTAAAAGTTGGAATAAAGAAAAAAGAAATTTTTTTTAAGTCTGTTTTTCAAAAAAAAAGGGACCATCAGCACAAAAGAAATATATGATGCATTGAATTAGTTTGTTTACTCAGATATGTTCTTTTTCTTTTTTATTTCAGCATTTTCAGGGGGTTTTATGTGATGTCTTTCAGTATTTCGTTGTTTTGTTTTTTATTTGAAAGACGAAATTGTGCTGAAATATAAGAATTTTCCATTGGATGAAAATTCTATTTCACAATAAATTCTAAGTAGAAATATATTGTTAATATCCATGACAGAATATATGAGCAGACAACAAGGCTTATGAGTTTTTGCTCCCAAAATAACAATAATCCTTAAAACGAGCAGGAATTTTCAATCTATTACAACTTTCTAATTGGAACACTTTATTTTCAGAAAAAAATTAAATTTCTGTTAATTTTAAAAATAGAAAAAGAGAATTTATTTTCTGTCTAGAGGAGCTAACCCATGCTTTGGAAGGCATAAATTTATGTAAGAAAAATCAGGGGTTAAGTATTTGTCTTTTCCATCTTAGAAGGTCATTCCAATGTTCAGGCTATCAACTATTATGAATATCTTCCTTTCTTGTCTTTACAGTAAAATTCAACAGATCTCTTTTAAATACCAAGTTAAAAAAAAAAATAAAAAAAAAAATCCAGGAATCATTTCTAAAATTGTCCTTTTTTTAAAGGCAGAGTAGGTATAAGGTTATTTCATGATGTTATATGAATATATGAGAGATGAAATGAGTTCTACTTGTCATAAAGATAAGACATGAATCACCAGGAAAGAAGATCCATCCCAGTAACTGCAAATTTAATGAGAAGATCATCAACATCTGTGGACAGTTCTTTGAACAAAAGCTTATGGAAAAAAACATATCTATATAGTAAAAAACTCCAGTATTTACAGTGAAGCAGAGATGAATGAGATCATAAACACATGTAAATCACAAAATCATGTATAGAATAGATATGCAATAGATATAGAATAAATAATATATGTCTAGGCATATAATATAAATGCATACACTAAATGTATATATAATGCAAGTGCAGGAACATAAAATAGTAGGATCCAGGCTGCTTTTGGACTAAAACAGATATGCCAGTGTTATGACATGGAGTTTATCTTCAAAATGCTGACCTAGATCAACCAACCTCTTTTCTCCAATTCTTGATTAAGACTTCCTTCATGAGCCTTCCTACCCTGATCTCTTCACCAACTTTATCTACACTCCTTGAAAAGTGTTATGTAGCACAAACTGAAATAGACTCTATAAAATTGAGAATGTTTAGTTGTAATATTTTTGTTGTAGATACTCTGTCTTTCAAGTTTTTAAAGGATCTGGCACCCATATGGCACCCTATAACTCCATTAATTCAGTTTGAATGAAACTAAATTCATCCACAATTTGATATTGCAGGTCGATGTGTTGGCTTCTGTTACTGTAAATGTAGTTGTGTTTTCTGAGAAATATCATGCATGCAACTACTTCATATAATATATTTCTTAACAAGCCCACTGAGAGGAAAAAGTGAATAAAGGGAAATGCAAAGAAAAAGAAAGCAAGAAAAGGCGATAGAAAGCTAACAAAGATAAGAGTGCATAAAATACTGACAGGAGAAAGGATGGGTTATAAGCAAAAAGGACAGAGAAAAAAGTGAAATGGTAAAGAGAGGGCCAAAGAGATGAAATATGGATACAAAACAAGAGATACATAAATTGAAAACATAAGAAATAGCAGCTAAATCAACACAGGAGCCATGGAAACAAAGTAGAAAACAACGTTCAAAAAACTAAAGCAGTGAGGAAGGATGGTTAAATCTTGTCTTAGGGTGGAACAGACAAGATTGTTTTTCTTGCTAGGACTGCCCTCAGGTTAAAAAATATACATCTCCCTCACTGCTGCAGCCATGTGGTCAAACACTTAATGAAAACCCCAGCTAAGAAAAGAGCTCTGTTTACTTGCTATGCTGGTGATACATTGTCAGTACAAGTCGTGTCTTCACTGCATAACTAAGTCTCGACTAGTCTTCTTCTTTTTAAGAACTAAAAATACTGTAGACTTCTGTGTATCTCTGCAAGTGATGAAGAGCTTGGCTAAAACATAGTAAGGATGCCCATAAAAGCATGATGCCTATAAAGGTCTACATACATAGATGAAATACAGAGCCAAAATTTTGTCATAAAATAGACCACCTGTAGCAATTTACCTATCACTTTGAAGATAGGTAAATTGCTACCTACTAGTTAAATTATACAGTTTGTTTCTTTATACACAGGGATTTTGCTTCTCTGCTTGCCCAAGCCTAAGCGTCAGCTACTCAAGACCTTCCAACAGACAGGATTCAGAAATTGATCTTTAATCTGTTTATCTCATGGGATGAATCCAAACTGCTAGCCAGATATTTTGAAATCAAACTCGACATACAGATAAATTTATCTCAAAGAATAAAGTTACAGTAATTTCCTCCAAAAGACATTAAAACAAGAAGGTTTATGCCCAGTTGTTGGGTTGGTTTGTTTGTTTTTACAATTACAGGCAGAACATTGTGAGGTTGGAGGCCTGGATTTCATTTATTTCCCAATGCTCCAATATTTAAAACTGTCTCCCAATATCTCCAAGTCTGCCCTGAACTGAAGGCTACAAACTTAACTGTGACATAGGTCAGAGCCCAGTTCTCCTGACATCACTGCTGTTGTCTTGGACCAAGCAGCCAAGCTGACAAGAGCTGGACTGTGAGTGAGGTCCTTCACTGATAGTTATGGCATGTGGTTAGGAATAGGAAATAACTGGTTTCAACCATTCTTCCTTCCTTCCACTTCTATATATTTTCATCTTGGTGTCATTGAAGGTGAAATGTATAAATAATCACAGAATCACAGAATCACGGAATCAATTAGGCTGGAAAAAACCTCCAAGACCATTGAGTCCGGTCTTTGGCCAACACCACCATGTCAACTAGACCATGGCACTAAGTGCCGCATCCAATCATTGTTTGAACGCCTCCAGGATGGTGACTCCACCACCTCCCTTGGCAGTCCATTTCAATTTTCAACATCCCTTTCCATGAAGGAATTCCTCCTGATGTCCAACCTGAACCTCCCCTGATGCAGCTTGAGGCTATGACTAATATTATGAACAAGTTCAGGACTCATATTTCTGTCACCATTTCAAATGTCTTGACCACCAGACCAAAGGAAAAGAGCAAGCTCTGCTTGCTGCTCTCAGGATCATGTGGATTGAGAGATTTACCTTTATATTTCTGCATGAGGATGGAGACATGGCAGTTTAGGATGCCAAATCCTCACCATTGAAGAAATACAGAAAAAGTGCTATCAAATGCATCCTTACTGATCACCATTTGTTAGCACATGGAGCAGAAGTTAGTGCATTTAACTAAATATTAGTGCAGCTCACTGGATAGGACATTCTTTGTGTCAAGGCTGTGGTGGGATACCCTGCACGGATATCCCACCTTGCTGCTCCCATGGAAACTAATGGGTGTGTCAGGATAAGTATCAAGCAGAACTGAGCTTAAGGGAGATGTTTTATTTGAGTACACTGTAATCATTACTGACAAAATGGAATATGAGTGTGTCTTACTGCTGTCTATTTAAAGCCTTAGATTAAAAGTAAGGCAATTTCTCAATGCCTGAGGAGTAATGCCTAGGAATAGTGTACTTAGAAATGTATACAGAATAAAAAGTTGGTGTTGACTAAAACACATTACCATCTGCTTCTTTGTTTCATTCCACTAGAGATTAATTGAGTTGATCTGAGTTAGTAGATACTCTCAATGAAATTACATAGTGTGTTGATGAGGATTTCAATTCATCTACTGATTAACTTGTTAGAATACCCAGGTGAGGTGATAATTGTTCCAGAAATCTGAATAAAAAATTTTAGAACCAGGTTACTGCTTGATCTTGAAGGTTGTGCTGGCTTAAGAATTTTTTCTTGTGTCTGCCATTATCAACCACATTTTAAAATGCATCATATGTGTACACAATGTGCTTGTAACTCTATGTGTGTTTAGGTGTATGTAGATAGATAGACTCAGATATTTATTCAGACATATGTGAAAGTCCTAACCACTGCTATGACAGGACTTTCACACGTGTCTGGACTATAGGTTTCTCAGTTTATTATGAAAAATGATGTCCTTATTGCTTAAAAAATTGAAAATTCCCTAAATCCGCTTCTGGAATCCCATCTATGTATATTTTGGCCTCTTCAATATACCTAAAATAGGACTTTACTCCAAAGTAATTAGTTGAAAAACATGTATTTGAATGAACATGTTTTATGAAATTATGGAAATTGATGAATTAAATAGATGACAGACAAGAGGAAGTTACTGTAACAAGGAAGTTACTGTACAGATGGTGCAGAGCCACAGGCTCCATGCCATGAGTTGAAGTGATGCAATTTTACCCCTTCATACCAACATCAATGTCAATGCTTATGTTTTTAAATTAATTGAAATTACACCAGCTCCATTGACTTCAGCAGGGCTACAGTTCGGTGAAAGGCTACGCCTGGTTGCAAGTTTGAAGGAAATACTTGGAATAGACTAGTTCTCCTTTTGAAATTAATGTCTATTTTTAAAAAAGGATTAAAATTTCCATCCAAAAAGATAATTACAACTGGAAACACACAGTAGCTTAAGGTAGCATAAATCATTCCAAATCAGTTTTGTTAGAGTGAAATAATATCATGTGAGTAATACACATTTTAGGAATGAAAACAAATTACAGTTCTAAAGCATGACCAGGTAAAAGATACCCACAGTTTTGTTCATTACTTTATTGAATTCATGGCAATTGTGGTTCACAACTTTATGTTCCACGTAATACAATTGTACAACCTGAACCTTGACATAAGTGTTCCACAGATATTTTTACAATTCCAGAGAAAAGCCTTCAGTGAATTTGCAAGCAATTCCTGCAACAGTGGTCCTGATCATCATGGCTGGGCTTCGTGAATGAAGATTTGGGGAGGGCTCTACCCACGTTTGTCACAAGTGCGCTGGTGGCTAAAAAGGCCAATACGAGATAGACACGTCCGGTTGTAAAAGGCACAGCAGAAAGACTCCTTAGGTGGTAAATTCTGCAAGACACGATTCTTTCTGCATTAGTGGTCCTGATAAAGTACACCTAATCATACAGTAAGCAAAAAAAAAAGTTTTCCTTAGTAACAATGCCTCATTATTCCTTTAAAACACAGAGCACTTATGCTAAGATGTTAAATACAAAATGCAGTCATCTATTTAAGAGTGAGGATTTTTCTGTTTTGTCTCCTTTTTTTTATCCTCAGTACTTCAAGTCAAGCTGTGAGGAAAATCTCTTATGCCTGCTATGCAGTTTTATCTTAATCCAGGGAAGTGGGAATCTAGCAAATGAAAAATAATCCAAAAGTTAATGCGGAAAAAAATATCTAGCCAAATTTGGACAGCGTAAAATTCTGAGTGCACAGAAAGCCTGAAGTAGTATTCTGCCTCTCTTAGTTGAAGAGTGATTATAAAGATGATCAACCATATCTTTTATTTCTTTATTATTGACATTAGTATTGCTTTTTTAATTTGACTGTGAAGCAATTTCTGTATATTTATTAAGTAAATGCAAGCAGACATTACAGACTGGTTTTTTCAGAGATAATCTATTAAAATATTAAATCTTAATATAAATTAAGATTATGGCCTCAGTTCTGCAATGCAAAATGCAATGGCAAATTCCCAACATTTGTGTAAAGTTCAATCAGTCTGAAAATAGTTGTTTCTGGCTACTAACATATTATTGCCATCATGCTCTGGGCTGATGAAATATGAAAACTCTATTGTCCTATGTACATATACTCTCCCAAGTTTCATTTTTCCAGCTGTCATCCACTGATTTTTATTTAAATCCACCCCTTTCACATTTAAAGCAGTGTGACTGCACCTCCTGACAAACATGTTTTTGGGAAAGGTTTATTCATAGATTTTTTTATTATTATCTGGGAAAACAAAAGATGACAGTTATTGAGGTGAAATGTACATAATGTGTAAAACAGGTTACCTAGTATTAAGCTTGTTGAAAAAAAATTGAAAAAAACCTAAACCTGGAGGATTTTTTCTTTCTTTATTGAAGGGAAATAAATGCAGCGTTTAGCTAGATGTTTCTGGTTTATTTTAACTAAAAGAGAAGGGATACATTAAAGAAAAGGGTTAGATGGTAGTTATGGTAATTATTACCTCTACTTGGGAGGAGTCACATAGAAGTCAGGTAAATTGCTGTAAATAAATGTGAATACTTTAACATAACAATGCTAATTACTTTTATTAAATCATGCAGTTAATAGATAAGGTTTTGATTCACAGGTAGATGAGGACTGAGATTCTTTCATTACATGACCTTTCCTGTCACTGTCTGTCCAAGATGGTTTCCATCTGTCAGAAGAGACTATTCAACACAAGCCTATAAGAGTGTTACGGCAGCCAGAACTTGGATTCTGTTTCCAGCAAACATGACATATTGTCATCACTTCCTGTAAATGATGGAACATCCTAAAAAAGAGACATTGCAAAAGGGTCAACATGAGATTTTAACTCAACATGGGATTTCATAATTCATTGGTATGAAGTATTCCTTTTTCCTGTTTTTATTTTAAAAAAATATTACAAGTCTATATTAAAAACTCAATCCATGTTTTTAATTTTTTTATAGTAAACAATAATAAGTGCTTAAAGGCAGTTTCAGAAGTGTTTGGTTCCTAAGTAAACAGTAGCCATGTCAATAAATAAAGTCTTCTCTTTTGGCATCATCTTGTAAAAGAAAAAAAAATCATATTTTTACTGTAGATCCTGATGATCCCAAAAGGAGCTTACAGGATCAGTTATTGAGAAGTCACCAGCTGCAGTCCAAGGACCTGGTGTTTGGTCCAAGTTACACCTCAAGCAATGTCAACACTGAATTAAATCTATGCTAATTAGGACTTTGCCCAGTCAGGTTTTGCAAGTTTCCAATTGAATTTCCAGATTCTCTATACAAACATTCCAATATTTGCAGAGTGAAAATGTACAGAGCTGAACTCAAGAACAGCTGGTTGGACTGATCCAAGCAGAACTTTTATTCAGAAAGTGCTCATTCCACTTGACAGAAGTTTTCTGAAATACAGAGAGGTTCACAAAATTTCCATGGATTGAAGACTTGTTCCTTGAAAAACCCTGATTCCAAAGTCCTGAATAGGATCTTATTTTTCTAGACTTCACAGTGCTGAAAGTATCAGCTCTCCACAGGTGCAAGGTTGCTTGATGTGAAACTAGATGTGAGAAATGAGAAATGGTATCAACTCATAGTTGGACTCTGGTTTGGAATTGTGAAACTGATATGGCTCAGCCCTGTTTCTGAACAGAATGAATAGTTTTGATGAAATCTTTGTGGTCTTCTGCAAAGTCTCTCTGTTACCAACCTTCCCTTTTGAAAACTTCTGGCACTCCCTGTCTCATTGGTAATCTGATACTTGTGAGCTTCCCCAGAGCAAAAGCCACAAAAGATCATTTAATAATAAACAAACCTTGTTAAAAGGGAACATTTTCGGATGGTAAATGTGCTATACCTATTAAAAAATGAGCAAAATGTGCAGTCATGTCTAGCTTGTTTTTGAGAGGCTTGTGCCTGCCTCTCTTGACGGCTGTAAGGCATAATGGTAAAACACTGATTCTTGCAAACCAATTCCTGTGCTTTGATTTCATTGCTAAAGAGGGCATTTGCTCGGGGCATGTTGAGATAAGAAGTAATGAAAGTAGTAATAATTTAGTATGTATTTCAATAGACTCTTCCCTCAAACACATCCAGACCTCGCTGCTAAATTATGACATTGGAAGACTATAACATTGGCAATTGAGGAGATCTACTTACAAATGACACAAAGGTATGGCTTTGGAAAAGAACAGATTGCACACTAACTGTAAAAGCATTCCATACATTAAAGCAAACAAACAAACAAAACCAAAAACCAACTTCCTTTTCAGTGTGTTTAAACAGATGGCAACATCCTTCCAGATAACATCTCCCTGAGACTACAACTAACTACAGAAATCCTGTAAACCTCGTGCTTCTGGAAGAGCATTTATTTCTGAAAATCCATCAGTTTTGCCCTGAAATCCTTCTGCCTTGCAGCTACCATAGTATTGTTGCCTTGCTCTTCCAGAACAGCAAGTGGAAGGAAGACAGATTGTTGAAAATTTTACCTAAGGAAACCAGATGTGCAAGAAATTGTTTGTCATAGAGGTGTTCAACAGGAATGACTTATCTCTCAAGAGCAGCTGAAATTCTTCATGAAGGTCAGACAGACTCCAGAGTGCTTTTCCATGGAGAGGCATCTGAGTTTAGTATGCAGTAGCAGCTGATGATGATTAGTTTAATTTCATCACATAGAATGGCTAAATATCAGAATTTAACACATGCACATTGATTAAGGTCATTCTTATTCACTAAGTGAGTATATTTTCATATTGGTGCTGGCAGTGATTTTGTTCCCAATGCTTCTGAGTGATCAATGATCCCAAAAAGTATTGCACTGAATAACACTTTCTTGTTTCTTACTGAGTCTGTCAGCATTGGTAGTCTTTTCACGGAAGTAGCTATGTCTGTACACTCTCACACACTTGAGTTAAACCAGTAGTTCCCTACTCAAACTCCTTCAAAAATATATGGATTTCCTCACTAATCATTCAACAACTTCTTTCAGAAATGATGAGTTATTTATCCCTTCGCATTCTGCAATAAATCTCAGTTGGTAGGTAACTTAAACCATGTTTGGAATTGTTACTGATTCGTTCATTGGCAATATAGACCATAGGTTTCCTTTTTGCATATAGTCTACTGTCTTTTGTTCTCTAACTTCACTCGTCTATTGAGGAATTGCTTATGCTTCATCTGCTTTGCTACACTTTTTCATGGAAAAGATTTCAAAAACATGTGTTACCACCTTCATCATATGTATTTCTTTAAGTTCAGGGCACTTCCTAACTGTAACAATACAGATAAAAAAACTCAAAGAATAATTTAAATTTAAAGAGCCCTTTTTAGTCCATATACTGTATTTCCCAGCTCAAAGTGGGACCTGTTTTGTGCTACATCAGTTTGCTTACAGCCTTGTACAATTAAATGTTTAATTTCTCCAAGGATTGAGATGTCTCTCTGGGAAAACTGTGACCACCTTCAGGGTGAAAAAGATGCCTCTCTCAGGTTTACATCATTCACACCTGCTATGCTCCAGTCCCCCTAACCTTCTTGGTGGCCCTTCTGGACTCACTGCAGAATGCCAAGGTCTTTCTTGTACTGGGGAGACCAAAACTGAGTACAATACTCCAGACACTTCACAAGTACCAGAGAGAGGAGAAAAAGCACTTCCCTCAAGCTCCTGACTTACACCCTTGCTATTACAACTCCATGTGTAATTGGCTTTCACTGCCCCAAGGCGACATTTCTGACTCATCTTCAACCTGTTGTTCAACAGAATCCCCACATATTCTACTGAAAAATCTCTGTACTGCTGCAATGGTATCAAAGATGTTTTTGAGAAGATTTTTTTGCTTAGTAGACTTCTGTCAATACAGATTTTCAGGGTTTGGTGGAAACATTACCTTGGTCTGATGGTGCAGTCAGCTGCTTCACTTGCAAATGCTTTTATAGTTCATAGAATATCACAGTATCATTAGTTAAAAAAAATGAAAACATAATGCTCTGAATCTGAGATTTGTCAAAAATTTTGGCAAGACTCATAAACCCGGTCTTGATGTACCCTTTAATTCTACTGTCTGTTTAGCAATTGTATTTTGTTCTGTGAACTTCTTTTCTTCTAAATGTGAAGTTACAATTCCATACTTCTTTCACATACAAAATAAAATCCACTAGTTTCATGATAACAACATAATGTTTAAATACAAGACACGAGATTCATGTTTGAGAACATCAGTGAATAACATTCTTCCAAAAGAAGCAGTGCTCATTATGAAATTCACAGATGTGAATTTACACACAGTTAACAAACCAGAACCATTCTTATCTAGATCTCTCCTTTCCCTATTGCATTATTCCTTACCTACCACCTTCTCCCATATGAGGAAGTGGTTATTTGTGAATCAAGAAAGTATAAGTTACTCCAATGGAATACAAACCTCTATGATGGAAGAAAGAAGGAACAGATAACTACTTTCCTTTGGGTCTAGGAAAGTAGTTCTTTACTAAAGAAGTGAAGAGACCTATGTATGCACACAATTGTAATAATTTCCTCAGAACTTCACCTCACCAGTCAAATGCTTCTTCGGGAGAAAATGTATTGTTAATGGAACAGATTGCCCAGAGAAGCTGTGGATGTCCCATCACTGGAAGTGTCCAAGGCTAGATCAGATAGGGCTTTGGGCAACCTGATCTAGGAATGTGTTCCTGCCCGTGGCAGGGGGGTTGGAACTGGAAGATCACAGAATCAGAGAATTATAAATTATGCTGGGTTGGAAGGAATCCAACTCTTAGCACTGCACAGGACAACCCCAAGAGTCACACCATGAGCCTGAGAGCATTTCATGATCTTTAAGGTCCCTTTCAACCCAAACCATTTTCAATTCTATTAATGGTACTCCCTTCTAAAATGTCACTTCTTTAAACCAAGAACTCACCTGCCAGACCTCTGTCCACAGTATGACTGTGCCATGGATAAGTGTGTCCTGACATGAGTTGAGGTAGGAGACACCTTCTCATTCTTTTCATGCTTCAATATCATACTTTTGCTGTGAAATGAGGATGGGGCAACTGTGAAGAAGGCAGCAAATCACAAGTTACCTGGCACAACACTTCACCTCTTCCATGAGAAGTGAGCAACACATCACGAGCTGTAGGTGTCAAGTTCAGTAGATGAGATTCTCAATTTACAGGCAGAACAGCTTGATTTAAGTCTGTTGGCCCAAGGCTTCAAAACATAAATGAGTTATTGCAGGGTAACATGTTACTGCATATCAGCAGCTCCACAGCAGCTGTCTGAGAGTGTGTATATAGCTCACAGCAAATGTGAGATCTCAGATCTCCTTCATGGTTCAGAACAATACAGGGAGATGCTGTTGCTGGCTCTATGGTTAGCACATTTACTTGGACACCAAAGATATAATTGTTAATTCTTCCTCCTACCTACTTTTAAGCAGGTCCAGGTATATTCCTGGATCTGAGAAATCAATTCACCTCCAAAAGTAAGGTTTGCTTAGTCTTGGCAGAAGACATGCTCTTAGGATATATCAACCAAGGACTCTCAGAGAAATGCACATATATGCATTTACCCCAAACTTTGGAGTTCTCATAGCACTGATAGAAACAGTAAGGCAGAAGAACTGAAAGAGGATTTCATAATAATTTTCTTTTATTAGCAGAGTAGTCAATTTTATATCAATGCTGTGATAATAGCTCACTTAACACAAGCTTTGAGTTGGCTACATTTTCTTTTCTTTTCTTTCTCTTTTGCTTGCTTTTCAAGAGCATTAACACCGGGAGAAATAGAGCACTCAGGTCTATAAACAGAAGTAAGAAAAAAGTTCAAGGAGTTAGCATGGGCTTGTTGAGTATTCTTAAAGGATTAGTATTGTGTGAACAATTAATGGGTTCACTACAGAACAGGACTGATCCAAGGTTACATTCTGACACCATTGTTATTGGTTCTAGCAAATTATTGGATACTGAGGAAAGAATAGTAATTTGCAACAATTTACCTTTTATTGATGTTTTAAATTGTGTGTAACTTCTGCATAGAGAGAGCAATACTCAAGGTAAGGAGGTACTAATTATTCCATTTCAGTCTCTTTAACAAAAATACCTTTTCTCATTGTAGAAGAAAGGACAAAAAAATTTAAAAGTGGTTTTCTTTTGACAGAAACTTTATACTATTAATAAAATTACATGAACAGAAGGATCAAATAAAGATGTTAATTCTTGATTATCTGAGTATAAATACACACCAATAATCTATACTGGTTTCACATGTTATATATTTGATAAATGAGTGGGTAGAATAGGTTACACTTTTCACTTCTTTACTGTGTGGGTGACTGTGCAGTAACAGGCTGCGCAGAGTGTGTGGAGTCTCCCTCCCTGGAAATAGTCAAGAACCGTCTGGATGCAATTTCCAGTGCAACAAGCCCTAGGATGACCCTGTTTGAGCAGGGAGGTTGGACCAGATGACCACTGTGGTCTCTTCCAACCTTACCCGTTATGTAATCCCGTGAGATAAAGGTTTATGTGTTAGAAATACCAGGCCAACACCCTGTCATGGTGCCTGTTACAAATAGATGAAGTGTACAAAGACTTCTTTAGGCAACTGGGAGTGACCTCGCAGCTGCAGGCTCCAATATTCATGGGGAACCTCAAACAACCCATTGTCTTCCGTAAGAGGAACACAGCTGGCTGGAGATTCCTGGTGTATGTTAAAGCCTGTTTCTTACTGCAGGTGGTAAATGTGCTCGTGCTCATCAGGTAATCTGCTGAATCTGGTACTCACAAAAAAGAAAGATGTGAAGATTGCTACTTTTGGTAGCAGTGAGGGTGGGATTGTAGACTTTAACATCCTGAGAGAAACTGCAAGCCAAAAAGTGAGATATATGGACTCCAGGTTCCAGTTTCAGTTTGCTGAAGAATCTTTTTGGCAAGATTCCATGAAAAACTTATCTGGAGGTCAAAGGTGTCAGGACAGGCAGTTGGTCTTCAAGGACAGTCTCATTTGAGCACAAAAATGGTGCATCCTGATGTGTGGGAAGTTACACAGGTGCAACAGAAGGCTGTCTAGATGAACAGGTAACTCTGACCTAAAATAAGAACCTGGGGTGGTGTTGACCAGAAGTGGAAAGAGAGGGAGACTGCCCAGAAGTACAGAGACATTTTTCAAGCATACAGGGATGGAGTTAGAAGAGCTAAAGTTCAGCTGGAAATTAATCCTGATAGGGATTTCAAGAGTGTGAAAAAGAGTTTGTATAATAATGTCATCAGCAAAATAAAACTAAAGAGAATATGAGGACAGGGGTCCTCACTGCTTGGCGGAGCAAGGGACCTAGTGACTGGAAAAGCCTGAAGATAAATTCAAGGCACTGAAAGTCTTTCTTGCTTCAGTTATTACTGGTAAGATCTATCTTCTGGTCTCCCAGGTCCAAAATCTCCAGACAGAAGTACAAGCATATGCAGTATATAACTTTTGTACAGTGAGGCAAATCCCTTCAAGGAAGGTAAAACCAACTGGGCATGAACGTGCCAGCTGGACAGTTTACACACAATGCATTGAATTCTGTATGATGCCCCAGATTTATAACACGGCTGCAAAGGAACTGCATCACCACAGACCTGATAAGGTCAGTGCTTCAGAAAAACATTTGTTGCATATGGCTATGCAAAATAAATTTGTTCAGCCTACTAGAAATCTTAAACAAACTGTGGCAAACTTAGCTTACTATCCTTCAGTAGAAGGATGTGATTAATTTGCCCAAACACAGACATCGAATACCATTTGAGATACCTCAAGCTGTCCAAAATATCTACTCTGGTTTGGCAGATATGACATACCACTTTAGATAAACCTACGTCCTTCTGAAGGTCAGACTGAGTACTTGAGGGACTCTAAAATTATACTAGATATCATTTAAGCAGTCTAGGTAAATGAATTCCACTCTTTTGTACTTAGCTTTTAAGTCAAAAAACACGGGCTCGGTTCTGCCAGCTTCGCATTCCTGTAGCAAGAATATTACAATACTATCTTTCTGGTTTCCTTAAACTGTGATTGAAGATACACATTAGGAACACTGTTGCTAATAAGGACTACTGATATAAAAATAAAAAATACTTAGGAAAAACTTTAGTCCTCAGGGCATTTCTCAACAAGTCAACCAACTGTCAATTTTGAAAGAATTCAGTATGCATTTTTGCTATCTATCTCTTCAAGCATAGCTGTTTCCTTTAGGAATACTTGCCATTTTACCTACTTTCAAAGTCCAAAAGTTATCCACCTGATGTAGATGTTACACCTTTGAGGTCTTATGTGACTAGTTCCAAGTTGTAACACGCTTACAAGCACTCTGAGCTACACACAGAAATCTAGCTCTGCATTAGACGAAGGCTCTCGTGTTGTATTTGAGAATGAGATACCTGTGGAGGAATTACAGGCGCTTTTTTGATGCTGAATTTTTAAGCTCTTGTTTCCAGGGCTTTAAAAAATGTGTTTCAGCACCTGGATGTGAGATATCTTTTGAAATCCAGGAAGGATCTTGCTACGTGCTAGACTTAATTTAAGAATCTGGGGACATCATTAAGGAAAAATCTGTTTTCTTGTTCATCTGTGTATCAGCTTTCAGTAATTTCATCAAAAGCAGCTGCCACTTTATATGAGCACTTATTTCCGAGACCTGCAAAACATTTCTGATCTTTGGCCCCTGCTTTAAGAGGACTCTGTATCTACCAGTCTATATCTTTCCACTACTTTCTGAAGGGTTACTTGCTTTCTGGTATCAAAGATTTGGTGGTAATGAAACTCAGAAAAAATCAGATCATGCCAGTTCAGAGTGTCTTGTCTTTTATGAGAGTAGGCAGTGAAAGAATGATTCTGCCTTCAGCTACATTGGAAATAAACTCAGTCGAGTCCATTTGGAAAGAGCTGATGTTCAAACCTCTCTTATTCTTCAAGCTTTCCATGCTCAAAGGGTACCAAAAGCTGTAAGTAACTGCTGGAGCTCTTGCTTTCAACAAGGAAATAGAAATCCTTAAAAAGGCTATCCTGTACCCTCACAGTGTTTGACTTTCACCCGGGTTCAGAATTAAAGTTCTTCCTTTACTTGCAGTGTCTTTAGCTTTCTTATCTGGCATAATGTTATCCAAATGAGACTTGACTTTTCCTGTACCCCTGGGGTAGATACACTGTTGCTAGAATATTATTAACTTGTTCAGATACAGTTTATCTGGATGATACACAAGACAATATTGTTCTCAGAGGACTTAAAAATATTTTTTAAGCTAAAGAGAATATTAAAGAAAATAAACAAAAAGCTGCAATGCAGATGGTTTCAGTATAAAACATGTTTTAAAGCTGATTCATTTGTGAAAATACAGATGTCGTGGGTTGAGGTGGCTGGGTCTTTGGTAGCAGAGGGGCTACATAGGGTTGCTTTGGTTAGAAGCTGCTAGAAGTTTCCCCCCTAACAAAGCCAATGATAGCTGGATAGAGGAGGGACTTCTTGCTGCTGGCCAAGGGAGAGCCAATAATTATACCACTGCGATAACATATTTAACAACAAGCTTGTTGCACAGAAGAATTCCAGCCAGGAGAGAGCTGGCCGAAGTTCCTGGGCAGACCCAGCGCCTCCCCCTGCCGTGGTGCAGGAGGGGAGCGGGGGGTGCCCCGTGGGTTAGACCAGGGCAGCAGAGTGGCCCCTGCCGGCGGGCACTGCCCTCCCTTCCCCGTCAGCCAAGTCGAGCTGGGCCACGCTGGGCTGGCCCACCACGGTGCAGCCAAGCCCATGCTGGAGCAGATGGATGCATGGAAGAAGGCCGTTACCCCTGTGGAAGGCCCAGGATGGAGCGAAGTCCTTCAAGAGAATTGTGGCCCATGGAGAGGAAAATTCACACTGGAACGGGTTATTCTCAGGTAGGACTCATGGCTCTGTGGGGGATCCACATCTGTACAGCTCACCCTATGAAGGACCTAGGAAGGGCCATCGGAGTGTAGAGACCCTTTCCTGCACCCCATGGGGAAGTGACCCTTGGGATAGTAGATATGGAAGAACTACTGCCTGAGGGGTGGACCCACATTGGAGAGGTCTGTCAAGGACTGCTACACATGGAGGGACTCCACAGAGCAGGGGAAGGACTCAGAGTTGTACCCCCCCCGTAATCCATGGTGAGGACCATGGTGAAGCAGGCTGTCCCCCTGCAGTCCATGGAAGAGTGACCTACGGGACAGCAGATTTGAAAGACCTGTTGCCCAAGGGGTGAACTTGTCCCCCTGCACTGCTGCGAGGGGAAGAGGAAGAACATGGAAGGAAGGAGGAGTGGGTGGAAAGTGTGTTTAAGACTATTTTATTTCTCACTCTTTAGATCTTATCCAATTAGTAATAAATTTTAGTATTAACCCCATGTTGAGTCTGTTTTGCCTGTGTGACCTCTCCTAGCTCAGAGCGACTTTAGTGGATGCCTCAAATCCAGCCAAGGTTAACCCACGACAACAGAAGCATCCATGTAAGCTTGTTTTCACTTGCAACACAGGAAAATATCTATTGTTGCGATCACAACTATTTGCTTAAATGAGAGGAGAAAACATTTTTCATGTTGAAGAGAACTATCAGCAGCTTCTTAATGGTAGGAAATGCACACTTGTCATTTACTTTTCCCCACTCCTCTACATCTAGAAAACAAAACAAGAGTTTAGAGATTCACAGCAGTATTTGATATGCAAAATCGTTCTTAGACTTCATTTGCAAAGGTCCGTGATTGTATATTCAGAAGTATTTTTGAATAGGACCAACTAATGGGTCCTATATGTCCATAGGACTTTATGACGAATATTTTTGAATAAAATTTAAAAATTGTTGTATTAACTAAGTATAGACTGAAGAGTTTCTTTTCAGATGGACTGTAGGAGTAGATATTTGATTCACATTCAAAAAACAGCAACAAGGTCTCCTGTGAAAATGTCACTGTTAAAGATGAATAATGACAAATGTGTCAACACAGACACGTGTGAGGGTACAGCCAAGGGGATCTATGCATGTTCATAATAATAAGTACATATTTAAGCACTTTTCTGAAATATGAAAACATCTCTGAGTGATTTGCTGGCTGAAAGGATTATAAGTTTTAGAAAAAATTGTAGTATCTAAACAATTGCTACAAAAAAAATGAAACAGAGAACTAACATCTAACTCTGGGTGATTCATTGGTGAGGAATGAATTACACAGGAGTTGTAAACAATGCAAAGTAACTCTGGAATATTGATATTGCTTTGGAATTCTGTATTGAAAGGCAAAAAAAACTAAACAAAAACCAACCCAGATCCACATAATAGTTATATCAGCAGAATGTAAGGTCAATGAAACCTCCCGTCTCAGACAAAAGGATAGTGAGTTCAGTCGCTAAGAAAATATAAGACATGATAAACAACACAGGGCAACTGCTCAAAGAGATGATAGAATTACCTTTAAAAAAAATAAAGTTAAAAATCCCAAATCCCAAGTTTGCTATCCATTCTATAAGGTAATCATTAAGGAAAAAATACTGTTAAAAATATTCTTGATAAGTGCTATTGCAAAAGTGTTGCTGTAATATTATGTATTTATGAAGATAGATAGACAAGATGATATTAGGCAAAAATAATTGTAAAGTTTCAAATTTGGTACTGTGGAAATGGAATTTAAAAGTGATATTTTTTCCTTTCAGTTCCACCCTGCTGACCACTGACCAAACATTTCAGCTCACTGGTTTCTGCTTAGCAATCCATAAAACAGAAATATTTATCTTCCTTCATAAATAACTTGAGCATGAATAGATTAAAAATTCTTATTATTAGGTAAAGGATATTTGTTATATTTACCCATGTCTGAGTTAAAGACTTCCTTCTTAGCAGAGCCAGAAGACTGAACCTTTGGATTCAAAACACAGGTTAACATGTTACATCCTGTGATTTAAGGTGTCTGTGATTCTAAAGACCCAGTCCTTCTCAGAAAAAATCTATTGAAAACAAGTTGGAAGGGACCTTAAAGATCATCTAATTTCAACCTCCTGCCTTGGGCAGAGACACATTCCACTTAACTAGGTTGCTCAAAGCCCTATCCAGCCAGCCCCTGAAGACATCCAAGGATAAGGCATTCACAACTTCTCTAGGCATTCTTGAAGGAATATTGTACTCTATATATAACAAACAGCACAAGTTTTGTCAGCCTTTGACAGATTTAAGTCATGTGACCAGCATTTTCACATAGCAGATGCTAAAATCCACAATTTTCATATTGGCAGTCCTACAGTTCTTCTGCAGCAGGTTTATCATCTCATATGTATTCTGTCCATACACATATACAGCTACATTTTTTTCCCCTTGAGCCACTAAAAGCTTTCTAGTCACTATCTAGAAATAGTAGGTTTTCCAATCTTTATTTTTCTTAATCCTCTAGTGCGTTGTGATCCAGTCATCTGCTTTTTGTTTGAGTTTCCTCAAGATTTATTCAGACTAAATCTCTTGTGTGAATTACCTGCAGAAGTTAGATAAGCAAGATGTATCTTTTTCATTGGTATTGGGAAGTTTGAAAGTATATTCGTGACATAAAGCATTACTCATTGGTTAACAATATAAGAATTAGAAAAGTCATTAATATAGTTAATGATCCTTAATTACATAATGGAATGCCTGTTACATGATTCTTTAAGTGTCTCAGCATTTCTATGCATTATTGATAGCCAGTTAGGTACAGACGAAAGATCTGGGGGAACTATTTGCAGCAAACAATTTATTTGATAAATTTGGCCTCCCTTTCGGTTTCTGAATTACTTGTAAGCAGGCTTTGATTTTTACGAATGCTATTGTTGCTCCAAGTAAATCTTTTAAGCAAGGGTCTTCCAGCCTATGCTCTGATTGCAAACTATTTTATATACCATTGCTTTCTAGACATGAGTCATTCTTATTTCCCCAAAACAATATTCGTCTCTTCAGTCTGGTATCTTTTCTGTTCCTTCATTGGATGAATACTAAATTCAGACTCTTCCTTTTTCTTACTCCTCCTTCAAGACTGGTTTCATTCAGCCTGGGCCAGCCATAGAGCCTGACCATACACTGGATTTGTCTTTCAAGTTTCTTTATCCAAAACAGCATGAAAAGCAGAAGGTGTTATGATCTAATGAAATAAATAGAATCCAGTTGACCAACAGCTGGAATCCAAAGAAAAACAGTCATGACTTTTCATCATTTGAATCTAATCAGAAGCTGTGCATTTTATGATTTAGTCTCCTATTGCCTGTCATGCCCCCCTTTATTAAGTTTTTAATTGCTCAGTTTACTTACATACTAAATACAGGCATTTTTCCATGATTTAGAGCATCATGCATCCAGTTCTGTCAAAACTATTTTTTTTGAGATATTAATCTCATCACATGTCATATATGGCATGTAGACTCATATCAGTCCTTTGAGGGACTACAAAAGTCCTGTTCGTTAGTCTAAAAGGTGACTGGTTATCATTCATATCATTAAGTTTGTACAACTTGCATGACTACAAAAATTGGAGCCAATATTTTTTAGGCTTTCAAAAGATTGTGTTAAGCCCAGAGTTATTTATCAGTTCAGCTTCAATTGATGGAATTAGGCCAAATGCATTCACTTTTCACTGGGGCAAACTGAATTTTCTTTTAAGAATAACCAGATCTCTTAAACTAGGAGTTAGCAGGTTCTTCCCTTCCTTTTCTGGCAAATGTGTCTGCTATTCTTCCCAGCTTCCATGCTGAGTGGCAGAGCATGTTTTCTCAGAAGGTAGATACACGCATTGAAGATATGGCCAGTTGGATTTTGGATGGAGATTCCATATCATCTCTGAGAAATCTGTTCTGTTGTTTGACCACTTGCATAGTAAAAAAGGATTTTTCTTATGTTTAAACAGATTCTGTATTTCTTTTGGTGCCCCATTGCCTCTTGTCTTTTATTTAGGCACCACCAAGAAAAGTCTGGCTTCACCTTCTTTACTCTCCTCATCAGGTATTTACACACATTAATAAGATTCCTCTCTGTTCCAAGCTTACAGCCACATCCCTCTCAGCATCTTCTTGCATGTTAGATGTTCCCACCCCTTAATCACTTCCATGGTCCAACTCTGGACTTGCTCCAGCATGTCCATCTCCCTCTTCTACTCAAGAGCCCAGAAACAGAGACAGCACTAGATGCTGCCTCACCAGTTGTAGGAGCCAAAACCCAGCTGTCAGCAGAAAGGAGCTTGGTGGGTCAATGTGGTAAACCTTGGGCAACAAAGGATGAGAGAAATCCCTAAATCTGAAGGACTGGACCTTCCTCACAAGACCTGTTGATGTACAACCATGTTGATTAATCTGGCTCCTGCAGCAGGATAAGGAAGGACTTTGAGATGAAGTTATCAAACCGTGTTGAAACCCCCTTGTTTTCCTCCCCCCCATTTAGTCCTGGTTAAGGGAAATATAAATCAATTGTGTAACTGTAGCAGAAATAGGTGTAATCCTCTCGTTAACATAAAGCCATCCCCTAATTAACATAACTCGTCCTCTTCATTAACATGTCCAGCCCCCCAAGACCCTTAAATTCCACTCGCGTGTTCAATAAAGTATTCCAGTTTTTTGCCCCTATATCTGGGATCATCTTAACATTCTTGGACCCTCACAACCAGTGTTAAGTACAGAAGAAGAATCACCTCATTTGACATGCTGGTGATGCTCCCCTAATGCAACCCATTACACTGTTGGGCTGCATTTGCCATGAGAGCACGTTGCTGGCTCTCAGTCAGCTTGTTATACCCCAGGACCCTGGAGTCTTTCCTGCAAAGCCTCTTTCCTACAAAGCCACTTTTCCAGTCTTTCTTCAGGTATGGAATTACTCACAGAATCAGACCATCGAATCCAACCCTTAACCCTGCACAGGACATCCCCAAGAGTAACACCATGTGCCTGAGAGTATCATCCAAATACTTCTTGAACTCTGTCATGCTTGTTGCTGTGACTACTTCTCTGGGGAGCCTGTTCCAGTACCCAACCATTCTCTGGGTGAAGAACTCTTTTCTAACAACCAATCTAAATTTCCCCTGACACAACTTCTGGCCACTCTGTCACTGGTCACCACAGAGAAGAGAACAGTGCCTGCCCTTCCTCTTCCCCTCATGAGGACGTTTTGACCGTAATGAGGTCTCCACTCAATCTCCTCCAGCATGAACAGAACAAGCGTCCTCAGCTGCTCCTCATAACAGCTTCCCTTCAAGACCCTTCACCATCTTCATTGTCCTTCATCCACAGATGTCTCTGTACTCAGCACTGGTGAGGGGCACCTCAAGTCCTGTGTCCAGTTCTGGGCCCCTCACTACAACAAAGACATCGAGGTGCTGGAGCTTGTCCAGAGAAGAGCAGTGGAGCTGGTGAAGGGTCTAGAGAGTAAGTCATATGAGGGGCAGCCGCGGGAAATAGGATTGTTTAGCCTGGAGAAAAGAAGGCTCAGAGGTGATCTTACAACTCTCTACAACTACCTGAAAAGAGGTTGTAGCCAGGTGGGGCGCTGTCCCTTTTCCCAGGCAACTAGTGACAGCATGACAGGACATAGCCTCAAGTTGTGCCAGGAGACATTCAGATTGGACATCAGGAGGAAATTCCTCATGGAAAAGGTTGTTAAACATCGGAACGGACTGCTTGGGGAGGTGGTGGAGTCACTATCCCTGGAAGTATTAAAAAAAATGACTGAACGTGGCACTTAGTGCTATGGTCTAATTGACAAGGCAATGATCAGTCCGTGACTGGACTCAATGTTCTTGGAGATCTTTTCCAACCTAAATTACTTTGTGATTCTGAGATGCAGGACTTGGCATTTCACCTTTATCAGACTCCAAGAAATTCCTTTTGGACATAAGGGATAATAAAAAGACAAACTCAACTGGTGTCATTCAGCAATAGCTACATTCCAAATCCAACTTCTCTGCCTGAGAGGAACTGTAGCTTACTGGGATGTTTGTTCATTCACATCATGTGGGTGTGAATGTAAACCAACAGGTTTACATAGGCTGCTTTTGCTGGGAAGACTCTTAAGTGATCTAGATGTTGGGTCCTTGTTATTCTTATCTTTAAAACAGTCTTTATGACTTTAAAACAGTCTTTATGTAAAACTAGTTTTAGGACTAAAGTATATCTCACTCCTAATGCTAGTAGATAGGAAACATCTGATTTAAGGAGAAAATGTGAAAACAAATGAGCCTTTAAGAAACCAATACGTTTTCAGTTTTGTTCTCAAGTTACACATCAGCAATTTTATTTTTTTAAAAGTGTACCAGATTAACAACTGATTAAAAAATGAGAAATTTTTTATTTTTCTTTGAGAACTCCTCAGAACTATTTGATATGTATTTAATAAAATTCTAAAATTTAGTGTAATGTCTGTGAATAATATCTAAATAATACCCATATCATCAGTTATGATGAAGGATGAATCAGAGAATTAAAGAAAAGATCCTATGTGTATGCATAAATTTGTCCTTCAGAGATTTTCAAGAGCAGATCTGCTACTAAATAAGCTCTGTAATATCTAACAAGTGTTTCAGAATGAAGTCTCTCACACTGACTTCTCCATGAAGGCAAGTGATTGCATCAGCCACTAAAAAGTATTGTTAATCAGAAGTCTGCATCACAGAAGCTTTAGCTACCTTCTCCCCTTCCCCTGCATCTTGAATAAACTCATTACTGCTGCTCGAAATTTCAAGTGACAGCTAATTTAAGTGTAGCTTCACATTATGTGTTCCAAAAATTGCAAACTACTGTTTAGATTTATTTGCTAAGTCATGTAGCAGAACATTGTACAAGACTATCTGTAAACCTAGACTTGAAAAGAGAACGTAGTTTTAATTGGGTGACTTTAATTCATTGTCGGATTTGTTTTATTTTGTTCTTTTCTGAGAATTAATATGGTTTCTATGAGCAACTCATGACTCTTCTTACAAAATTCTTAAAATATTAAAATTTTGGTGCACTATAATCTAAATGTTGCCTTGTGAAGACACAGGCCAAGATAAAAGAGAAAACACTCAAACATATTCCAACCCTAATAATTTCACAAAACATACCTTACCCTGCAATTGTTTAAAACATAACAGAAGAGAACAAACCTGTCTTAGACACTGTAGCAACCATTCAGCACATGTACTTCAAATCAGATCGATTTAAAAATCCACTGAAGCCTCTGTACTCACTCTGTGAGTTGATGAGGTCATGAGAATTTGGGGAAATTACTGCTTTACCCCCTTTCAGGAAGGATTATGTTGCTCTTTCTAAACAAAGGAAGGGAAATAAAACTGCAACAGGGAGAGTAAGGTCCTGAGCACACTTTGGTGTATATAAAGTCAGCATCATTAGCTTTACCTGGTATCTCTTATTCAGTGCACATGTTGTTGATTGACGGAGACTCAACATGTGGATTCGTGTTATTAAATTGTTAAGTCAATGCCTAAAAAGGTTACTACCATCCATGGGGTGATTGTTGATGAGGTTCCTGACTTTGCATACATTACAAAGGTCTGGCTGGATGACTCTGTAAAACTATTATTGGTCCAGATGTCTTCTTTTGAATCTTAGCTCATCAAAATTTGAGAAATGGCTAAAGCAGTAATACTACAAGGCTTTTAATAGAGCAGACAAAGCAAGAACAGAAGGTGGAACTCAGCAAAGCTCAGACTTGAGGTAAGATGTGTTCTTTTAATGATAAAGAAAATTTATCCTAGGGCACACTGCAAGTAATAACTATCAGACTAACTCAACATACCATTGACAGTCCCAACAAAAAGCATTCTCAAAGCTGCGTATTTTGTGCTGCCATGTAGACAATGCATTGTCTACAAAGCAGCACAAATTAAAACAATAGCAATCAAAAAGAACAATGTGTTACTGCACCAGAATCAGAAAAAAAAAGAAAAAAGTGTTGCTTAGTATGAGATGCAATGCTTTTTAAAAATAATTAGTGATCCTAGGAGAAAAAACAACCTCCTATTATCTTCTAGGAGTCTAAAAGCAATTACTAATATATAAGGCTTAAATTTAGCTATCCACTTTTTTTCCCTCAGCAAAATTGGTCTAATTAGATCAGGTCTAATGCAATAGTTGTACCCTACACCTTGATTTACCAAATTCAGATGAGTGAAGTTAAAGAATGTAGGTACTCGGTTTGACCTTGGAACTAAACATTTCAGAAAGTGTTAATGTGATTCCAGTTGTATTTAAGAGACAGACCAAGTGAAGGATTTAGTATAAATCTTCTTGATATGATGGTGGTTTATGGAAAGATATCAGAGCTAGTGCTAAACAAGCTATCTCAGGCATCAGGAGATATATATACTCATGTTAGGTCAAGGTCCTGTCTGGGGCATATTACACTGTCTCACCACAGGTGCTTGATTGGTAGTTCTGGACCCTGGTGATATTAATTTGCATAAATCCTGCTTAATTTGCTTGCAATTTGCTTGAGGTACAGGTGTATGTAGAGTTAAGTGCTTTGATTAGCAGGAGTAGATTTAAACATGTGCTTATTTCATGTTGTTAATTCCCACAAAACAGATTCATTAAAATGCTTGTGTACAATTAACTTTTGTCCTGAGTAGACAATATCAGATACCATGTTATATGTGTGTGCTCTGCACATGCATGTATCACGGTGCATGTTCAGCAATGGTTACTATGACACTGTGAGCTATCCCTCCTCGGCACGTTCACTGATAACACAAAGCTGGGAGGAGTGGCTGATACCCCAGAGTGCTCTGCAGCCTTTCAGAAGGACCTTGGCAGTTTGGAGAGATGGACAGAGAAGAACTTTCTGAAGTTCAACAAAGGCCAATGCAGGGTCCTGCACCTGGGGAAGAATAACCCCATGTACTACTATAGGCTAGTGACTCACCTGCTAGAAAAGAGCTTTGCAAAGAAGGACCTGGAGGTCCTGGTGGACAACAGTCTCTCCATGAGCCAGCAGTGTGCCCTTTGTGGCTGAGAAGGCCAAGGGTATCCTGGGGTACATTAGGAAATGTGTGACCAGCAGGTCGAGGGAGGTGATCCTGCCACTCTACTCAGCCCTGGTGAGGCTACATCTGTGGTGCTGTGTCTAGTTCTGGGCTCTTCAGTACAAGAGAGACATGGAACTCCTGGAGCAGGTCCAGTGGAGGGTGACAAAGACGATTAAGGGACTGGAACATCTCTCTTGTGAGTACAGGCTAAATGAGTTAGGTCTATTCAGCCTTGAGAAGAGATGACTGAGAGGGGAACTCAGCAGTGTGAAAAACTATCTGAAGGGAGGATGTCAAGAAGATGGGCCAGGCTCTTCTCTGTGCTGTCTAGAGATTGGATAAGAAGCAACAGGCAGAAACTGACGCACAGGAAGTTCCACCTGAACATGAGGAAGAAATTCTTTACTGTGGAGGTGACTGCACACTGGAAGAGATTGCCCAGAGAGGTTGTGGAGTCTGCCTCACTGAAGATGTTCAAGAACCATCTGGATGCAATTTTGTGCAATATGCTCTGGGATGACCCTGCCTGAGCTGAGTATTATTTGCTGAGTGTTCTTATTGTTGCTATTGCATAAGTTTTTTTCTGGGTTTTTTTTTTTTTTCATCCTGTTTTGCTTGCCTTTTTTTTAAGAAAGTTTTAAAAGAAAGCCAGAAAATTAAAAACTGCCCATGAAGCAGTGCTCTCCTGCACTTATCCTTTTGCTCTTAGTCACTTCTCAGCTTGTTGCTGTCCTTTTTAGAGTAACCCTAGTTTTGACTGTGGTCAAAATACTATTCTAGCTTGTCAGCTTCAAGGTCAGTCTCAAACCAACTCAAACTTACCAAGATTTGCTTGCTATGAAACAGAAATAGAATATTTCAAAATCATGTAAGTAATGTTTTGCCCTTTCTGGTGTGGTGGACAATTCTTTTTTTTCTACTGTATTTAATACTCATAGAAGAAAAAGTTCTATGGACTAGGCAATCTGCTCAGAAACTGTCAAAATGTCCATGTTCCTTAAGATATTCAGCCTCCCTGTTACCTGAAATGTATTGGACAACTGGTATTTTTCAGTTAAATCCATCAAGCAATAAACTGCCTAGAGACACCACTGAGAGTCTCCTGAGAATGCAGCCCCACTGTGTTTACGGGGAACAGCTGATAGAGAAAAAGTTCAGATAAACAGAGAATAGTAGAAGGAAAAGATCCCTAAATTACATATTGAATATATTTTCCTTTTCTTAAATAGCAAATTCTACCCGTTAGCTTCAAAATACACACTTGGCAAATTGTATGTCATTTCATGCTGGAAATAGCATTCAACATGTAGAGCTGGAGTGTGTACTTTCACCCAGAAGCATGCAAGTCAATGTGAGGAATCTGATATGCTTCAAAATTTAGTTATTTATTATTATTATTATTATTATTATTATATTTATTTATTTATTTCTATTATAATACCATTTGGTGGAATATTTTTGGTGTCATACGACAAGGTCTGAAAAAAAATCTATTCCATCCACAGTATGAACTTTTTTGATACTACTGTTTTGTTTCATGGGACATGATCTACTGATGTATCTGTTCTCATTTTCTATGAACGTTCTCTAGTCTTCCTTGTAAGACATCTCACCCATGATGCACTATCACAATTTCTTATTATTATAATTCATCATAGGTCACCACATTCAGTTGGTGGACACAGGAAATTTAGGATATTGACGTCCAGAACTACTACCCGGAGACACCTTCTAAGAAACAGAAGCATCAACATCTGAAATAAAAAAAATTCTTTGGTGTTTTGATGGAAATCCCATATTTCACCATTTTATTAAATTCAACTTTCAATAAAACAAACAAACAAACAACAACAAAAAACTGCAGACATTGATCATTAAGTCCCCTTCTATTAAAAAGCTTTGGTTAGCATAATCACAACATATCTGTTATTTTCTACAATTCCTGTGATAGTAATATGTATCTGTATGCCACAGGGCATATAAAGATGATAGGAATAATCAGTAACAATAATCATGTTTCTGATTTCATCCAGTTTCATATTTTTCAAAGCCTACTGTTATCAGCTAGTTGAAATTCTGCAGCTGTGGGTTTAGAATTCCCCCATACAGATTAAATCTCACTATAAGTGGCCTTTTTGTATGCATGAGTGTTATATTAAAAAGAAAATTTTATTATTCATTTTAAAAGCAGATCATTTAAAATGGTCAAATTAAGAATTAATAAATGCAATACTAGCAGTGAACCTATATTATCAGTAGTTCATAATAAATTAACTTATGTGTTCCTCATATACCCTCAAAATATTTCTGACCTTCTCTTATCTTTGGCAGATGAAACTTCCTGTCTCACAACCTGGATATTTCATTTCCCAATGAGCTTTATGTTTTTATGAAAGGTTCTATCCTGACAGCAACCTTCAGGTGCTTTGCAGACACTATCTGTGAATTACAAAACTTTGAGTAAAACCAGCTTTATTTCCCTTATATGAATTAGCTGGGGAAAAAAAACCAACAAAATTTTGAATAGGATTGCCTAACATATTATGAGAGTTCTTGCAACCCAAAGGTGTATATATATGTATAGCTGGACATTGAAACTGAAATACTTAAACATTCCTCCAAAACTCTAAATATATTCAATGTTGCTGAATGCAAAGCTTTCTGGTTACTTTTGCCCAGCCTCCATGATGTAGCATTATACTAGCACCATATTTGTGGAAAAAAAAACATAAGAAAACATCCTAAGAAGGCTTTAAGAGCCTGAGTTAACACCTAAGGAGGTATCACATCTCCGGTGGGATGGTTCTAACTATAAAAGACAAAGTCACAAACTTTCCACTTTTCAACTGAGATCCAGACCTCGGGATACTCTGCTGTCATAGTATTTTGTTTTTATTCTTTCTCCGTCCTTGTTTTGAGTTTTCTTTTCCTTTGTCAGTGTTCTCCTAAGTGCTTGTCACTCCACAGCCTTTTTTTTTCTCTATACTTCTCACTGATTTTTTTTATTTTCAATTCTGATATACCTATAACACAACTCTTTCTCTGTTCTGTGTATGCATAATGCAGGTTAGAAAAACATGGTAGAAAACCTTCACATTCATATGTCTATATTCATGCTAGGAATGTTTGCCTGCTTGACCAGTCTCATAGAGAGAAACCATGTATGAGGCTTTTCTAGCTTATTAAATTCAAATAACCTTTCTCTACTTTTTTTTTTTTTTTAATTATTAATCCATCAAGGAACAAAAAAAAGCACAATTTAAAATTTGAGATAATCATCTGTGAGGAAGATTATAATGAGAGATGCAGCTTAAAAGTATCAGGCTGTTCAGGGGCTATTTATGTACTAAAAGAGGATAAACATATCAAATATACTCTTTGTCATTATTTGTTATAATGTAATTGGGATACATAGGAATTAGTTTCTGGAGCACAAGCTGAGTCTAAGTTATGTCCTGTGCAAATTAAGCTGTGGTACCTATTTTTGTGGCTCTACAAGTCCAGAATTGTATTAGCTTTCACCTTGTCTATTCTCTTCCATCAGAAGTTCAAGAAATGGGGTATTTATCAAATTTAGAGACCATTTGACCTTCTTCAAGTTAATACAAAATCAGATTGACCTATGGTTGCCAGCATCAAGAGCTAGTTCACTCATTAGATGACTTCTAGATAGGGATGGCCAAATGGTTTGACCCGAGATCACTGATGAGCTACATCCTATTAACCTCCAAAGAAAGATGGAGAGACAAGAAAAAGAAAGAGAAATAGTGGACAAAAGAAGCTTCAAAGTAACAGCTGTGTTTGATAAAGAAAATAGCAGAAATAAAGTATAATGGCTTTATATACTTGATCTGCTCAGCTACGATAGCAGTCTGGGGATAAAGGGTGCAAAAGCATTAATATTTAGCTGTCCCAGTAAACTTTGGGGCAGTAACCTCCTAGTGACCACATTCTCGCCTTTCCACACCAGAACTCAGCTTTGCTCTCCCCTGTACATGAGATAAGTCTGGGAGAGAATCTGTGTCAGTAACTTCACTAACTCAAAAAATGGCAGAATAGTTTGAGAAAGCAACTGATTTACATGAGGGATCTCAGCAATGTGATTTTTTTTTTCTTTTTAGATCCTTACATCCTAGGTTAACACATCAAATATCACCTGATTTTACATGAGGAGGAAATAAATGGACTATTTGAATCAAGTCTGGTTGCAGGTGAAGGACTAGGCATTCATTCAGAATGCTATTTTTTTGTTTTCTTCTTTCTTTTCTTTCTTAATAAGCATATTTAATCACATTGTGACAGTTGAGTTTGTCATAGAGAAACTAAGGTTCTGTGAAGGTGGTGAGGCACTGGAACAGGTTGTCCAGAGAAGCTGTGGATGCCCCATCCCTGGAAGTGTTCAAAGCCAGGTTGGATGGGGATTTGAGCAATCTGGTCTAGTGGAAAGTGCCCCTGCCCATGACAGCAGGATTGGAATAAGATGGTCTTTAAGGTCCCTTTAAACCTAAACTATTCTGTGATTCCCTATAAATTCTGAAATAATTTGTCTAAAACTTTTAGAGGATGGTTCCAAGGACTTTGCATACTTGATTCCACAGATACTTGTCCGAAAAATAAAATTATGAGAAAGTTCATCTATTATATTTTCTGTGACTCAAAAAAGGAATTAAGTTTATTTATTAGGCTCTTGTGGAAGTGGCAGAATTCACCTTTCTGAAAAGTTTCAAGATTTTAAGTTTGAACACAAAAATTTTTATATTTTTTGTTAAAGCAAGAGAATAATTCCTAAGTTAAATTAGTCTAATGAAGAAATGAACTTGAAATATTCTATTTTATCTTATTAATGGGAATTTTGGGTTAAAAACATTAAATTTTTACATTTTAGTTTTGCTTTTTTTAAGCCACTGTTTTTGAACAATAAAAAGTTTATCAAAAGAGTGAAAACTAAGTCTTCTTTACTTTCACTTTATATGTTCTTACTGTATGTCTATCTGCACATCTTGAAGGCTAGGTTGACAATAAATTTGCCTTAATGCATTTTGTGTCAAATAGTGCTGCCAATGTCTGTGTGATGGTGCTCTGAAGAGAATCCTTATGTGAAAAGAGAGAACAGCCCCTCTCTTAGAGCACAAAATGAATCCCTGAAGAATCCAGCAGGTCTGAAATAAACTTTTTTATTTTGTAAGTGGTGTCCTGTTGCATTTGTAAACCTAAATAAACATTTCATAATCATTATTGCCTGTGAATTATAGCTTATATCATATTTGTATCCAAAGTGAACCAATAATTTGCAATAGATCTTTTTTCCAGTTATGCAATCAAACATTATAAAGATACATTTATGCTTCAAAATAGAAAACTATTTAATCAACGTAATTTAAATTCCAAATTAAGATAGAGATGCTAATCTATGTTCTTTCATTTATATCAGCATAGATACTGTCAAATAAATAGGAAAATAGATTCCTTGCTCCTGAGAACTTATAATGTGATTTAAGGATTTATCAATCTGGGAGCACATCACAATCTTTCACAGCTATTTCTGAGGATTGACTCTAGCTTAATTCTGCCTTTGGAATCTACAAAGTGCCCCCAAATCCTTCATTATTTTACAAATATGTTAAATTCTGATTTCATTCAATTTTTATTTTCTGTGTCTAGGCTCATGCCAAAGAACATTTAGGCATGTTTCCTGTGACAATAAAATCCAATTGTGTTCATTGGCTGAATGCAGGACAAAATTAGAGTTTCTCCAAGTCTCTGGTACTTGGCTGAAGAAGGCTTATAGGGGTCTGTCCCCATAAAAAAAAAAAAAAAACAGGCTCTGGAAGATCTGGTATTCCTTCATGACCCCACCAAATAATCTGGTCCTCAGGAAAAAACCATGTCATCATCCCATGTGACAGATCCCTTTCTCAGGTTCTATTTCAGGATGTATATATAGATATATGTATTTCAGGAAAATGAGCAGTAGTCTGCAGGGCTGTGCCACAGGCTAGAGCCTTCACAGGTGATGTCCCAACAGTAGACTGGTGGTTCATCTCCTTCCTCCACAGCATCACTTCCTCTCGCCAAAGCTCAGTCTTCATCTGACAAATACAAGTAATAATACTTTCTTCCCTTCCAAACATAATTTCAGAAATGCGAGCTACAGGCTGACTTCATTGTTCTGCATTGTTCTGATTTGCCATTGTGCTATCGTATAGAGGTTAATATTTCCCTTTAGCTTTACTTTATTTGGACTTGAAAGCTTAGTATTACCAATTCTTCGTAGAATTAAGAAAGAATGCCTGTAATGAAAAGTCAGTGTATTAAAACAAATGTTTTTGCTCCCATATTATTAATTTTCTTACTAAATTAATGTAGCATATTCAATTCAGATTAAGGCAATACTGATGGATTATAATATTAATAATAGCAGTATTTATTATTTCTGTTTATGTTGGACTAATTTTATTTAATATATACTTATATATTTAGTGGGTAGTTCTTTTACTCCTCAGCAGAGATAATTCTACTACATACTGGTTTAGGAGATGAAACCTGTCCAAACTTCTGTAAAGATCAGAGTATCTTATCTTAAGTTGGATTACTACTCTTGCAGACTCAGACCAGATAAACAAAGCCCTTATATAACTTCAGGGCTGTTGTGATCAATTTGCCTGGTGCATGACTCTGGGGACCACACTGTTTTACCATCTTGATTGCAATGATAAATCCATCATTATGTTCAGTGCGGTGGAAACAGCTCAGAGCCTTGCCATTTGTGGCAAATCTTTTCTATGGCAGGCTCATAGTAAATCAGTCTAACCTGAGCTGACAATGATTGATTCTGAACAAAATGTCATGAACAATCAAATCCTCTGTTTTCTCCTTCTTTTAAAACTGAATAGATTTAACCCCTTGAATCTAACTAAATTCCAAATAACAGAAAATGGGGAAGGACTGGTTGAGGATTTTTTTCCTCTGATTGATAATTCTGAAAAAAAATGGGAGATTTAATTTACATTTTAGAAATCTAAAGTGTATGGCAAACAATGTGCCTCTTATTTACAGTCATTGATCATTACTATCATTGAGAGTCAGATAAACACATATTTTAATCCGCATCAGAGTGCATGTGTGGGAAGGAGACAGGAAGATTTATCATCTCGCTGAGGCAGGTATTGTTTCTTTCCTCCTGCTTGCTTAAATCCCTCCCATAATGGACCTGTGGTAATGATTGGAGTGTCTGAAACATTTTGTGACACAGACAGCATCAATATTGTAACTCAGCCTTAGAGTCACCTAGTCGGCCTTTTGATTTATCTTGGTTTGGTTTTTGTAGGCTCACAAAAGCTGTTAGAAAGGACCCTGAACCATTAGGGGTGTTAGGGCTCTCCCTAAGACCCCTAAAGTTCTCCCAGAAATTTGTGTTGGTCAAAATGTAACATTTGACTGAACAGGGTTGAACCAAATCCTATATTCCATTGACAGAAAATGTACAGAAAAGAACAGAAAACTGTTCTGGCCCCAAAGCTGAATGTTATAGAGCCTGGAATTAATTTTATCAGTTAATTTTTTTTTTTTTTTTTGAAGGTATATTTGGAAAACAATATGTCTTCATGATATTCCTTAAAGCAGCCAGGTTTATCTGGAATGTATACAGATCATAAAAAAGACACAAGCATATCTTCTTGTTTTGCAATTTGTGACAAAAAAAAAAAATAAAAAAATAATGGTGTTAAAGAAAAATAGCTTTGGCTTTTGTTCATACTGAATAGAAAATGAAAATGATATAGTCACTGAAATGATTACCTCATTTATTTGTTTATCAAGAATATTGGATGAAAGAAAGTAAAGCAATTGAAATTAAATGAATTGTAAGCATCTTTCAAATCTATTCTTTTTTCTAATATACAGAGATCAGACACTTTGGAGAGGCAATCAGCTTCGACGTGAGGTAGAGCAAACAGAAACATCTTCCAGCTGAGACAAAAGGCTTTGCAGAGCTCATGTGTTTGTGAGGAGATGTGAAAAGAATAGCTTAAATTGAATATCAGATATTTTTATACTGTTTTGAAGGAGTGGGAATCTTTCAAATTCAGTATGTGAATATCATGCTTGTGAAACTGAAACATAAGCAGAACTCGCTATAGATGGGGTATTATTCTTGCATAGCCCTACTAATGCAACTGTCTCTGACCTGAATTAAAATCATTATTTCTGTTCACATTTTTTTAATCAGAATTACTAGGGGAAAGGCAGCTCTGCTTCACAGAGGATTTAATTATATCATCAGGTTTTGATATTCAAAACTTAGTTTAGTTTTGATTCAGAACAAATCCCCAAAATTCTCAGTGACAGGAATAGTCCAAGGGTTCTTAATACAAAGGCAATCCACTCTGAGAGACTGAACCTGGGCTGCAGTTTCTGAAAGCCCTGGGATTTCTGGATTAGAGGCAATCTCCCTGCTTGGCTGCCTCAGTGACACGAAGCTTCATAGTCTGGTCTCTTCAGTAAAACAAACCAATAGCCACGTATATGAGTTTTCAAAAAAACAGGGATGTTTGGAAGATGCCTGTCAGGCAAGTTTCTTCTACTTGATGTCTAAAATAACTGCTATTAAAGTTAACTCTCTGTCTGCTTTTTCATGACATTCCCAACTAAAACCTTTTTTTTTCCCCTGGATATTTTCCAGTCATCACTAATCACCCCATTATGACTGTGCCTACATTATCAATGCAGCACAAATAAGAATGTGTTTGTCAAGTGAGGCAGCTGTTGAGTTCCTCTGTCAACACTGTACAGGGTGTTCAGGGAGTTTTATTTGGACTGTCTGTAGTTTGCCTGTGGACTGTATTCTTCTGTTTCATTTAATCCAAGAGTAGTCTCATTTCTGATTTCCTTTGTGAGAACCAACGCTCCTAATCCGAATCAAAAATGGTAGAGTAAATATTCCACCCACAAAAAGTTGGAACATGACTTGTGGTCTCACTGTCTGGGGATACCCCCCACATCCTCCAGCTTCGATGCTGTTGAATTCTGTGCCTAGCACCAACTTTCAGAATGATGTATAATACTTTACCAGGTGGCAGTGAAGATTTTGCCTTCATCAGGAGGTTACTGATGTAAATTAGTGAAGTAAATTCAAGTATAAACCATATGACACAATTATTCTAGCATGGGCCCCCTTGCAGAGTCAATTAGTAGGCATTAACTAATCAAAGCTTTTTCTCCTTAAATTCCAGTTACAGTGAACAAATCACAAGTCATGGGGAACTAAGTGGAAATTTGCATGGAGAAACTTTAATATAGAATTTTTTTTTACTGAAGGGGCAGACAGGAAAAGACACAAGGTAAAGAAAGTGACTCAAAGCTGACTTTCAGTTGTTCATATAGGTTCTTGATATAATTTAAACCCAAACTTCTAGTTTGTTCAGATGAACTTTTCCATGTGTTCCTGTGTAATCAGGTTTTTTGGAGATAATTTGAGCAGGTCACATGCTTCACATTGATAAAAAAACCACAAACTAACCTGTTATTGATCAGGACTAACAACGTGTTGCCAAAGGAGGCTAACGCCTATCAGAATTAAAACAGAAATTAAAATATATGCAAATAACAGAAGTAGCAGTATAATAGCAAATATTGAATCAGTCAGCGAGCAGTGAATTCAACAAAAACAGCGCAAAGCTTTCTGAACTGACAAAATGCTTCTAAGAGCAGGTCTCAGACAAACTCACCCCATTCAAGATTATGTAGCATTTTTCTGGAAGGTCTTTCACTGTTTATTCTGAAATACCTGATGCCAACCTGGTGCCACACATATACCAGAAAAAGCACACATATATTGAAATACAAAATGAAATCATTTTGTGTTTCTCTTCAAATGTCAACATGACATTAACATAAAAAAAGTAAATCTTTGATTTAACCCTGTAAATATATGCCTATACTAGCAAAATAAATAGGGTCAAGGCTAAGGCCTATGACCCATACAACAGTACCTGACTGTTCACTCTGCTAAACTGTTAACCCACCCTGATCCAACTCTGGACAGGATGAACAAACAGACTCCTATTCAATGTTAGGGCAAGATCTGAGTCTGGCACAGGTAGGACTACTCCAGCAGAGGTTGTGAGAATAGGAGTAATTTATTGTGCAGTTCAAGTTGTGCTGTGTCACTAAGCTTCAGAGCCAAAGAATATTGCCTTGCACATTTTATTAATTAAAGATTATAGGTTTATGAATTACACTGAATCCTTTTTTGTTGTTGTTTTTTGTTTTTTTTTTTTTTTGCTCTTTATCAAATCTCAGCCTTAATTTTCTCAAATATATTACTCCCAAAATTGAAAAAATCTATTGCCGGCATAATTCTATTTATATGAATAGTCCCTCTCTTGACAGCCATTGGCTTCAGTGCCTACATCTGTTGCTACCAAAACATAAAAGTGCCTAGGCCCAGGAACTACCCCACAATTATCCATACGGTCAGATTGTAAGTACTGTTGTAGGGGGACTCTAAAATAGTCTTGGCTACCTAAAACTGTCAAACAATTTTTTGTTGTGGATAAGTGAGTTTAGCCTCATGGATGTGAGTTATGCTTTACAATTTCAGTCAGAGTGATCATTGGGCCATTTTGCTTACTATTATAGCAGTTGTCGATGGGTAGATGTAGCTACACTGTGACAGGACAGTGCTAAACTGACTCATTGCCACAGGGCTTAGGACTGACTTACTCTTAAGCAGACTGGCAGTGTTTAAACTACACAGTGCTTGTCCCTGGACTACGTCTGGGCTCCAGTGGTGCCTGTGCAGCTTTAAGATGTAATCATGATTTTATGTGCTTTTCTTTGCAGAGTGTCAGAAATAACATTTCTGTGGTTTCAGTCAAACAGCACAAAATTTTTTTGCACAGAAATAAAGATGACCTGTAGGACAGTGCATGACAGTGGCTATTTGAAGGTACCAAGGCTGTGGGGGCAGTACTGAAGAATGACATTGGGCAGAGAGCAAAAAACCTGATGCAGTTTCATCCTCATTACCTTGGAGGAGTAGACTCTGGAGTCTGCAGTCAAAGACATCTTGGCTCCTTGGTAAGAGTTAGAACAATTAAGTGAAATAAATCACCAAGGGGAAAGACTGTCTTTTCTGTCTTGTGGTCTTTTATTTAGCAGCATGGATTCACCCAGCATGGTTTCTATGGTTGAAATACGCATACGTGTTTTCAAGATTAGGAAAGCAGTGATTTATTATCTTTTCACATGCAATTGCCTGTAGGATGAACAAGAACAGCTGTTCAGTAGTGTAGAGCAGCAATGCACAGTAGTTTGCTGCAGGGTAGGAAGGGAGGAATTCCATAATTTGATTTGGTAGGGGAGCTTCTATCTGCAGAACACAAGTGGCCAAATGCAGGTTTATTCAGGAAATCTTTGTCTCACTGTGAAAAGTGCTATTGTCTCCTAATTACTACCACGGATAGCCAAGTCCTTAATATTACATCTGTGCTGAAAGGCAGCATCCTCCAGAATCTCACTGAGGCATTGTCTGTGTTCTGGCATGGATGATGCAAGACCATCCCAGAATAACAGCACCCTCTTCTGATCAGTCTTGAGGTTCTTAGTTTTCCCACTATCCATCCCTGTCAGCTCCCATTACTGCAGTTTCTGAGATCCATCAGGCTCCCAGCACAGTGTAGTGCACCACAGAATACTATGGGAAATGAAACCACTCCCAGAAAAAATGTAGCTTCCTTTCTTTTTACTAAATAAAATGTGAAATAAGATGCAAGTTCACACACAAGCAGGAATTATATTCATGGAAGTGCAGAAGTGTAAGGATGGAGGTGATTCCTGAGTCATCTTGTGTATTTTCTTGGACATATAAATATTTTCCTCTACTCCCTACTGCCTCAAAGTTATTCAGCTTCACTTCAGCTGAACAAACCAGGTCTGATGGCTGCCTGTGCTGCTATAAAAATATTGTTAGTTGGCAACATATACACACTTGCCTTGCAGAGGGCATCACTCAAGGGTATATATTATATTCAAAATCAGCTGCAGGCATAGGTAAACCTAGTATATATTGCATTTTAGATGAGACTTCAAACAAGTGTCACCACATTTGCAACATCAAGTGTTCAACAGTCAGTACATCTGAAAATTAAAGTTGCATGCACAAATCTGTCCTCCTTTAAGTTTTCTTCAGGTCTCTGAATTGCCTACAAGCAATTGCGTGTGAAAAGATAATAAATCTTTTCCTGCCTTTTGCACCTTAGGGAGAAAAAACACCTCCTTTTTAATAAGATGATCAAACCTGAAAGTTTGAAATTTGCACTTGAGGTTTTATATGCACAAGCCATCTCACCACATAGACAACACAGTAAAGTGTTCAAGAGTTATGTTAAGACTTGGTGGATCCTTTTGACAGAACAGCATTGGTTCATCCTGGCTGCTCCACATTAGAGATTGCTTTCCAGATTGTGCAACTTTTAGATGAGGCATAATAAGAAGTGAGAAAGGCACAGATTTAAGAGAAGCAACTTAAGGAAAAAAAAGTAAAACTTGAACTTATGCTCTTGTCATTATCAGCCCAATCTCCCTTCCATATGAACCCACAGTATTGTTTAAATGAGGAAAGAGCAGCTGGAAGGGAACCAGTTTTGCATGATCCCATCTGGAGCTTCATCCTTGTGGCATACTTAAACGAGATGCTAGGTTGGTGCATGGGCAGGGCTGATAGGAAGCTGACGGATTTTAGCAGACAGCCTCTAGCAAGCTCTACTGAGGAAAGCACAGATGGGGAATAGTGATTTTTGGCAGCTAACAATTGAGTCAAACCTGAACGGATTGGAGACATGAGGTGAGTAAAGGCATCTTCCTGACCCCAAGACTGTCCTCATGCCAAAATTCAAGCTCCTTTTAAAAAACACAGAAATATTCAACTATCTGAAAACACCAAATGCAAATAATTGTGTTTCTTTTTAAAGTTAGAAAACATTATCCAGATTTTTATGCATGGTAAAGTCAGAGATAGATATCACTTCCCAAACAAAGAGTATGTGAAACCTTACTTTTCCTGACAAGTACCGCAAATTTCCATAAGCAGCTCAATGGTATTTCAAGAACTTGATGCCTTCCCAGAAATAACAAACAATTCAAAAGCTAGATCTCATAGGGAGGAACCAATCTATCTTCACAATAGCTTGCAATGAGTCTTTATGTATCTTCTTTCATAATGCAAGGGCAGTGATTGCCAGGGAAAGAACTCATGTAAAAATGCAAGAGTAACTGGTCAGAGAGAACAAGTACAGCTGCATAGGCTGCTGAAAGGAGTATCCAATGATTCTTTAAGACAGGCTCCTATGTGAATACCAATTAAGCAAGTGAAAAGAGCTTCCAGACAGGCATATTTTTCCTTATTAATATTTTTTAGAACCATATGAGAAACTAGAGGTCATAAATGAGCCTGCCCTTATCCTAAAAAGATTAATACCCAAATAGACAGGAGGATAAAAGGAAGTATTATTAACTCTGTACTACAGAAGTGAAAAATGTCTGATTCTAAGAGATCCTGACAGCTACAGCTCCGGTTTAAATAGACATAACTTTTTAGATATTCAGCACTTCCACACCAGTTCTTAAGTGATTTTTTTTCTCTGATATCTGAAGTCAAATACTTAAAACTAGTTTCCTGAATCCCTTATAAATACTTTAATCATGACACTATCCATTTACTCTTTAACGTTTTGCTTTTGGGCTTCTTTAGATAACAGAAATCACTTTTACTTTAAAAACAAAATGCAGAAAGCAAAATCCATTTGTATAATTACAACTCTGATCTCCCCTCCTTCTCCTAGACATAATCCTCCCTAGAAAACTCTCACTTAATGGGCTATTCCAGTAAACCCTTATAGCTCAAAGATTGCTATGTTTAATAGAAGCCTGTAAGTGTTGAAATAGCAAAACTTGCAGCAAGATTCCCTGAAAACTCTGCAAACTAACAAGCTTAATGGATTTTTAATGGTCCCTTTACAGACTTCTGTAAGGGCAATGGAGGCAGTGGTGGTGTGAGGTTATGCTTGTGCATAATATTAAAAATATTTTGAATGCACCACAACAGCATCAATACCCAGTAGGACTATGTTATCATGGAAACTTACATTAAGGAGTTTTTAACTGAATAGAATAGGTATTACATACCTATACCTTGTGTGCAATGCTTCTGAGTTCAACACAGCACTCCTGTTGCATTAAGCATCCCCGTATGATTAGTAGATTAGAGCAAATAACAATTGTGGGCATGACATCTATGTCTAATATGATAAGAACTCCAAATCACATATTTGTGTGCAAATGTGATGCTGAAAACTGCTGTGAGATTAGTAAGAAACTATAGAAAGAAAAGTTCTCAGTTCAGAAAATTAGCAGTGACTCTAAATGACAAGAAATTAAAAAATAGAACTGACATCAGCTGGAATTGGTAGTGTTATCTTTAACAGAAAAAGATAAAGAAAATTATGGAGATAAATAACATTTAAAAGACCTTTATTCTGCAGAGGACATAGAAAATTTCATACATATATCACCAAATCCCAAAGTCATGGAATATGCTGAGTTGGAATGGACCCACAAGGATCATTGAGTCCAATCCTTAGCTCTGCACAGGACCGTCTCCAAGAGTCACACCATGTGCCTGAGAGTATCATTCAAATGCTTCTTGAACTCTGTCAGCTTTGGTGATGTGACCACTTCCCTAGGAGGTTGTTCCAGTGCCCAACCAACCTTTGGGTGAAGAACCTTTCTAATATCCAACCTAAACCTCCCCTGACACACCTTCAGGCCATTCCCTTGGGTTCTGCAACTGGTCACCACAGAGATCAATGTCTGTCCCTGCTCTTCCCCTCACAAGGAAGTTGTAACTGCAATGAGGCCTCCCCTCAGTCTCCTCCAGGCTGAACAGACCAAGTGACCGCAGTCGCTCCTCATATGGCTTCCCCTCAGGGCCCTTCACCATTTTCATTGCTCTCCTTCGGACACTCTCTAATGGCTTAATATCTTTCTTATATTGCAGTGCCCAAAACTGTCACAATATTCAAGGTGAGAATGCCCCAGAGCAGAGCAGAGTGGGACAGTCCCCTCCCTCCACTGGCTGGCAATGCTGTACCTGATGCCCCCCAGGACACAGTTGGCTCTCTTGGCTGTCAGGGCACACTTCAATATATCATTCTCTTGTTTTCAGTCTCTATTTCATCAGTAAAACAATAGGCTAAATTTTTTCTCATGGAAATTATGTTAATTTAGTATGGAATTATTTACTTTACTTCACTAGGTTCATAGAGGTATCTAATGGCTGGATATGGTCCCTTGTGATGATAAGGCCATCTAGGTTTAGGCACATTATCACACTGGCAGGCAAATAGAACAGATCCTTCCCTGGTTTGCAGCTCCAGTTTAGTGATTGTTCTAACCAAAAGCTCTTAATTTGAATATCCACAGAATACCTGCAAAGAGATGATAACTTCCCTTCTGTTGCAGTGTATCTTTAAAGACCAAAACTGTTGAATCAAATTATCTTTCTTTTTCAAAGAAAAAAAATATAATTTACAAGACAGCTTTACTTTTACTCTGCAAATGAACCATCACAAATTCAATATTCCTCATTTTAGTATTCAGATAAAATGGACTTATAAAGTTAAAAAAAAAAATCCATAATTTTGGGTTTGGACACTTTTTTGTACTCTGGATTCCCCATAATGAAAGCTAGCACCAAAAGATGCCTCCTATTACCTGGAAACATTTTCTACTTTGATTTGTATTTTAATTTGCATAAAGTAGGTTGCATTAACTCTGACTACCTACCCACCTATAGGTGAAGTTTGGGATATGCTTCATAAGGAAGAGGGGCTTGCAGAGTTGCTCTATAGACTTGAATGTGCTGCTCTGTAGTGTTGCAGAGGATGAAAAGTGAATGCTGCATTCAGTCTCCATTCAGTCTGATCAATCATATATAAACTAAGCCTTTGCCAAACAGTGTAGTCAAATCCATCTGTCTGCTGCAAGAAAATTCCTTAGCAGTGGAATTTTACACATTTTACAGACAGCTGCAACTTAGTCTTTGTATTCCTGAACCTCGGGAAGGGAAACAATCAGCAGGCCCCTTTTTCCAACATAGTAAGTGCTTTTCATCAACTCTGGCATTATCCTTCTAAAGTTACAGACATAACAAAGCCAAAGTTCCCATCTTTATTGAAGTGGTTTTGATTCATTTTATTATTACTCCTCCTTCATTCCACCCCATCTGTCCTAACTATTGGTACTCAAGTTATCTCTTATCATTGTAACAAGTATTACCTAAAATCCTGTGCTTTCAGAGCGTTAAGAATAACTAGATTTTATACTTACTGTCATAGCTCTGTATGTCTGTGAGAGAAGACAGACATCTGTGTAATTATACTTTTTGTTCTCTGGAACAAAATTGCATACTCTATTTTTTGAACATCTTTACATAGTCATGCTACCAAGTTATCTTAGTTATGTTAGGCACGCATTTCTTTTCAGTTTGCCAGTCTAGAAGGTCTCAAAGTTCAATTGACTGACTGAGTCATCTACAATGTAAGTTCCTCTGTCTGAACATATCACTCTCAGCTTCCATCAGTTCACAGCCAGTCAATCTGTCGAACTTGGAACACATTTTCTCTGAAAACAGCCAATGATTTTTGACCCGCTGCACCACAGCTTAAACTCCATAGACTGTATTGACTAGATCTGCACTGGCTATAGGGAGAATACAATGCAGTGGGTGTTTCCCACTCCCTCTCCTCCTCCAGCCTGGTGTTCTTTCGTTGTATGGTGATGAAATAAAGTTGTAATGGCCTCAGTCTTACTTGTATCCATCTGCAGATATTTAAAAACACAGAGTATCCATTTTGGATCAGACCAAAGGTCCACCTAGCCCAGAACTTTGTCTTCAGTAGTGATCAGAACTAGATGTCTAAGAAAAAAATATAAGACAAGAAAGCAAGTGCATGTGATGCATTTCCATGGAATTCAGGGCTTGGTAATTTTCAGCTCAAAGACCTTCTAAACCAGAGGTGATTTCTTTGTATTAAGAATCTCAGGAATTCCTCTCCTATGAATTTGTCCAGCTGTATTTTGAACGTACATAAACTTTTAGCATCCTGTGGCAGGAATTTTCACTACATGTCTGCCTTCACTTGAAGACCACCTTGAATCTGCCACTAATGTCCAACTCTCTTCAGCTTTATACTGGAACAGACTATGACTAAATGATCTTCTCTATCCAGTTTTTAACCTTGCTAACCTCAGTCCAAGATCTCTCTCCATCCCCTCAACTCCCTCTTTTTCTGGGCTGAACACCATACTTAATTATCTTCCAGCTTCATTAGTCAGCTATTCAATGCTTTTTAAGAACTGTATTACAATTCTACGAACCTTGTAGAGTCTTGTGTATAATTCTACAGAGGATAAACCAGTCAGATTTACATAGGGACATGCCGTTATTTAGTGTTAGTATACATTACACTATATCTTACTGATGTTGATAATCAACATTGTACAGTAGTTGTCAGCATACATCTCTGTATGCTTAATAATTCCTAGCATTTTTCTACTCTTAATAATTCTACTTTTCTAGTCTTAATAATTCCTAGTATTCCAACAGGGTTTTGATCACTAAGAAGTGTAGAGATGATATTTTCAAAAGAAAGACTGTTATAATATGAAGATTTCATTCCTGAGTGGTAACAATTGGCTCAGAGTCCCTCATTGCACATGTGAAGATTAAATTATTTTTCCCATGCGCACAACTTTTAAAATTTATATTTGTTGGATTGTGTCTGCTATATTAATGCCCAGATACTGAGTCTTGTTACATCATTGTACCATTTTTTTTCATTTTGCTCTCAGGTACATTATTTCTATCCCTCAAGGATTTACAGTCCTGGTTGTTTTGCACCAGAACATCACCTCAGTCATTGCAGAGACCTCAGAGCCATTAGTCATGTTTTCTTCAAAATGTCATATGTACAGCCACATCATCCCATCGAAAACACATTTCCTCTTCCTGTGAAGCACTGCAGGTTCTTAACACAATCCAAACTGCTGTATGAAGAAGCTGTGAAGCAAGCCTATGCCATGAGCTGAAGATAAAACTTCAGAGAATGCTTAAGCTCATCAAGCTCCATAAACCAGGATTGAGTTCAGAAACTGTAAACCCCATCTCTTGGTAGAGCAAAGGTCATAATAGCTGCTTAGAAACTCAGAGGTCCCTTGTCCTGCCCTCCATGTGCCTGATTCATTCACATCTGATGAAGGGACAACCTGCCCTTGTACCAGACAGGGAGAGTATTTAGGAGCTCTCTAAAAGCCTAATCCTCCCTGATGGCATATTTACTTTTGAACTGCTTTCATAGTAGGTGAATTTGGATTTGCGGAAGAGTTTCAACTAATGTAATAGAACAACAGGCAGAGCCAGTGTCTCCCAATGGGAAGGTTAACTATGAACTGTGCAAATTCGTGTCGTTATATAGAGTGCACATGAAAGGTAGTATCTATTTGGGTTTTTTCCCTACTATTAGGTACACTCATGTCAGTTCTTAAACTCATTAACTCCAGGACATTTAAGTTCTGCCAGTTTTCTTCCTGATCCTACTGAGAGTTTTTTATTTCTTATAAATTAACTCATCCTCAATTGCTTTGATCCCCTGAATTCCCAGTCAGTTCATTCCCTGATGAGACCAGAGGCTTAACTTGTTTCCACTTGAAAATGAGCATATACGCACACACACATATACACACACAGTGTAAGTGTAACTTGTAACTTTTCCAGTTCATTATTTACCCATATATTTAGTTTTCATCTTCCCTTTGGGGAGTAAGTTCCCTAAAGTGCAAAGTTTTAATCATACAGCTCGTGGCTTTTTGCTCAGTGCCAAAAGCACTGTTTCTAATAGCATTTTGGCTCTGCTTGTGTATCCAAAGGTCTACTGCTGTGGGGGAAGGAAAAATGATTGCCTTCCAATAACACTGCCCAGCATAGCACATATCTTTGTAAGCACAGAACAGGAGAAAGACTGCCCAGAACACAGCTGCCCCCCACTTCACCATGCACAGGATGATAGAATATGAATCTGTGTCCCTTGTTCAACTTAAATTAAAAAATGATACATTTACTTTTCAGTTGATAGCTTAGATATTTTCTGCTGCAGTTTTGACTGTTCTTTCTTTGAAAAAATCATCTGAACTAAAGATGCTGCTGGCATCCTCTTTGTCCATGCTGTGCAGACTCTGCCTTCCACTTGCAAACTCTCACAAAGCAGAGTGTAATCTTGCAGCTCTTGCATCTTTTCAAAATCCTAGATGTTTCGCATCTCTGTATGACATATAGTGGGGATTCTGACTTCAAACTCTGCATGATTTTTCAGCATTTTCTGTCTTTGATCTCATTTTTGTTTTTCCACAGTATTTTGGATTCCCTTGCAGAACATCAGCACTGCTAGAGCCTTGTCTGTCCAACACAGAGTCGGAGGGATCATATTTTTCTGAGTAAATACTAATTGCTTTTCAAGAGCCTGTTCTAAAACATTCCAAGGTCTATCTGTTTGTGCTCTTTGTTGAAAATGTCTTGCCTCTCATCTCTTTTCAAGTGTATTAAATCTATCCCCACCAAAATGCAGAGGCTGGTTCTTTCACTCAGAAAAGTCAGAAGATACTTTGGCTTTTTTGCCCACTCTGACATCATCAGTCATGTTTCATTTTCACACAAATGTCAATGCTCTTGTGAACTAATTTCTGTAATTAGTTTCACAGCTGATCACCTATGCACAACTAAACCAAAAATTACTCAAAAATAGGACTGCTCCAGACTAGGCTATTTTCAGAAATAAAATTATCATAAAGTTACTGATAAAGTTACCATAGTTGTCCTTTTGTGTGTGTGTGTGTGGTGTTTATTTGTTGTACATCCACTTGACTTTTTAATCATAGGGTTGTAGAATGGTCTGGGTTGGAAGGGACCTTAAAGACCATGAAGTTCCAACCCCCTTGCTGTGGACAGGGACACCTTCCACAGGACCAGGTTTCTCAGAGCTCCACCCAACCTGGCCTGTTGTTTTTCTCTGACAGTGACATTCTTCTAACGGCATCTGAACCAGCCTTGTTCTGTTTCTTCTCTACACCCTTGTAAGGGCACGAGACACACAACATAATGCTGCAAAGGTACTGCTCAGGTGAGCTCTGACATAACCTTTTGTTTTTTCCCTTTGAACTAAAACAGAGAGATAAACAGACCCCAGAAAATAATGAGTGTCAGAGACACAAGAAAAAAAAAAGTATTCCAAAGGACACCAATATTGATGGTTGTGTGATACACAGATGGGGCTGGTTTTCTCTGGAGGGTGCTGGGACTGCTCCGGGAGAACATGGGTGAGCCCACATCAGCAGGGATTTTCTCCACAGTGGTGTAGTTTCAGATAAGTACCTCTGAGCAACAAAGCTCTGGGTTTTCTGCTCAGTGACTGAAAGGAAGGCAAAGTTATGCTTCGTCACTGCCTGAATTTCAGGTGGCACTTTGTGGGAACAGCTTATCTGAAAGATTATGCAGCTATAACTCTGCATATTGTTTCTGGATATTTGAATTTTCGTTTGTGAAGTTGGTAGTGCTGCGGTTTCAATGTGCAAAGCTGACTGGAAATTCTGTTATTACAGAAGATAGTTATTCAGTTTTCACGCCAATCTACTTCCCAGAGTAATACTGGAGCAATCCTTTTGAATAAGTAGAAGCTTGTTTAGATTGAAACTGAATTTAATATTCACCTCAACTCTACAAGCACAAACTGTGAAGTTGCCAGCAAAAGAAAAATTACTTTAATATTAGAAATGACTAATATCCAGAATCTTTAACTTCTAATGGTTGCTAGTGCTATACTATTTTTATGTATAGACCAAGGTCAAATTGTCTTTAATAAAATTCATATTACTGTGCAGTATCAAAAATGGGGGAATACTTAAGTCCTTTATGTGACCATTGGTTTGTTTTCCCTAAAGTATGCGCGTTTTCTGAAACCCTGAAATTTTTTTAACCCATTCAGCAAAGAACAAAGTATCGAAATCTGAAAGTTCTTCTGGGATTGTATAAAGTTTTTCTGTCTCTCTCTAGTGTTGCCTGACTTTTCTGACCAAATGTAGAATACTTATCTAAATTAGTCACACCAGCTTCTTCTAATAATCAGTAGAGATAATTAAATATTGCCGAGGTAAAACTCATTTCATCTTAAAAGAAGTGTCAAATGAATTGTGCCCTAAAAATATTTACGTCTCTCCATTGACCACAGGAGACACAGACAAAATTCCACACACATAGCCATCTATACTATATCTTAGCTATATAAAGGCAGGTGCAACAAATTGACATTCAGGCTCTAATTTCTCACACTGGACTTCACACACAACATAAATCACTAGATGGGGTAAAATGGACTGAGTGACTTTCTTTCAAGGCAAACGCAGGAATCGAAGTGGGTTGCTAAATAGCTCTAACTCGTTATTACAGCTACTTATTTCTCAAAGAGAATGTTGAAAACGACTAATCCATTAAGATTATTTTATATTTTTTATTTTTACTTTTCAGTTTTAGACCAAATTCTAAACTTCTTCTGCCCAGCATCAGTAAAATACTGATATTACACTTTAGAAAATAATCCAGAAATTGAGCTGATTATGAAGCAAGAGCCTGTTCGCCTGAGGCACGAAAAGAGAATTTGCAGTCAGAACCTGTGGATCACGAATGTATGATGCAAGACATACATGATAATGGAAGCTTGAATGATTCTAAGTAACACAATTTGTTTCTTATCTGAACCATACAGCACACGGTCAGCAAATATGTCTATGGGGTTTTTATGGTTTTTTATCATGGATACATTATTAAAGGTTCAAAACTAGTCACAAAGGAATAAAAAGGTGCCCTTATAGCCTTCATCCACAGAGATTCTCTTCAGGCCATTGGAATAGAATTACTTCTATCCTGAAAAAATCAATGTGTTTCAGAGGATGTATGGAAGACAGTTTAAATAGACATGACTGTTGTTAAAGGCCCTCTCCAGCATTCTTATCTCCCTAGTCAGTGCTTTTTCTGCAAATAATTGACTTGCAAAAAGACCAAGCAAGAATGTCCTTCAGTTCTGTTGTGGGACTTATGCTTCTAACCCCAGAGATTCCCAGTTACTATTGAGAATTACTAGCAATTACTATTTTAGGTGGGCAATGAGAGCGACTTCTGACAAGGCTGGTGGTGGAACTGGTGATTTGTAGTTGAATATTGGTAGCAGATCAGGTGATTTGCAACTATTATGTAGAAGTGAAGGGGGCTCTCTAATTTGCTGTTTGTTTATGTCTGGAAGACTTCTTGAGCAAGCTGAATGTCTCACAGTGCATGAAAAAAAATTGGTTACTCAAAAGGCTGTTACTCTATGAGGTCCACACAAAAAAAAAAAATTCAGCTCACAACCCAACCTAGCCTGGCCAAAGAGCAGGAAAAAGAGAGTTCAGAGGATCCTGGGAGGAGACACAATACTACTCTGATAATTTTCACTGCAGAGAAGTCACTAATGACAACTCAGAGAAACTGTCTGTATATTTTTTCCTCTTTTTTTTTTCTTCTTCTATTTTCTTTTGTATTATCTCAAAAGGGAAAGATTTCCGGCATAGAATTCCTGAAGTAAAAAGATAAAATTTAATAATTCTGTATTACATCTTATGCCAGCATCTATCACAAGAAAAATGCATATGTGGTAAAATCTCGGCAAGATCATAAGTGGGATATTCATCCCAGTGAATCTGTTTAGGGAGCCCATGTAGGAGCAAAAGGAGACCAGGGCTGAGCTGAAATGGAGCCTTTGAGACCACCAGCTGGGATTGGGGAAGCCCCAGGTGGGGCTGACTGGGGACCACTAAAGCCCCCTGATGCACCTTATCAACAATTAACATAAGGGGTTTTTTTTCATGAAAAAAGTAGTGAGAGCAGATATATGATAGATCATGTGGTATTGATGTAAACACTTTTTAAACTTTAGTTTCCCTATATTTTGGAAATATCTACCACCTAAAACATGTGTTTTCTTGCACAAGGTGCTCTTGATCTTTCTTGTAGCAGCATTAGTCAGACTAAAAGTGGGAGATGCCCCTTCATGTTGAGACACTAAGTGAAACAAAGCAAGGTAGGCATGTCTGAGTGTTTATAGCCAAAGGAAGCATTGGTTTTAACCTCTCTGAGATCTGCAGTGAACATCTCAGTGCAGAGGCAGAATTTCAGCATGCTCCATGAGCCAAACAAGAATACCTCCTAATGAACAATCCATTTTCAAAGTAAATGTTGAATGGATGGAATTAAACATGCACATTAATGCTTTCTAAAACTAGAAGTTTTTAACAAACTCAGTGATGCAGAAGAGTGCTCTACCCCTTGTAGTCAGAACATTTCTATATAGACTAATCTTTGAGCATAAAAGTAATAATATTCGATGTACCCAGGCTATTGATGTGCTCATTTTGCCTCCGCCCTTCACTACCCATTGTCTTTATAGAGAACCTATGCAAATATTTCTAAATGTATCAAATATATTATTTAAACTAGCTAAAAATGAATGGTTCAGATATAGTTCTCTCTTTGTTTTCAGCCTCGGGAGAAAATAAAAAATCTGAAAGTCCTTGGATTCACAAATTACCTGACTTTAGTTTAGAGTTTGCAACTCCCCGTCTCCCACCTTTCATGCTGGATTCTTAGAAGGTGATCCCATTTTCATAGAAAAAATAGACAGGTTTCCATTCAAAGCAGATGAGAGAGGCTACAGGTTTTATCACTCTAATAGTCAAACTGAATCATAGTCAGAACTATTCCCATCAGAAAGTTTAATTGGAAGTTTCCTCAAATTGCTTTCAAACAAAAAACTAGATAACTTTATATGTTTTATAACATATTATATATCTCCTCCATTCTGTTCTATTCTATTTTCTATTTCATGTGAACTGAAAGCTGGTGTAATGGCTGGGAACTAGACAATCTCCTCTACAAGGAATAACTAAGAGAACTGGGACTGCTGAGCCTAGAAGAGAGAAGGCTCAGGGGGATCTTATCAAAATATGTGAATTTCTGAAAGGAAGGTGTTAAGAGGCTGAACCAGGCTCTTTTCGGTGGTGCCATTGACAGGAGAAGGACAACGAGCACAAATTTAAACACAGAAAAAAAGAGGTTCCCTCTGAACATCAGGAAACACCTTTATCCTGTGAGGGTGACTAAGAAGTAGCACAGGTTGCCCAAAGAGATTGTGGAGTCACCCTTCTTGGAGATATCCAAAAGTCAGCTGGACATGGCCCTGGGTAACTCTCTCTGGGTGGCCCTTCTTGAGCAGAGAGGTTGGACCACATGACCTCCAGATGTCCCTTCCAACTGCAATCCTCTGTGATTCTATGTTATAGTATTGCCATCAATACCTCATGCATGTCACCTGCTTAGTTCTCAAGTTTTTGAAACTTTCAACACGTTTTCAGAGTGGGATAGAGCAAACAGAACTTCACTAAAAAAAAAGGTTTTCCTCTTTCTTCTTTACCGAAGGAACAATTATTTGCTCTTGTTCTCCAGAGGGTGGGCAAAAGAAAAGAAGAAAAGGCAAAAAAAACAAATTAAATTATCAAAAACTATGAAATACTAAAATTAGTGATTTTTTAAAATAAAAAATATTGAAATTAATAAAATCATTTCCTAGTATCTAGTGCAAAATACATCTTCTGTCTCACTCCCTCAAGACTTAAGGAAATTAGTTTTTGTATCAAAAACCCAGTAGACTTGGAGAACAACAGATCACTGCAATCTTTTGCATATTTTACCACAGTTCCCACATGCCTCTCTTGCAGACCTCCTCCCTTTATTGTAACCCCTTTCTCTCATTTCTAGAATAAGCAAGTCTAATTATTTAGAACATTTCCGCAGAGGTGATGCTTTCCAGCCTCTTCATTCTCGTGTGCCCCCTTTGGATTCTCTCCAATTTGTCTTCATCTTTTTGAAATGGACATAGTACCCTAGATGCATCCTCCCCTAGCACTAGATAGTGAGCAATAATTACCTGGTTGTCTTTCTTTAACATTAGTGTTCCTATACTGCTGAAGGAGATTTACCCTTTCTGCAAAATCTTATTGTTGATGTCGTATTCAGTTTTTGGTCCATTTTAGCTCCCTGTTGCTTTTATCCGGTGGTATTGCCTCACTAGCTACTCTTTATTTTGTACATGTGTAGTTGATTTCATAAGATATTGCACAGTAGATTTTTGATGAATCTTATTTTGTTGATTTTGAACTAATTATCCAGTTGATAAGGTCAATTTAAATGTTAATCCTGGGCTCTGCTAACTTAAACCATTCTAACTTCGACATTAAAAAATTTCATAAATATACTAATTTTCATTACCTAATTAATATTTACCAAAATATTTAACATATTGATAAGCAGTGACTTAATATAAAATTATTTAAGCTAGACTTTGATTCTTTGTGTTGACATCTTATGCCATAGCATTGAAATTTCTACTCAAATCGAATGGTCTCCTGGAACACCTGGAACTCGATGAATTTCAAAAATATTACAACATATTTTATTGACACTTAGCCTAGAAGCACTAGTAATCATCTAAAAACTTAAAGATGGAGCATGGAGAAGGAAACATGGACACAATTTTTACCATATTGTCAAAAAATATAACCCATGACCCAGATAGTATTTTATACTTAAGTAGAAAAGTTCAAAAGTTCATGGATTGTATTCACTATGCCTAATAGGTCAGTAATAGGCCTTTTTAATAAAGCCTTTTACTAAAGGCTTCCTATATATTTAATGAGGAAGATAAGTGTCTCTAAAGGCCTCTAAAAGGATATCCAGTCCTAGGTTAGCTACCTATGTTAGGCATTTAGATCCCATCTTTATATGATTTTCTGAAAAGGAAACCAATTTCATATCTCTTCCTTTAGAAAATCATGTCTCCACTTATACCTGTATTCTGTTTGGAGAGGACTGAACTGATACATCAAATTACACAATAAATGTAGCTGGTAAGAAATTGATACAATTCAGAAAAAAAATGTTCAAAAGCAATCTTTTCAAACAGTGTGTGTTGTGGAGAGTGGATTTAAGACTCTCAGGGAGACCCCATATTATATTTGCATTGAAACTGAAGCCTGTCCTGCAGCAGAGAGACCAGGAACAGAACAAAAAGACACAAAACAAAAAGACACAGAACATGGTTTCACATGAGCACCACACTAACATGACTAGACTGTTTTCACTCCCAACCTAACAAATTCCCATTTTGTTATGCATATTTACCAGCTTTGGGTCCACCTACCTTAGTTGTCTTTGCACCGTGCTCGAATAACACTGTACGTGTGTCCTAAAAATGTAGCAGTGGGAGGACGAATTAATTGTATTTTCTTAATTGTGACTTGTATCATTTGGGAATCAAGATCAACATTTCTGAGGGTGAAATTCCCTTGAGTTGGGAGGGAAGTACCTCTCATATTGAAAGACAGTGCTTCTTTGTATTCTAGAATGAGAAGAAGGAAGGGGTAATTTAAAATACCTGCTGATATTACTGGGTTTGGTTTTTTTTGTTGTAGTTTTTCTAGAAAGCTCTGTGAAATTATTATTTTGATCTTAGACATCTGTATCCCAGGATTGAAGATCATAATTGTGACATACATGCAACCACAGTGCTACAAATGAAAAATCAGAAACAATCATGGATCTTGAGGCTGTGTCTTTATTTGTAAATAAAATGGTCCAAGAACTACTCACTAGTCTTAAGACCAGAGTCTGCATAGATACAACTGGTTGCATGCCAGGGAGATGATTCAAGACAGCCATTGTTTCACCAAGGGTAAGTCCTGCCTGACCAATCTAGTGGCATTCTATGATGGAATGACTGCATCAGTGGACAAGGGAAGGGCTAAAGATGTTATTTATCTGGACATCTGTAAAGCCTTTTACATAGTCCCCTACAACATCCTTATCTCTAAATTGGAGAATGATGGATGTGATGGATAGACTATTCGGTGGATGAGGAATTGGGTGGATGGTTGCATCCAGAGTAGTAACCAGTGGCTCAGTGTTCACATGATCATCATTAAAAAGTGGTGTCCTTTAGGGGTCTATGTTGGGACCGGTACTGTTTTATGTCTTCATCAATGACATAGAAAGTGTGATCAAGTGCACCCTCAGAAAATTTTCAGACAACAAGCTGAATGGTGTGGTTGACACATCTGAGAGATGAGATGTCATCCAGAGGGACAAGGTTGAGAAGTGGGCCCATAGGAACCTCATGAGGTTCAACAAAGTCAACTGAAGGGTGCTGCACTTAAGGCAACGCCCATCACACTGAGCTGGGAGATGAGCAGATTGATAGCAGCCCTGCAGAGAAGGACTTGGAGGTGCTGCTGGAGGAAAAACTGGACATGACCAGGCAATGTATACTAGCAGTCCAGAAAGCCAACTATATCCTGGGCTGCATCAAAAAAAGTGTGGCCAGCAGGTCAAGGATCAAGAAAGTTAATTCTCCTCTTCTTTGCTGCTTTCATGAGACCCCACCTGGAGTACTGCAGCCAGCTCTGACACTCCCAACATAAGAATGATGTAGACCTGCTAGAGAGAGTCCAGGGCATGGTCATGAAAATGATTACAGGACTGGAGCACCTCCCCTGTGAAGACAGGCTGAGAACTGGGGCTGTTCAGTCCAGACAAGAGAAGGCTCTGGGGAGACCTTATTGCAACCCTTCAATACTTAAAGGGGACTTAGGAACAAACTTTTTAGTAGAGCCTGATGCAATAGGAAAAGGGGTAATGGTTTCAAACTAAAAGAGGATAGATTTAAAGTTGATATAAAAATAGATATAAAGAAGAAATTTTTTATTGTCATAGTGAAACAGGCTGCTCAGAAAGGTGGTGGATGCCCCATCCCTGGAAACATTGAAGGTCATACTGGGTGGGGCTCCAAGCAACCTGATCTAGTTGAAGTTTCCCTGCTTATTGCAGGGGAGTTGGACTAGATGACCTTTAGAGATCCTTTTCAGTCCAAATCTTTCTATCATTCTTTTCCAATTGGGTCCTACAGGGGCATTTTTAGCACAGTATGTTTTGAACAAAAACAGAAAAACAGAGTCTTTCATACATTCTTCATATGTGGTTATTATCTTGTAAAGCACAGAAAAGAATGGGTCAGGAGTAGAAGCCTGAGCATCATTTAAACCCATAGTTACAAGCTGAGTCAGATCCCTGTCTCTAAAGCATTACTTTCCTGATCACAGTCTGAAAGGTGCTATATAATGGAACATAGCTGAGGTCATTGCTATCCACTTTCAGAGTAGTGTGATTGACACTGGCATTGTAAGCTTTCTTTAATTACAAGATTGCAGTCTCAGAGAACAAGTCCTTACCCTTAGCAAAAGAAAAATATGATTAGTTAATTCCACAGGAGAAACTAGGTTAGAATGCAAGGGAGCATGAAGAGAGGCTACAGAAGTGGTCTACAGAGGGAAAATAAGACATATTGAGAATGAATTAGGTGTCAGATACATGAGAGAGAAAAAAAAAGCAGAGGTGATTTTGAAACTTCAGGCATCCCTGTGTCAAGCTTACTTCATCCCTAGCTTTTGGAAACTTAAGGATCAAATTTGATGTCAATATAAGTCTAATACCACCTGCATTAGCACTAATGGACCTTATGTACATGTTTTATATTAGCAGATAATTCTGTAAATAGACATTTCCATCCACTGTTTTCCAAGCCCACAGGAAAAACCTTCCCCTTCCCCAGTTGTGGTCACTGAGGCATATTTGATTGGTGTGCTACAGGTTTGCTTTATTGTCCTGCAGTGATGAAGGGCAGTGCTGCCCAGCACCACCCTCAGGAAGCATCAAACATATGGTTCTCAAAACCAATATTCCCTTTCTCCATTTCTTGACCAACTTTTTCACTTCCCACATGCCTTCTTTTCTCCATTCATGTTACTCCCAAACAGTTTTACTTCTTCTGCACACCCAGTTTAACCTCAAGTCAGGACAAATTCAGAAACCTAGTCATCTACCTGCAGCCCAGAGTATAGGCTATATTTTTGTGGACTTTGCTAACATTGAGATGAACATCAAAATATAAAAAAAATCTTTTGCAAACTGTGGGTGTTACAATCTCAAATTCAGCAGAACACATATTTACCTTGTGTGGTGCTGCACCATGTTAAAGACTCCTTGAACATGAATGACTTAATGGCAGAGGGCAGCAGCCTACAAAGCTGGTCATCTGGGTCCTGGAAATCTCAGTACAATTTTATATCCGTGCTAATTAGTTCTGCTTCACAGAGACCACATTGTTCTCAGTCCCCCCCAGCTAGATCAGTCGTCTCTGGGACCATATATTCCACACGCTGAAAGATGTGTTTCTAATACAAAAGAGATGAAGATGTTGTCATGAAGGGCAAATCAAAATTAAACCAGGTATTTCCTTGAGAATCTTAGAACAAATGCATCCAGGTTGTTATCAGCTTTATGGTGTGGAGCAAGAAAAGGAAGAGAAAGAAAGAGAAAAGTTGCCGTTGAATTTAGTAGCATAAATCCCGAATCAAAATTGAGCTTTAAAATTTTAACAGATATACATGAATCCACCAATGCCATTTAAGAGTATGGTTGGTCATAACAGCATTAGTTCTTCTCATGTTTAAGATGAGATATATTTAAATTATAATACAGTGTTTTATGTCAAAGTGAGGACAGTCTGTTTCTTATGTAAACCTAAATAACTGGATGGATTCAAATGTGGAATCAGATCAAATGAAGAATTTTCTCTTTCTCACATCCAATGATGTCGAGGGCATTACTGCTATAGTTAGGTCTTCTCTGCATGGGTAAAACTTGCAAAATGAGCCCTAATACAGATTTGAAAGAGATGGTAAAAGTGTCAATTGGTTTCAAAAGTATTTCTTTTTATTAATAAAAATGCAAACAAACTAACAAACAAACACAAACAAACAAATACCAAACCAAAAAAAAAGGCAAAAAACAACCCTTTAAGCCTGTGTAAGTATAGGTGAAAGTGATTTATTATCAAGTAAGCTGTCTCTACAAGATCATTAGTTCCAGATGGCATGCAACACATTAACTGCATGTAAATGTTGTATAAGAACTACTCCATTAGTTATAATGAACCAATCAGAAGCTGTTCAAAAGTAAATAAATAAAAGTCCACAAGAGTGTGATTCCTCATAGCTCCCAAAAGAAATAGTCTAAAAAGATGCTAAAAGAGAGGTCTTCCCTTTTCAGTGGGGTTCTTGAAAATTAAATTATATATGATTAGAATTTATATACTCAGAAATAATATTAGAAGACCAAATGGTCACTTTTGACCTTAAATTCTTTGTCTGTGACAAACATTTAAAAGTACATTACTTGTCAGTTTTATTTGGAATATAGCCTCCCAAATGACTTAGGGGAGAGAAAATCATTGACCATCAATCTCAGAAAAAAATTTTTTAGTCATCAGATTGCATATGCAAAAATACCCTGGTCCTAATTGGGAAGGTCTCATTCATGGTTTCTAATCAATACACACAAATGAGAAGAAGTTTTGAGAACAAAGGCAAGACTTTACATACCTGATACAAACCCACAGATTCTTACAAAATAAATTAACAGTTCAGGAAAGCAGAAGCAGAGGAGACTGAAGAAATAAGATGGACATGTGGGGGTTTTTTTGTACCTGACAGGGGGTAAATAGCTGGAAATTCAGCTACCACTATTAGTATCAGCAAAGAGCCGGGTTTACATGTTTTATCATCCTAATTTTTGCATCAGCTTCTAAGTAGGACTGCTGAGTTGCACAGCATTAGTGTGAAAAATGACTGCACTTTTTTCATTTGAGGGGTATGAATGAAACCTCCCAAACTGGTAAAAGAGATCTATTTAAAGAAAATAACATAAAAAAGTATCCATATAAAGAAAAACTGTTCAAAAACAGCCCAACCCACAGCTTTTTAATTTTGCAGAGTTTATGGGAGGGAGAATTATAGCATCTGGCTCAAGATCTTGTGTTCCACCTTTGCTCAGCCCAAAGCACATTAAAACAGCTGAGTTATAAACCCCACAGATGGAAAAGGGGGTTGCAGCAACGATATTCTTTTAAATGCAGCCAAGTTGCTTTGGGTACTCCACATATCGTAAATTGCTGAAGCACTCAAGTACTTAACTAGTTACAGTATGTGAAGTTGGGTTTAATTTGACAATGCTGTAGCTCAGCATTGTTTGCCTTGCAATTATATACATTGATTAGACTTTGAACATAATGAGCTCTTGCCTGAAGGGGGTCTGACAACAAAAGCAATATTTTAGGAACTCAAGACTGTAGGGTTATAAAGTGAAAATTTTACTTGAATACAGTCTCAAAACAGGTTGTTTTAATAAGTTAATATTCAAAAGTCCTGTGGTTTGAAGGTGCAAGGTTTCGTTATAACTCCTGGTTCCATATAAGTAATGCAAATGTTATTTTTATTCTACATGCACATTAAACACATAATCCTCGTTCCTGCTAAAACAACCCAGGTAGTAAACACTCTAAATGTGTCTTGGGTTAATATGCACAAGATGGAAATTAAGTTACACTATAGCATACATTACAATAAAAACTAGCGAAGTGTGTAATTACTGTTACTCTGCTGTATGTTACGGTATATATCGCTCAGTGTAGCCACAGCGGTAACCATCTTAGTGTCACCGTCTTAATTATAGCTGTTTTATTGTTATTATTATTGTCAGTCTTTAAGCTTTTACTAAATCCAAAGCTCAAATCCAGTAAAGCACAGAGGCATGTGTTTCATTTTAAGCAGGTGTTTAGTCCCACAGTAGCTAGTAGAACTACAAAAACTTCAAAAATACACTTTTTGGAATGAATGGGATTAGTTACACATCTCAAATTAGAGATAGGCACACCAGGGATTGGTTTTACCTTCAACAGAAATATTAATTCAGTGAAGGTACTAAGCCTGGGCTTTTTGTTGACTACAGGTGATTTAATTTCCATCAACCCAGTCCTAACAAGTCATCTATAGTCTCCATGTCTCCAGTGTCTTTTGAGCAAGGCTGGAAAAGAAATATACCCAGTGCTAACAACTGGAGAATCCAAATATGAAGCCCTTTAGGTGTAGTGTGCCTAATAGCCTGCCTCTATTGTTTATTTTAACTATCTCTGCTCTGTTTATTTTGCTGTTGCTGCTGCCCTTCTCCATATTCCTGACAAACATCATGTATTTGTTGATTCCCAATGTTTTTGCCTAACTGAATTCAGACCAGTATGTCTCTGCCAAGATCAGAGGTCATGGTGGCAGGATTCATGTAGATAGAGCATTAGAACCCCAGATGGATATGTCTAAAATTTCAATCTATTAGCTACTGCCTAATTCTAATGGTTCTAATTGTTCCCAACTCTTCTATCCTGATAATAATGTATTCTGTCTGTAAATAACTAAAAATCAATATGAATCACAGCACATAGTACAGCTATGCAGATATTTTACCAGAAAATTCTATCGTTTAGGTCAAATAACTATTATTTTATTGGTCTACCAAGATACACAAGATCTCCTCATGTTGCTGAAAAAATCCTTTAAGAATATAGTGTTTTTCAATTTTTGTTTAGCCTACATATTGGTGTGATGACACCCACACCCCAGGGAGCCCCCCTACCTGGATGTTTGGTGCTAGGACCAGGCAACACTGCCTAAGCATTAATTTAAGTTGTAACTAGGACTGATTATGAGAAAGGAAGCCTTTCCTTTGTCCTTGCCCCTCACTGCCTAGTAAATGAACAAATAACTGTGGTACCCAGAGGAAATTATAGCTTTTCTCAAAGAACAGTGCCTAAGAGAAATATTTGCATGTTCTCTAAAGGTGGTTTTTTTGGAGGAGAGAGAATAACATCGACCCTATTCTCTGAATGAACAAGGTGAAATTCTAGCTTGGACAGACTAAGCTTTCAATATTCCTCTTTAGTTTCATGGAATCACAGAATGATTTAGTTTGGAAGGGACCTTAAATATCATCTAGTTCCAAACCCCCATGCCAAGCTCCACTCAACCTGTTTTTGAACACTTCCAGGGATGGGGATGGGGCAACCACAAGTTCTCTGGGCAACCAGTTCCAGTGCCTCACCACCCTCACACCAAAGAGTTTCTTCTTAATATCTAATGTAAACTTGCTCTTTTTCAGTTTGAATACATTCCCACCTTGTCCTGTCACTATATGCCCTTGCAAATAGTCTCTCTCCATCTTTCTTACAGGCTCCCTTCAGGAACTGGAAGGCCACAATTAGGTCATCCTGAAGCCTTCTCTTTTCCAGACTCAACAATCCCAATTCTCTCAGCCTTTCCTCATAGGGGAGGTGCTCCAACTCTCTAATAATCTTTGTTGACCCTCCTCTGGACTTAGTCCAACAGGTCAATGACCTTCCTGTGCTGGGACCCCAGAGATGGATGCAGCACTGCAGATGGGGTCTCACCAGAGCAGAGCAGAGGGAAAAAATCACGTCCCTCATCCTTCTGGCCACACTTTTGATGCAGCCCAGGACACAATTGGCTTTCTGGTCTGTGACTGTACATTGATGGATCATGTCCAACCTCTCATCCACCAGCACTCCCAAGTCTTTCTCGGCAGGGCTGCTCTCGATCTGTTCATCCTGCAGCCTGTGTTGATACTGGGATTGCCCGAACCCAAGTGCAGCACCTTGCACTTGGTCTTGTTGAACCTCATGAGATTTCCATGGGACCACTTCTTGAACTTGTCTAGGTCCCTCTCGATGGCATCCCATCCTTCAGGTGTGGCAACAGAACCACTCAGCTTGGTGTCATCTGTAAATTTGCTGAGTGTTCACTCAGTCCTGTTGTCATTAATGAAGATATTAAATGACACTGGTCCCAGTACAGACCCCTGAGGGACAACATGTGTCACTGATGTCCATCAGGACTCTGAGCTGTTGGCCACTACCTTCTGGATGTGACTGTCCAACCTATTCCCTATCCATATAACAGTCCACTCATCAAATCCATCTCTTTCTAACTGAGAGAGAAGGGTGTCGTTGGGGACCATGTCAAAGGCTCTACAGAAGTCCAATAAATGACATCTGTAACCTTTCCCTTGTCCACTGATGCAGTCACTCCAACAGAATGCCACTAAGTTGGTCAGGCAGGACTTGCCTTTGGTAAAGTTGTGCTGGTTGTATTGAATCATCTTCCTCTCCATGAATCTTATCTCTTTTTATTCTGATTCCCATTAATTTTTCCTCTGTTGATATTATCTTCATATAAATATAATGATTGAGATGAATTTATATCTTTTGTCAAGATTTTATGTTATGAAGATACTGTTAACCACTTTATAGCTATGAAACTGCTGACTGTTTAATAAGCACTGAGACTACATCACTTGACTTCAAAATAGAACACATTTGTTATTATAAATATGATTAGATTGGTATAGTATCTGTATCAAAATTTGCTGCATAGAGAACAAATGCTGGAAACATCAGTCACACATGCTCTTTTATTGCAAGTGTACTAGAGTAGCCCAGGAAGAGGAGGTGGATTGTATAAACACTCTAAGTAGCTATTTTATTTCATTTGCAGATATTTATTTCATGAATAATATATAACATTCACAAAAGGAAAGTAGCAATTCAAAAACTCAACTGACTATAAACTCGGCCTATTTTATTACAGAATCAAAATTATCTGATGCTTTTCTTGAAATTGGATACACAGTCATAGCATCCTCAGATCTAAAGCTAAGTATAAAGTCACTTATAATGTCCCTGGGATAGAGAAAGTCTTTTTTGGGGGGGAAAAAAGTAATGAATTTTCTTGCTAAGAGAAACCAGGGAACTGATAGCTTTGCAAAGGTTAGATGGCATGTAGCTAAAAGAAAGGGGCTGTATTCTTATAATGCACCAAGCAGTGTAAGAAATAGACCAGTTAACCAAAGAAGAGAATGAGTCATTTAAAAATGTGAGTGACAGCTCATTCCATGAGGACAAGGAACTGAAAGTTCACAGGAATATTATGTGAATAAAAATCTGTTAGCTATTAGGAAAAACAAAATGTCATCCTCCACATAGAATTCTCCAACACAAATTGAAAGGCAAATGGTTATTTCAAAAAATGCTCTACAAAAAACTTTGGGCCCAGCGTTCCAAATGCTGACTGTTCGAAAAGAGGAATATTTTCAAATGATTGCCAGCAGAATAGCAACATTTTCATTACAGGTACAAGTGTGGGAAGGTCCATAATTATTATATCAGAGGTTGACTTCTTGCAGTAGAAATTGTGGGCAAGATTCTCAGCACTGTAAATTGACATAACTTGAACTTCTGCATTGGCTGTGTATTTTTTAACTGCATTGCCTCAATAAGATGGTAATGTTTCTCTTATTTCAGAAAAAGCTACCTGTACATGAAATGGAGGAGAGTTCTTAAGCAAGTAAAATTGCCAAGTACTGTATCCCCTTTGAGTTAAACAGCAACAATCCAGACAGATGGATAACTTAGACAGTTAAGAGTGGAATTTGCAGAAAGCACTGAGATAAGTGGGGAAATATCAGGGCTAGCAAGGATAAAACTGGTGAAAAAGAAAGATAGGGCCTACACCTATTCCCTAGAAGGTGTTCTTGTAGAACTGAGTAACACTTTTTTCCATGAATAGCATATCTTCTGCATGAGGGATTATAAACTCAAGTGAATAATTTTTTCCAAAAAAAGAGGGATTTTTAAAAGTAAAAATATTTTACTTACATCTATTCTTAATTAAATGTTTAATTTTCAATATGTCATAACATTTCATTTTGGCATTTTTAATGAAACTTCGTAAATTTTTTCTTCTTAAAATGACATTTATTTATGCAGTTTAATAAAAACTTTCTTGACTTTCTGTGGATATCTAACTACTAAAGCAATTTGAAAATACATTATCTGTGAGTGGACATGGCAGCATTTTTCATCTGAAATCAGTAAGTTATTGTGTAAAATACTAAACTGAGAATCAGAAGACCTCTTTCATGTAGGTGATTTTACTATATAGAAAAGCCTTTAAGAAGATACTTACCAGAAAATAACAATAGCTTCTGATCCAAGCATTTCTTCCAAAAGAGGAAACAGAAATAAGTTTTCTATGATATAGGTGAAAACACTGGTCAGGAAGTTATTTGATCTAGTAGAGAAAAACTGTTTCAAAACCATCCTATCTTCATTTGTTGTTTGTGGCCTCCTGATCTTGAGGTTGTGGAATTTGCACCACTAAAAGCCCCAGAAGGAGAATGGCAGACAGGAAATCAGAAGCAAACAGGCTCTGAAGAGTCTGCTGGTCCTTAAAATTTGAGGTGTATTTTATAACACAACACCTGCTATAACCTCTGTATCTTTGGTAAACACTGATTCCAGAATTTATCCAGATGAGGTGTCAGGGCTCGATTAAGAAGCTTAAACAGTGGGATTCATTGCAATTAATTTCAGACATGCATATGGTAACAATTTCAACAAGTCATTCTCAGACCCTTTTATAGTCAATGTAGAGAAAGAGGTTCCTCCACAGGATAATTAATCTTACCTGTTTTATCTACATTTCCTAGGATCAATTTGCTTGTACATTGGAGCTATTTTTTCCCCCGTGGTTACAGGGATAGTCTAGGGTGATTAGCTCAGACTTAGACTTTAAGATTTTAGGTACCTAAACTGAGTTTATTCACACCCAAAATGATAAGCAAGAAGTAGAAGTGCTGAAATCCTATGGACTGCTTCTAAAAAGATCTGTGAAGGTGTGCCACAGTACAAGTAATTTGCTTCTTTCCCTTCTTATCAGAATGAGGGATCTGTCAGAAAGAGTATGTAGAAATCAAACTACAAGATAGGAGACATGGGAGGTGTTTGAGCTTGCCTGTGTTGTGTCCCACTCTTGACTCTGAATGTTTCAAATGCAGAGTACTTAGATATATATCTTCATGTATCTAGCCCTGGCCAGCTAGAGAAACCATCCACCCTGTATGATGTTCTTACATTCTTTATTAAACACACAGAGAGCATTAAGCCCCTGAATGCAGGTTCAGGTAAGTTGGTTTTTTCTCACCCATAATACTCTGTTTTCTGTCTGGGAGGGTCAAACAAAAGGCTTTAACCAAGCTCAGGAATGCTTGCACCATCTGGTAAATATTGATATTTAATGCTGTTGAGTTTTTTTAAAATTTTTAATGTAGTATGTAATGTTAGAGTTTATTGAATGTTTCAGAGGATAATTTTTTCATGTACGGTCTTAATTTGCGTATGTAGTGACTTGTATGTACTCTAGAGTCTCACTTTAAGTCTCTCAACTTTGCAGGATTAATATTCTCTTCTGGAAAATGAGGTTAGAAATAATAGTAATCTTGACATACCTCACCTGTAAATGAACGTGTGGTATAAATGTTAAATTGCCTTATTACTCCCAGTTCTTAACAGATACCAACCCTGTCTCTGATACCATCAGACTTATTTTCGGCTTCAACAGTTTCCCTGCATTTCCAAGGCAACAGGAATTTCTGCTCAAAAGTATAGAATTTTCAAGGCCTGTCACTCCATAGCTCTGAGGTATTAGGGATTGAAAATCTTCATATTGTGGAAAACTTAGACAGATTTTCCAGCAGGTATAGTCCAGTAGTCAGCTTATGATTCAAGGATAGTGATTGAGGTGCAACATCTGCAAGAAAAGGCATCAGAAACTTCCTCTATACAGAAATCTTTAGCAACTAAACACAGAGATGCACATTTACATCTCTGACCTAACACACTATGGTGGGTTTGAGACTCACCAAGTGTAGTCAAGTGTGACACCTCTGGTAAGAGTTAAGGGGTTTTTTCCAAGCCTTTTCATAATGGCACTCTGATAGCGTATCATTTTATAGAGAGAAAAAAATGTCACCAGCAACTCACTAAATCATATGCTCAAGAGGCATGTGAATTACTTGGACTATGCTCTGCCTGCTTGAAGAATGGCAACCTGACACTTTCCGAAGGAGCATCTTATGCTAAACATCGTATTCAAGGGTTACTTTAAGTACAATGAAAGACTGGAGATCATTTGGATTCCGTTGCTTATCATTTAGTCACTAATGTGAAGTATGTCAGCACATTGTCACCTGGCATTTGATGCAGAAGAGCATCAAAAGAGTGGTTATAATAGAACAAAGAGCAGTTCAGAACAAACAATTCTACTGTCACTTTGCATAATGAAGGAAGAGCAAGGATTGTGTGCTCAATAAGAAAAGTGTCTTTTTCAGGGTGCTTTGAGGTCTCTGAAGTCCACTGAAACAAAATACAATCTTTCCGCTTTTTTTTTTGGTATAAGATCAAGCTTTGACTGGAGGAAAAAGGAGATGTTACATAGTCATAGGAATGTATTGCTTATATGTCCAGTGAGTCAGTGGATAAATGACACCTGAAGAACAACGAGACCAAATTTGGCATATACTAGGTAGACATAATTGCTATTCACATCTCAAAGAAAAGGTATACTTCTAGACAAAAAAATTGGCTAAATATGACCATCTTATGTATATGGAAACTCTCAGAATTGTGGATGGGGTTGACCTCTATAATTTCACCACTGACTGCTGCAGACATTACTATCTGAATTAGTCAAGCTCGTCTTCTTCTCTAACCAGTATCTTTACAGTGTTGAATACTTACTCTATAAGAGCAGATTAGAGTGACTACTTCAGACGTGGAAACAAATTATACAAATGGAACTTCCTAGCCATGCACAAATGCCTAATACCACAAATTTCTACATCTGAACCAAATATATGCATGATAAGATTGATTATCTTTATTAATAAACCTCTGCATTTTTCTTGAAAATCTGAGATCTTCTTCTAGGTATTTTCAAATTCAAATTCTGGACATAGATGCCGTATGTAAAATGTTTCTTTATATGAGGATATGTTGGAAACAAATTTTTCATGGAAGGAATCACTGAATGCAGACATTTTTTTTTTTTTATTTCCAGCCTCAGGCATGACACACAGATTTGTCAGATGATTTTTTTCAAAATGAAGTTGCAAAGGTAGTCCACCAAATAAACAGTCGTATTTGAAGTGGTGGTAGGTACTCAAAACTCCTATTGGTATTAATAGTTGTTACAGGTATTTCATTTCATTTCACTTTTCTATTAGTGTTGATCTCCAAGAACCATTAGCAAAATAAATAGTGATTTGGGGTACATTGATCTTCAGATGTGTATCTAAAGATGACTTGAAGACACCAGACTCCAAGTGATGGGTAAAAATTTTATTTCTCTTCCTTAGACCTTAGCAAATATTTACAGCAGCAAGAGTTTTATTGTGGCATTGACAGTAACAGCTGAAGGATGTAAGTATTTGGTTGTATGAGATTATTTATGACTGCACATGAGCAGGGCTTGTGGTTTTTCATCTCTTCTGAGTAGTACAGGCATGGAAGCAGTAGAATATCTGTACATCTTTAAAAGCTGCATAATATGACATCAGCCATTGCAATTTGAAGTGAAAGCAGCAGCAAATTAACATGTCTAGCAGCTACTTTCTGTAATGTCAGTTATATTATTCCAGGTAAGAGGAGTAAAATGTTCACTACAGAAAGTGGGGAAGTGCTTGAATTCTGTGGTACAATGGACAGGTGAAAGAAATGTGATAAGAAGTAATATTTCTTTTCTTCAAGCTGTTTACATTTGGAATTCAAGCCCTTTGAGGATTGCTTCCAACTCCCAGTTCATAATCAGTGCCGAATTTTACATTCACATTCTTCCTGTGGGTGAAACATCGCACGCGATAGTTTTGAGTGGATCATTTGAAAACTAAACTTTTAAAAGTATCATTTTTCTAGCCTTCAGCAGAATCACATCATGCCCTCCATCTTTAAGCAGAAATTTGCAATCCATGTACAAACTATTTTTGTCATTAAATGATCCTTTTTTTTCCTAAAAATGGACTACAGAGAATACGAACAATTTACTCAAAAGGCTACTTTTTCATGTCAGAGGTGACAGAGACAAAATTCTCTTTCTTACTGAAAATATAGCCAAGACCATTTTACCAGATAGATTTTGCCTTTTAAGTTCCAGCTCAGAATCTATAAATGGGACATGTCACTTTTTTCCCCCTCTCATTTAATAAAAAGTTACAGTTTGGTTCAAAAGTGTCATTTTAATATTTCCACCTACTCTTGTTCAGTTCGGCTGCTATGGAAGAAGGAAAAGGTGTTGTGCATTCCTAAATAGGCACTAGTGAGCAGATGGACTCTAGCTAAAAAATTCTGGGTGAGAGAAATCAGAAGTGTTTCATTTCCATGTCTGCTCTATTGGCAATGCAAACTCTGGTTCTGTTCAGAAGTTCGGATTCCAAGAGGCATGGAATGGGAGAATGGAGATCTCAGAAGTTTTTGTGAAGTTTCAGAAACACAGTGAAAAATATGATGTGAAAATGGGAAAGCGTGAAAAAAAAAAAAAAGCAGGGAGTAAAATCTAAAGAGCACAATTTTGCAACTAGAAATCTGACTGCACATGCAAACTCACTGCCTGCTTACTATCTGTATACTACTAAATTTCAAAAAAAAGGCTATGAACCAATGAAATGGTCCAGGTCTAATATTGTGTTTCAGTATATTTAACCAGATCTATTCCCTGTGTGTTATTTTTTCCTCCCTATATCCTTGCAAGATGTTCTCAGGTTGGTAATTGGCAGAAGAGTAATGAAAAGCTGTAATAAATACTTGTGGTAGATTATTGCCTAAAGACCAGATCTGATTCTGATTGTGCCGAGGATGTAGAAACAAATCAGAGAGACAACAAATGACTAAATCAACTTGTTGGGTTAAGGGACTGTGAGGTTTATGTAGAGCAGGAAGTATATGGCAAACCTTCACCTTCCCCAGCAAGGAAATACTAACCTGGGCCCCTTTCAAATTAAGGTCAGTCATAAACTTTACCCAGAAGCAACACACAATGTTACTGAATCTAATGCAGAAAGTCATACATTTTGTTCTATCCGTATTCCAGCACATTCACCACTACACACACAAAAAAGGTATTTTGTCTCCTGAGCTTGGTTTCACAAGGCCAAATAACAAATGAATGAAGAGTAAATGAGACAACATTTTTCCTTCTCCTACTTAAACATGCCTCATGAATCAGAGATGAAGTCAGTTCCTCTGTGATTGAGACTATGGGGCCTGATTAGTTCACACCTACAGAGAATATCTATCACATGGAACAGGTTAGTGAGAACAGAGAAGGAATTTTCCATGACTCAGCACCAAATATGTGGTGGCCAAGAGTGCAGTGGTACTGCATCTGTCAGTGGTGTCCAGTCGGCAGTTCAGCTCCAGGCACAGCCATGCAGACAATCCTCCATAAGGCCTGTAGGAACTAGTTAAAAGTATTTCCTAAATATATGGATCAAAGCAGACAACATTATCAAGCAGTGTTTTTATCAGATACTTCGAGGAGAAAAATAAAGGCCTAACTGATCACAGGAAATTAAAGTCACATGCTAGGCAGTACGTGTTAGCTGCTTTCTCCTAGATCCATGTTCATAACCTGAGAAAAACATTTCTCACCAGGCCTCTTTTATTGTTAGATAATATAGATTTCCTATCTTAAGAATATTGCTATCAAGTATCTCATAACGCCTGTGCCATAGCAACCTGTTAGTGTGATTTACTTTGACAGGAGTCTATGGGTATTTTATTGTTTGACCCCTTCTGCTCTGGCAATGTAGGCTTGTTGTGGGGTGGTTTTTTCTCTTTTTTTATAGGAGCTGTTTTATTTAATCTTACAGCAGCTGATATTGAATCTTCACATCGTTTTTTTCCCTTACCAAGGTATGCTCTTAGAGTAAATAGCATCATGAAAACCCAGGATTTCACAAAAAGAAACCCATTTAAGCAACTCTGCGCTCTGATATCTCAGAAAAGATATCTCTAAAAACATATACATTGTAAGCAGTTCAAGGAAACACCTTTTTCTTTAACATGTTGTTATAGGTTAAAAATCCGAGGAGGGGAATTCTTCTTCCCCCTACCCCCACTGTAGGAAAGATGGAGTTTGAATGGAAAGGGGGGGGCGATTAGCTTTACAAAAGAACCTAGCTGGCCGAACCGCATTCCTAACGGATTGCCCATCAGAGGTTGGGGGGAGAGGGGAGGAGTTTTGAGAGAGGGGTTTGCTGGCTCTTCTCCAAAGGGAGAGACCAGTTTTGCTGGGTTCTCTCTCTGGGACGGAGATGGGGGTCTTTGCGCGGGCATTTTTGGAGAAAAGGCCTGGAAACCAGTCTTTCTGGCTTTTTGTCCTGGTGAGGCCTGACCACCGGCCTCGGTCGGCTCGCACGCTACCTCGTGACTCCAGCCGGGACCTAGTGGGTTTTCATCGGAGAGTTGCGTGCTCACTGGGAGAAAAGAAGGAGCCTTGAGTCACCATCATCTGAGGACAACAGTGAGTTCTGGGGGGGGGAGTGTGAACTGTTTTCCTTTTCCCCTTCTTTCACTGAGGGAAGGGTCCCCATTTTTCTTTTCAGCTTCTCCCGCGACCCGAGACCACCTCCCAGATCCCCTCCCCGCGTGGTGACCACCAGTGCCCAACAGCGCCCCTGCAGGCCAACACAGAGAACTGCAGGCTCTGCACCTCCAGTGACCCAACAGCACCCCCTGCCAACTGGGATTAGAACTGTGCTAAAAGACAGAGAAGTATTCAGACCTTTTTTTTTTCTTTTGTTTGAAGGGGACTTTTGGGTACAGAACTATTGTCTAGTTTTTTTGTGTTCTGTTACTGTTCTTGCCAACATACGTATATCTTTTAATAGAGGGTTGTTATTTCTTCTGTTTTTCCACACTTCCTCGATTAAAGCCCCTTAATTTTGAATTTACAATTGCTGTGAGAGAGGAGTTTGGTTTGTCTCATAACTCATCCTCTTTAGCAAACATTCCAGTCTCTTCAAACTGAGACACATGTTAATTAATAATGGATCCCCATAATTAAACCCATTAAGTCTATTAAGAGATATTCAAATGGACTAAATGGGACTAAAAAGGCCGATGTTACAACTACCGAGTGACTGTCATGGTTACCATGCTGAGAACCAGACATATAGGAAGGCACAAGAATTTCTGGTTACTTGGTAATTAGGTTAGCATGGTAGATTTGCAAGGGAGGAGGGAGGGCAATAACCATCATCTTGTTCCTTACCTCATAAGCATGAATTACTGCAGTGTGAGCTGAACTATACAAAGTTGAACCATGAAATTGTCATCATTAGAGGTTCTAGAAATCAGACGCAGAACTTTAAACATTCATTAGCAGCATTAACAATATATCTGGAGGAACAGAGACCAAGCCCAAAGTCAGTGCTTGAGTTAAATGTACAATTAATGATTCCTTGCAAAATTTGCTCAAATTTGGGACCTCTAGCCTAGTGAGTCTGGGAGTCTCCATTAAGCTGACTGCTTCTTCTAAATATTTTGAATCCAGCCCAAAGGCATAGAAACTTCGCAACTTATACAACATACATATGAATACCAAAGCCAGAGTCCTTAAACAGTGGCTCTCTCTGAAAGCAGCAAGAACCGCTTTTGTATGAAAGAAATCTAAGTGATCATCAGCTGCACTTAAATAAGCTTTCAGGGAATAGGTGGTTTAAAAACTCTTCATCAAAAAACAAGTCAAAGCAGCCTGTATTAATCGTTGAGACAAATTATCTGCTGTGCCCCAGAGACTGCACTCTGCACCATTGCAGCCAATGTGACAAAGGAAAGTTTTAAGATGGGATATAAAGGAGAAAAACAAAGCCTCTTTGTTCATTAAGATCTTTTCCCAAGCTGAAGAGGTAGGCAGGGACTGTTTCTTTGAAATCTAGCAAGTAGATATGAGCAGCTACCAGAAGAGCTGACCCCTTGGTACCGAACAGGTAGCAAGAGAAGAGGTAAGCCAAGTAGACTCTCTACAGTATTAGTTTATTGTGGGGTGAAGTCACAGCCCCACAACTGAAGTTTGAGGGGTTTGGAATGTTACAAGGTGTTGGGCCGTTTTCCATGGGAGCAGTGGAACCGGTTAGACAGTTCCCATGGACACAGCCTTGAGCTGTGTGGCTGAAGTGCAGGTGTGCATTCCTCAGTGTTTTTGTGGAAATATGTTTGTGTTGTGTGTGTGGGAAAGTAGAAGTGGGAGAACCTAATAAAAGGCTGCCTGCTGCGCTGAGCAGGCAGACATCTCTTTGTCTCACTACCCTCATGTGTCTTGTGTGTCGATTCTTCCCCCTTTGGACTGAGGCCTTTCGACAGGTACCCAGCGACAGTTTATTACTTGTTTGAATGCTTGCAAATATTTTTGGGACAATTAGAGAAGAGATGCAAAAAACTGGTGAGCCAGGTTCAAAATAAGAATGAGGAGGGCTATACTGGGAATAGTATTATGACTTTTAATATTATTCTAACTTTTTGCGCTGTACTAAAGACGCATTTTCTCGATGAAAACTTTTTTTTCAGGCTGAACCTGATGGGCCTGCTGCAGTCCAAGGCTTTTAAAGAAAACTTGATGTATTGAATCAGATTCTTCCTCACAGTCTCATTTTTGTATGAAGGTGGAAAAACCACTAAACCAATAAACAGCTCAGACTATTCCCTGAGTAGATTTCCCATATTCATCATCTGATATGCATGGACCTGTCAAGTGAAGATTCAGCTGCTACCTTCTTTCTCCTGGACTTCTTGTCTCAGTTTTAATCATGTCTTGTGTTTAATCTGAATTAATTTAGGATTCTCAGTTTTTAGAGTTCCAACTCAACAGAAAACATTAATAAATGGAAGAATTAATTCCAACACAGAATAGATCAATCAAGTCCTCAGCTTGGGAGCTACTTACACGCTACTGTGTCACTTTATCTTTTTCTCCTGGGTCAAAAAGACACCAGCCTGTGACTATGGTAATAATCAAAAAAAGAAAAATTAGTAAAGAACCCCAGTCAGGGGGTTCAAGACAAGACAGATGCTGCAATTTTGTTTACAAACAGAAAGTGTTAAGCTCTACTCTGTAGCCTTTTGTGGTAGGGAAGAGGGAGGGTAAGAAGAAAGGTTGGTTTTAGCTAATTAATATATTCTCTGGTTGTGAGTCAGCTGATCTCTGAGAAGATAGTTCCATAAAGAAGAAAAACAAAGTGTGCTTCTTGATTAAATCCCTTTGTAGAAGGGAACATATTGCAGGAAAGGAAGACGTGTTGCAGAGCAGAGGAAATATCCCTCTCCCTGCTTTCATGCTCTGCCCTCACATCCAACATACAGCAGACCTCAGAGGCAGACAACCAGAACAATTCACATGATCCTGGTCAAAATGCAACATGCCAGCATTGACCCTGGCTTGTTTCATTTGCTCCTGTAAATATAGTCTGAAAGAGTCAAGAGTTCATTGGTTCTGGGTGGAAATATCTTAAGGTGCCAAGGCAGTCACACACAGCCCACACCTGACCTTGCTGCAGTTGCATCATCCTGCAAACAGATTGCTTGGGGTGTTTGCTGCTTGCCTGGGACAAAAAGGTGCTGTGGTAGAAACAATAAATGGCTGGTACTTTTCCCTCAACCACACATTTCCATTCTCCCTGGTGTGATGATACACCTTTCAGATGTTGGAGATAATTTAGTAGGATTTTTTTCCTCCAGAACTCACGTTTCAGTGTAAGATATAAACTTTTTGCTGATAAATTAAAATACGTTAAAAGCACAAAACTGTTTCAAAGCCATTTCAGACCTCCCAGTTGGCATAACCTGAATACCCAAAGCTAAGTTTGCTAGGTAGGAAATTAGGGATATTCTTGACTCTCTAAAGAATCATGTACATCTAAAGCACAATTAAATTCAAAATACAATACTGTAGAAAACAAGATCTGGAATAGATATCCTTACTATTTGCCTTCTTTTTAATTTACTTGTTAGACAAAGATATTAAACCTTGGTAAGTATTTTAAGATTATTTTTGTATTATTTCCAGGGGTACTATATATTTGTCCATGGAAGATAAAGTTACTAAAACTGTCTTTAGCACCTGAGAAAATATTGAAATATATTTTCCTTTTAAGGATTCTGTGACATCCTTACAAATGCATTACTGATGTCTACTATTTTCTCCAGAAAAGATATAACACAGCAATTCTACCTTTACAGCTCAAGAAAGGCAACTGGAAATACTTCCTCTTGGATCTCATCAGTGTCCCGGACCTCATCGGTGTCCCTCCAAGGAGGTCTTTGTGGAAGAGTGAAAAACCTTCAGCCCTCTGGGGCCAGCACACATTTCCATTGTATTTTTTCTTCTTTCTAGCCCAAGAAACAAAAACCGTTTTAAACTATAAACCTTGAAAATTGGAAACCCATGTGCCAAACTGCCTTGAAATGAATGCTTGACTGACTTTTATTGGAACCTGTAGAGCACTGGATACAAACAGGAATAGAATTTATCTTCTGATATGATGGAAATAATTTTTTTAAAGCTTCTGGAATTCCTCCAACTCTACTCCCATTGCTATCAGGACAATTTTTACTATATAATGTTTTTAAGGATGAAGATTGGAACTTCCTCAAAGTTCCTTTGAAAGGCTCAGTGCATATTTTAATGGTTTGGATTATATTTTTAATTATATTGATAAATTTTGACTCAAAGTTATTTGAAGAACTACTCAAGAACTGGACAATTTTTCAGAAAACTTATCTTTGTCTACCTCAGTAGTTAAAGAATTTTCCTTGATTCTTCTGACAGATTTTAGAAACTGAGAGCTTAACAGCATCCCTAGTTGAAAAACCATCACTTAAATTGTCAGACAAGCCCAGACTTTATTGTCATCATCATATTTTGACTAACTCTAATTAGGTAATATGGTTTTCATTGTACAACATGGTGCTGGTGTCTTGCAGGATAGATTGGCATGTTTGCTTTGGAATTGGGATTCTTGGGAGAGAAGCAGCTTCATCCCCAGTGAGTTCTCACTCATACTGTTCATTGTGCAGTCAGGCGCCCTAAGAGCAGATCACAAAGCACCACGTCATGGTTCATCACTTTTCCTGTTAAAATTGTGAGTGTCAATCTTTAAAGGAAAAAAGCATCACAGTGGACCCAGGTGGACTTGATCTATTTTTTTATTGTTCATAGAGAAATTCCCTAGTCTAAATTTTAAAAATAGGAAAGGGTCTAGATCCCCATATTTTAGATTTTTTTATTGTATATGTCAGTGAAAATTCAGTTACTTATCATAACCTTATGGTTATACAATCAAACCAGAATCAAGATCTTTCACTTTCCAGATGTCTTTCCTTGCTTTTACTTGTAAAGACATTGCTCTGACAAGTTCCCATCCTTAGATGGTGATGGAGAAGCAGAGTCACCACCTGGCTTGGGTAGATTCATCATATATTTGGTCATTTATTATATAGATATCACTGCCCATCATAAGAGACATTTTTAAAGAATCACTTATCACAAGACAAGGCAAACCTACCAGTCCTTCAGTTCAGCCTAGTAATTTATCATTTTCATAGTTAAAAATCTATTTACACATTATTGCTCATTTGAAATGGTCTTTAGCTTCTAGTTGGTGGCTTTTCGCTATGCCTGTCTCCACACAGAAAAAGAGTCCTTTTAAACTAGATGATGGCAGAGTGAGACACAAACATCAGACAATTTTGACTACCACCCTTGTTCTTAACTGCAGAACTGTGGGCTCCCTATGAGAAAATACAAAAAATGGATCATTCATTGAGATTCCCAGATTAGCTGAGCATATACCATGCTGTATTAAAAAGGGCTGTGACATGCTGGATTATGGATATGCTGCCTTACGTCACATCAAAGCTATTATAAAGCTAACCTGTCATCTTGTAAATGACAAAAGATTTCTTTTTCAAAAAAAAAAAAAATAAGAACAGAGGAAAGACATTATTTCATATTCACCCTGTCAATTTGGATAGTCTGCTTAAGTGCTGCCTTTTAAAAATAAAATATAATGCTGCAAGAAATGAGCATTTTAAGCATATTATTATCATATTTATTTTTATATTCAGCTACTCCTACAGTATAACTCAGTGTGGTAAATAGTTCATGCTAATTACTTAAAAATCCATTAATTTTTAAGTCTGATAGCTGATGCAAACACCATTTCAAATGTTCTCACTGAGTTGCCTACATAATCCATGAACTCTTATTAGAATGTAGACTCAAAGTGGGCATTTAGTGTGTGAGCCCCACTCTCCAGATTTTCGTGCATTCCTGAAAAAGTAGAATACACACCTACAGAGCCTCAATACCAAATCGTATTCAGGGCTTATGCTGACCTGCACTAGAGAGTGAGAGGACTGGTAGTGATCCACTGCAGGAGACACTGGAGCTGCACAGGCACCTGAGATGGTCCAGGCAGTCCACAGATAGTGGATAGTCCAGGCAGTCCTTCCCAGAGCCAGAGATGGGATGTCTGAACAAATGACCAGGAGGGATCTCAGGTTCCCATCCCCAGTACCACATCTATTGCAGGTTTTTATTCATTGATTCATTTGGAGGGCATCTCCCTCTTGCTTCTCTTTCACTAGACCTATAAACAATGGGATTTCACAGTCCTGTGGCACCTGATCTGGAAGAGGATTGTCCTGACCCAGCCCTACCTCTACCACGAAGTGAACTCAGGCACCATCCATCTACAGATGATGCTCTTGTTACTGTAGCATTTGTCAGCTTCGGCTGTTGGTTCCAAATGGCACTATGTGTCCTGTGCTGTATATGTAATAGGTCTTGGATGCTCTGAGGTATTTAAAATGGCACCAAATATCTCTGCTCAAGCACCTGAATAATTTCCTATATATATGAAATTTAGCCATTAAAATCACAAGTAGATATTTTTGGTTCTTTTTATAGATTAAATCAGAGGCTGCTTCATCCCACTTGTGGGATGATATGTAATGTCCTTCGGAAATTACTTCCCTCTCTATTCACTGTAAGACAAGTTTAGAGCAACTAACTTTAGACAACCAACATTTATACTGCTAAAAGTAGGCAAGAGATCTTAGGGCAACCCATCACAGTAATTTGACAAAAATTCAGTGGTCTATAAATAGTATCCCGAGTCCCCAAATAACATTTTCTTAGTGTGGTTAAATACTTTTTTTTTCCTTTTCACCTTTATGTTCTTTGTCTTTAATATACGTATAACAAGATTTCTATAGTTCTCCAAGATTTTCTGATACTAAAAATATTAACAATTGTGAAGTACTCTGTAAATGCAGAAATGGGAACTTGTAAGTACCTCATCTACTCACTTCTTCAAGTATAGCTCTACTTAAAGAACAGACCTCTGTACCCCACTCAGCTTTTCCATAGCAAAGCCCATCAGATCTGACAATCTGGTGGGTTTGTACTCATATTCAAAAGTCCATTTTCTGAGTTTAGTGTCTTTCAGGTAAATGGATACATGGTGGGCAAAGCACAGACAGTCAGCATATTTCAGTGTTCTTCATACATATTTAAAAAGCTTTTATATAGTACTTTGGCTATAAAGCTAACTTTTTTGCTTTAATTCCCTATTCTATCCTGTAATTTTTTGTCTGTATTATTCTCTGATCTTCCACTTTGATAGGAATAGAAAACCTCTGGGAAAATGATCTAACATCTCCTGTTGTTTTTCTTCTTTGTTTTTTTTTTTTTTTTTTATTCTCAAGTATACTTCTTTAGTTTTATCCTTGCCATCTTATTTCATATCTTTTGTGTATAACAAATATGACATGATTTTTGCTTTTCTTAGCAAAAAAAACACAAGACCAGATTTATTTTCAACTTTAACCCTTCACTTTAATGAAGAAGGAGATAAAAACATTAACAAATAATCTTGATCCAGGTGGAAGAGAAATTTGCTTAACAGAACATCCCCTTTTTCTTTCTACAGGTTTCAGGAAAGTCTCACTGTATAAATAGTTTTGAATCAATTTCTCCAATCCCTGTTATTGTCAGCACATACAATAGTGTCCTACATAGTCCTAGTGATCCTGGGAAGAATAGCTGAAGGGAAGGAAAATATATAAGAGCTTGATATCTTGTAGCCATGGCTAAGCAAAAGGGGCTTTTGCCCAGAACTTCCTCTTTGTCAAACCCCAGCCCAGATCACATCCACACTGATAAGGGCTGATATCACTGACACTTATTCCAGGTGTGTTTCTCATGCATAGTTCTAAGCCCTTGTTATGTTCTTGAGTCATGGCTAGGCTTCGTGAACGAAAATTTGGGAAAGGCTCTATCCACGTTTGTTACAAGCACCCTGGTGGCTAATAGGGCCAATACGAGATAGACATGTCCGATTGCAAAAGGCACAGCAGAAAGACTCCTTAGATGATGTATTCTGCAAGGCACGATTCTTTCTGCGTTGCCTTTTTTCCTCGATAGTGATCCTGCGTGTGTTCTCAAAGGAGACAGCTGCGTTATAGATGGTGTGTCTCCAGGCCTCCCGATTTGAGGCCAGAGTAGACCACATTGATCAATATGGCCAAGGCTGAGATGTTGGTTCAGGGAGTCCTTGTATCTTTTCTTTGGGGTTCCTCTCTTGCGGCAATGTTCTTGAGTATTTTAATCACAAAACATCAAAGATTTTTTCATCACTTGGGTCTCTCATGCTTGAATCTGAGTGTGTGTATATATGTATATTTTTTCCCCCCCTCTGGTCCAGTTTTGCATAATAACAGTGTTAGAATTTCAATTACTTCCTTTGAAAATAATTTGAGAATCATAATAGCTCTCATAATTCTAAAATTTTTCTTATATGCAGTCACATTTTGTGTTCTGTGAATTTTACCTTTTAATTCATTCTTCCTTTTTACCAATCTTGTTTCTACTCTTCAAACACAAGTGTATTTTAAAGAACTTATATGGCACATTTCTCTATGCATAATATTCCTGGGGCCAATAAAAGATACTATAGAGAAGTTTCTCAAATAATAAACTGATAAATAGTAGAATATTTCTGCTTTGCTGATAACTATGGCCTGAAACAAGCTAATAACTATAAATTTTTAAGTGTCAAAGTATTTTTATACTATGTAACTTTTTTCTCATATAACTAAATTAGAGAAGTTTTGCTGTTCATCAGTCTAAAGTATTACCCATCTCCACAGACGGTATAAATTACTTCAGAAAAAAAACCATGATTTGGGATTCAAGACTTTATGATTGTGCTTTAGATAATTTTTCATCTTCTGAAGCAGGACCTAATTATCTCTCACATATTTTAAAAGGGGGTTAATCAAAAATCTTCACTTTTCCGAGGAAGAATGTTCTCTCATGCAACCTTCTGAACTTTCCCTTTACTTAGGTCTGTGCTGCAAATGTACATTAAAACATTTTCAAAAGTTTAAGATTTAGAATTTTCACAAATAAACTTGTTACAGAAATTCCAGGTCACCATTTTCCAAGTCATAGGTGGATAATGGGTACAGATTTTTAAATAGGCAATATCCTCTGGAAACTCAGATTTTCAATTTGTGCCTAAATTAAACTCGGTAAGTTTGATAAGTTTAAACTCTTTCACACAGATGATTGAAGTCCAGTGGAGTTTCTTGACATTTATTTGTTGAACAAAGACTTGAATAAATTAAAATAAGGGAGGAAAATATGTTTAATGCAATAATGTTTAATAAAAGGTTCTCTTTCTTGCTTTTACAAGGGTTATTTCACATCTACTATAAGCTATTTCCTGAGGACTCAGAAAATTTTTTTCCTTCTGAGATCATAAACTCCTGAGATATATTCTAGGTGTAAATATTTTACCATGTTTAATCTGTCAAAATAGAATGTATTGCTGTCGTTCTTATTCATCCTGCACGTTGGTTTGTCCTTTCTCTCATTACGCATATATTGGACTAAATGATTTACATTGCTGTCTGCTTTATTGCACTGTAGAGAAGAGCATCACTGAGTCAGAACACACCTTGCAATATAATAAAACTATTCTCCATACATATAACCACTTTTGTACTAGTACTGTGATAATCTTTCTGGAAATGATGGATTTTAGTGTCTACACTACTTGGTCTACTATGTTTATTTAAACTATCAGCCAAAGTTATTATTTTGAAACTTTAAAGTTTAAAAACTTTTAAGTATTGGATCTCATCTCAGATTTGTCTTATTAATTATAACAATATTACTTCTTTGTGTTATAATAATCCTTATAGATGATCACTAGCAGGGTGTTTTCTTACAAATCAGAATGATCTGAAAAAGAGAGTTTTCCTGAAGTTCAAAAAATCGTACCTTTAATTGCAGGTATAACACCAAAAAGATGAGCATTTAAAGAACTTGGTACTTTCAAAACATATCCAGATTCAGTGATTCTGGGATATTTTAGAGGAAATGTTCGAAAACATGAGGGGAAAAGAACATTGGTGGCAATGTATAGCTGAAACAAGCAGAATGACCAAAGCAAATATAAAAGATGTTTAATATTTGTAGTTAACCCTTTGTGCAATGGTTGAGTAACATAGAGTATAGTATATACATTCACATATATTTGGATTAAAAAGTAATGTAGCGTAAATTTCAGTAGCATAATATTATGGCAAAACAAAAATTTAAAGTTTTCTCCATTTCATCCACAACATGGTGAACTTCCTCATCTCTATCCTTACAGAATGGAGATATCTAACTTTTCATGTGAGTAGATTTTTTTATTTTACCTATCTTTCATTTTATATTGCCAATTGCTACTGCTGCTACACTGTAATCTGTAGTACACTTAGGATATCTAATATACAAAACCTTATATGTGTCATCTTTACTATGCAATATGAAGATTTTATGAAGAATGAGTTCTGTTGTAAAAATAGTAATATAAAATCTTCGAGTTTTAACAACTGTTCCAGGACAATTTTCAATAAGATAACAAGGCATCTAGTCATGTGAAAAAATGACTGACATGGTAATAATGGACTGAATGAATTGTAAACACAGTCTAAACTTCAAGTTGAGCCTTTTTCCTACATTCCATTCCTCTATTTTTGTTTTGTTAGGTTTTTTTACAGAATATACTATTCCATATTTGGGCTATTTAAAATACCAAGCATTAAAAAAACCCAAAAAACTTATTCAATGGGATACAGAAATCTATTTTTATATTTTCAGGAATAGTGGTATGAAAAACACTTATATATATAATTAAACATTGTGATAGTTTAAACATTACATGTTAACAGTGGAGTAAAAGTGGACCCTCAGCAAACTGACTGATTATGCAAAACTAGGAGAAGGGACTGATGTTCCAGAGGGTCCTGGTGCCTCTCAGTAACCATGCCATAGCACAGGTTTCCCAAAGAGGCTGTGGAGTTGTCCTCCTTGGAGGCATTCAAAAGCTGTCCTGGGACATGGGCTCTGGGTGGCCCTTCTTGAATGGGAGGGTTGGTCCCAGGTATTCCCCAAGGTCCCCTCCACCCTCAGTCATTCTGTCATTCTGTGATCTTTTTCCAAAACCTTTCCCTTCTTGTTCTCTTCAGTAAACAAGTTACACAATGGCTACCAGTTAGGCACAAAAATAAAATTATTTTAACTCTGGGTATGTGAAGTCTTATGCTGTAACTGCAAAGCCCATGGAAGTATCTGCAGCTTGCCTAGAAAGTCTCCCTGAAGCTGATGTTAAGAATGGTTATTCCCCTTATCAAGCATTGCTGCCTAGGTTCTGCTTCGCAGTTTACATCAAGCACCAAAAACTAACACAATGTCCATTCCATATTTTTCACTTTTGAAAGAATATACATTTCAAAAGGGCATATTTCACTTGGAAAGAGTTCTGATTAAAGAAACAGAGAAAATATTTTGCATAAACTCCATGTGAAATGAAATATTTTGTTTTAGTAAAAACAGTACCTTTCGTTATTCAATTTATTTTCAGTGTTCCAAAAGTATCAAACCTAACATGTTTTAGTTACTGTTCAAGACAAACTGACCAGTCCCCCATTTTTTTATTTTACTACCAAATTAAAAAGTACATTTGACCAGTATTATTAAAATAAAAAGTTGTATATATGCTTAGACTCAAGTATTGCTAAATAGCTGAAACTGTGTGAAAATTCTTCACAAAAATAAAGAAAATACTAAAAACTGATGTGATATCTTCTTTCCAGTTTTCAAAAATCAACAGTTTTTCATATTTATACCAAATTACTTCTGTACTGGTCATCTCTCATGTGCAGTGATGGGGTTGATTTACATAAAATGATCATATTTGGTCATTTAAAAACTGAACTGAGAATATTAACTTTCTATTTTGTATGTCTCCCTGTTTATTTGCAGTTGAGCTGAGATCTAGCCCTTCACTCCTGAGGAAAAATTCATCCCATCCTCCACTGGTTCTCTACAACAGATGAGACAGACAGAAAAATTCCAACAGTTCTGATCTTTCTTTGACTACACATGGCACCTCCTGTAACTTTTTCAGGTACAGATGTCTATGCTAAAGATGTTCAGAGATAGTGGAGATTAATCCCACTGATAAAGATATGTGGGATGCATTCACCTTTCATGTATAAAAAATATGTGGGTTTTATTGCTATAGCAAATACACTTCAGTTTCTTAAAATACCCTTTGAGGATCCTAAAAAAATCTGTAATCACACCAAGAATGAATCTGTCACAGTCAGACAAAATTAAGTATGAAAAAAGTACCATTCTTCTGACAACTTTATAGAACATTATGGCATTTTTAAAGCAGCAGAAGAACTTTTTCTAGCAAGTTTTTAACCCATGATGTATCCATCTATCATTTAACAATGGTTTCATTTATTTTATAAGATTGGATTTAGGTCTGACTGTTTATCCATGTGAGTCAAAGCAACCCTATTGTGGCAAGATGCATGTTATTTGTACAAGATTAGCACCTGCTGATACATTTTTTCCTCTAAACCACATGTGTAATTTTAAAAGCAGTCATGTAGCTTTTGTTTTGCTTCTCTTAGTGTAAATTATTCTGTCTCAATCACCTCTGAAAAAAAAAATCATTCCTGAGTTCTTTTCAACTTACACCTTTTTTTCTTAAATTTTTTCTACTATCTAGAGGCAACTAGTGACTTCGTCAAAGCTGGTATAATTATAAAAAAAAAAAGTTCTACTGAATGATGGAATACCTATAGATTAATTACAAGCAGGAAAATGAATAAGCAGGTTCACTGTTTGGTATAAATGGTCGAAGTATCCATAAGTTTGGTGGAACTATACGGCCTTAGGCCTCAAAGGATGTAGCACTAAAGGTTTTCTGCTTCATGTAAGATTGCACAAACTTTGTTCTAATCCTGCTTTAGCATATGTGCTGTTTACTCTAGGCAAGTATCTAAAACACAGTACTAAAATCAGTTAGAACTGTGGGGTTTGATCCATTTTGAAAATCAGGTCACGGTAAGAGGTTCTGCAGGCTTACTTCTTTACTATGCTGGAGTCTGTTTACTCCAGAGGTATTTGTCTTTTTAAATACCTACCCACCACTTAAACCATGTCTAAAGACTTAATCTTGTACAACAATGTTAGATTGATAATTCTGAAAATGTTCCTGCAAAATGCTAAAAGACAATCAACATGGCACGCTTCCAACATTAAATTCCATCTAGATACCTTTAATTAATTAATCAATCGATGGTGGGAAAATCTGGTCCTGTTACCTTGATTCTCAGATTCTAATCAAAGGCTAATTAGCATTAAAAAGATCAACAAGCTCTCTAGAATATACACCTAGAGTCATCCTCCTGGGTGTAAGGGAAAGGAGATGCTGACAAAGCTATTTAGGTGACTGGTGCTTTAATATTACACTCTGCTTGGAAACTTTGTTTTCTGCAGGTTGAAGAAGAGAGGAATAATAAAAAATAATAATAGGGGAATAGAGAAGTTGTGAGCAGGGTTAACTCACTGGGTTCTAGAAGTATAGACACTTATCAGCTGTAGGGACTGAGTTTGGTTTAGATCTTATTTAAAGGTTTGGGCAAATGTGAATTTCATTCGAAAACCTTTTTCCTCACATAGTTAAAATCTCTCCTTCTCCTATTTTCTACACATTTTCCACAAGATGCCTTTCATACTCACCTCAACAGAATGAAAGAGCAGCTGTTTTCCATGTGGTTGTCTCATGAGACTGGTCATGCCTGCAGGTGTTTTTATTGAGGATAGTTCACATATAGGTGGCTAATTTTATGCAGTTTTGAGCTGTATGACTATCAAGCTTCAGATCAGGATGCATTGCCCAATCATCAACTGCATCTAAAGACAGAGAGCTGCAAATGCAAAGCTCATAACGATTTCAAAATTCTACTAAAATTAGTGATAGAACTAAAGCCCATATCCTGGGATCCTTCCAGGATTAAGACCTGTAATTAAATGCAGTGGATTCTTTATTCCACCTTCTAAAATCTGTATTAATTGGGGTAAAAATAAGATGAGGAAAAGTTTTGTTTAATGCATGTTTTGTAAAAATATATGAGCCTACAAAATTTTGGGCATAACCTGCGTGTTCATCAGCTCCATCTACTGTCATGTTAGTTAGTATTTCAATACAAGTACATTCATTCACTGATGAGTATAAGGTGGTATTACAACCTTCCCTGCAGTTCAGTGGAGTCCTATTTTCCCAGATTTTTTTTAAGTGGAGAGTTTGTTAAGTGCAGCCATGTAACTGAATGAAAAAGAAATAAATTCCTGTGAAACTGAATCCCTGATTTCTGATCGGATACCACAGAAATCCCAAGAGCTGTAGGCAGGATATGAATTCATACAGGTAAAGTTGAACTCTCAGGAGACTGTGTTTGCTGTGGGATAATGTCACACTTCAGCTCAGATGATCCTGCCAGGTTACAAGAACTGAATAATGCCCAGAAATGGGGTGGTGAAATGGGAGAGAGCAGAAGCCAACACAGTCATAAAAATGGGAGGACCAGGACTTTGATTAATAACAAGGATTGAGCCTAGACAACATACTGGGATTTTTGAACTAAAGGAACAAACATTTTCTGGTACTTTTTCAGATCTTTTGATGTAGCACAAAGGAAAAGGTGCACAATAGAGTACACAATAAACAGTAGCAAGTTTGCCCCGAAATTTGTTTTGGGTCCACTAGTACACAGCAGGCATGCCAGTGCTGTAAAACATGTTTAATATCTTTAAAAGCAGGAATCATATCAACCTACCTGGATGGGATGGTGAAAAAGTAGTAGAAGTCATCTCAATTTCCTATATTAAATATTTACTTGGTGTAAATCAGAACACTGCCAATGATTTCAGCTTTTATTCCTACCGAGATTTTACCTTTCTTTCTCTGCATGAGATAGAATGCCAAGATACAGTACATATCACAAAATCCTTGAGTAGGAAAAACACTTAAAGAAGCAAGAAAAAAGTATGTGAATTGGAGAGGCTGTAGGATTGATTTGCTCTGGAAATAAAGGGATTGATTTGCTGTGGAAATAAAATAAGCCTTTATTTCGGAAACATATCCATCCACTACAGCAAACATGCAATCCTCATAAGATGTTACTTGTCTCTTGACTCCTACAGAAAATAAGAGCAATGACAACACAGTAAAAGAATCTCACAGACAAAGAAATATAATAATAATAATAATAGAGTCTTCTTTAATTCAAGAGAAAATTTCAATGCCAAAAGACAAAATTTGTATTATCATGCTATTGATTATACAGTTGATTTTTTTATTAACGTGTAGCAGGCAAAATCCCTCAGGTTTCTTTTTATGTTCAACATGAATTTAAGATTACATGTTTGTAAAGAAACTCAATTTATCTTTTGTCATTGTTTGCAAGATGAAGCTGGTCCACGTTTTTAATTAATCATTGATTTAACACCAGAAGGTCTGGAGTTTACTTAATGGGACAGAGAATTTCTTCATATTCACTATTCCCTTGGGCCAGGATGGGTTTGGATGACTTAAAAGTATTTAGGTCCTTATAATTTGATGCCTCATGCCACCTTTGAGAAGCTGTGCCTTTGTCAATACATAACTCTTTTGGGTTTAAAACCTACTGCTTCTGCATAATCAGTCTCTCAGTGTTCCTCCTGCTGTGCTTGTATGAGACCATAGATGAGAAACTGTGGTGATATCCTTAGACAGGCTTCATGAGCACTCCCTTTACAGATGGCTGCCAAGCTTGTTCGTGGCCTGCTAGGAAACTCCCATCAAGTTTAGATTTCCTTCTCCTTCTTTTCTATATACTGAAGATCTGGTACATCAACTAACTGCTGGATCCCTTCAAACAATCCTTAATTCTTCCCTTTAAAGTTCAGTACCAAATAAGAATTTATATTGTTTGGTGACCTTTTGTACAAGCGTTTCAGCAGCAATTAAATGTTCCTTTCCTTTTCTGCCATGAGAAGACCCAGACTGTCTGCTTGCTTTTCAAGTGAAGAGAAAAACAGTGCTGTTAAGAGCAGAGACAGCAGCCTCCTTTTTCATTAGCAGCAACAGTAAGAAAAGTCAGAGAAGGCAAAGCAGCTGCTATAGCTGATACCAATGTGCCAATATTCCAGCAGGAGTATAATTTGATTTCCAACTGTGAAGTGACACACACAGCACATAGCTGTAATTTTGATATTAGTGCATAAATAACACTGTGCTCAAACTCAACATTCATATTTTCACCTATTGCAAAGAACAGGAAGCCAATTTGCTCCTCGCACTTTACTGTACCATGGTGTATAAGTTGTAAAGGCTTTTAACTACTAAATAGACAAAATCAATGAGTTTTGTCCCTCTGTGTAATCATTTTTGTTTGATTAAAAATAGCTAGTGGAAACTGCAGGACTAACCCAGTTCCCTCATTCATTCCATGTCTGTCACTTTTCACCTTGGCTTGTCCACACAGATGTGCTAATTGAAAGGCTGAACTAGAAATTATGAAAACCATCATATGCTATTTATTACAAAACCTTTTCAAGTATCGTACTGGTGAATATTGAGTTGTAATTAGGCACTTTCTTGTAATGAGAGGAGCTAATTAAAAGCCTTCATGGTGTCTACAAGCTGACCAAAAAGAAAAAAAAAAGAAAAGTATCTGATATCACCTGACAGGAGCACTGCAACATGGCAGTTTTCATGCAGTCGTCAGACCACACAAAACCTGATGCAGATACTTTGTGTTGAATCACTCCTTTCAAGAAAAATAAAATAAAATAAAACAAAATCTCCTCATCAGAGAAACTGACATCTTACCACTGACTGCTGGATGTCCTTTCAGCTTTTGATGTAACTGCAATGAAAGACTGTCCCTATTCCAGTTGCTTTTCTTTCTGTCGACACCCTCAGACACAATAATGTAAAAGTGACTTTTCTCTGCTTCGGGTTGCTTCATCGTCACTGCAGGAGGCTGTACAGAAAATGAGATGGTGCCATGCAATGGCAAGAAGAAGGCAAATAAGGCTAAAGCCCATAAGAACTCAGCATCTTTAATTCTGATGTTCAGGTAACAGTTTGCCTAAATATATAAACCATGTCTCGAGGATCGAGGTGCAGGAAAGCACTCTAAATCCAATTTTTAAAACGGAGTTTTGAGTTATAACAAGGGAAAGGAAAGTGTGAAATCAACCATGCTCATTTACACTGTTCTAAAGTAAGAGCTTATATGGGCTCCATGTACAGTCAGTGAAAGGAGAGAGGTATTTTCAGAGGATGAGTTCTATTTTAACATACGTTAGCTGAACCACTTCTTCGACACGTCCCTTTCTATCCTTCAAATGTATAGACTATATCAATATGTAAGCATTTTTATTAAATTCAAATGATATGGCAGAAAGAAACAGCTGCAGGAACATAAACCTGTGGATAGAGAAGGAAGAAAATATGCATTGTGGTGAGCTGAGCTGTCCACAAATACAAGCTACAGGAAATAGCAGCACAGTAGGAATAGAGGGAGGTGGGACCACACAAGTCCTTCATGCTGAGGTAATGTGATGTATGTGAATTCAGTACTCCCTCATAAGGCTGCTGGCGGGAGAGGGATCACACAAAGCCAGAAAACATAGTCCTAAATAGGCTCCAAACTTTGGTGATTACCATTCTTATAAAAGAAAAAGTACGCAGCTGCCACAGAAGAGAATGTATGAATATACAGCACAAGTAGATAATACACACAAAGACAGAACAAAGGCTGAAATGCCAGTTGGAAAGGATTCATTATGGCCACAAACCCAATTGAATCATCATCATGCCCTTTACAATCACATTTTCCCCTTGCTCTGCAGCATATTGGTAATTCACAAGATTATTAGGCTACAAATAACCTATTCAAAACAAAGCACACTGTACCCTGTCCTTAATATAAATGTGATTCTTTTTATAAATGCAGTAGCACAGAAATATGCAGGGAGATAAACAAAGTGAGACAAGCAGGAATTTTTTTTCTATTTTGTTGGGGTTTTTTTTAAGACAGATGTACTGCATTTGGAGTCAGCTGAAGACTTTTGCAGCAGTTTTTATGATGAGACCACAGGAAATTTTTTTCCAGTCAAGAAGGAGGTAAACTAAAAAAAATAGCAGAAATACATAAATTAATGAGTACAAATACTTCAGAAGAATGTAATTTCCAGAGGTAGTATTGGTTCTTATGGCTGGTTTTGAGGTAAAGAAAATGGTGGAAGAGAGAAATAGCATGACTTACCTAAAGGATGGCATACTGAGATTGAAATAACTCTATTATATGAGGAAAAGAAGAAAGTATAAACATACAGAACAAAAAGAAATTCGAAAACCTCAATATGCAACAAAATATAATTATTGTTATTTTTTCATCCATGCCTCACATGAATTGTTTTGACAGCTGAGTATTAACTCTTAATAGTCAGAAGCTCTAAAATTTATACCCTTTTTAGCAAGTTTAAATCTCTAGACAGGAATTCAGTAGTGATTTTTTTCTATCACTCTCCTGGGAAAGATGAATTAATATTATGTTATTCTCATTCCCGGGCTTGAGAAAAACTAGAAATACAAAATTATTTGTTCTAAGATGTACTTCAATCAATAGTGTAACCCAGACTAATATAATCCTCTTGGTAATATATATATAATGTCTTAAACACAATAGAATTGTCTGGACTGCAAATCCTCTGGGTCAGGTATAATTTTTAAATATGTGTTTATACAACACAAAAAATATTATTGGTTCTTATATGTTTATAATTGGGATTTCTAGATGTTATTACAATACAAATAGTAAATAGAAACAAAGGAAGGCTTTAATCTCACTTATGATAACAACGGAAGATCAAGAAATAAGAATTGATTCACAAAAACTTCCAAAAGGATGATTTAGAAATCAGAACACACTGCATGAACTCAGTGATGATGAAAGTATGTTTTAAAGTATAGCAAAGACTAGTTAAGACTTTTGGAAACTAAGATAGCTTGGCTCACTTCTGCAATGAAGACCACATTGAAGTTTTCTTAACCTATCTTATATATATAACTATATATAGACATGAAATATTCTATTGTCTTGCAAATATTTGTAGGTATTTTGCCTTGTGATGCTTTTTACATCGTGGATCTAGCTGAGATGTATTTCAAGCAACTACAAGTTGACTAGAAATTAAATTAAAGATTGAAATTATTCTTAGGTAACTAAAACAGTTTTTTGCTTTGAATTACCAGTAGGATTATTTCCTTAAGAAGGTTGTCCTCTTTCAGAGCTGCTTGTTTTGATCTGTTTCTTACATGCATTCTATCCTTTCAAAAATAGCTCCTATATAACTAGGTTAAAGAGTTAGGTTTTTCCTTTTTTTCTTCTTTTTTTTTGTCTGTTGTTGTTCTTGTTGTCAATCTTTCATAATTCCAGTAATTTTTAGGTTTTTTTTATTTTGTCCATAAGATGTAATTTTACTGTAGTATTTTGTAACATGGGTGATATTTGTGTTTGTATCTTTGATACCAGATTCCTGAAAGGCTTTTGTTGCTATTATGGTCAGAAAAGGGACAAAGAACAGAATTCTCATCTTTTCCAGCAGTCTAAAATTATAATCTTAGGAAATAATATTTTCTTCCAATTTTTTAATTTTGGGAAAGTTCAAGGGTGAGTGCATGTGATAAAATTGATTTGCATCAAGCTTGATACAGATTTGATGCTTTTGCAAATTTTTGTGCTTAGGAAAATGATAAATACGACCTGCAAGTATTTGCATGGATTGAGAACCTAGCAAGTCTTTTGCCAGAAAAAGATATTCCTTTTTTATCCCTGGAGGCCTTAAAAATACCCTTAAATAATGAGAGTGCTTGTGTGATTGAAGCTAAACAATAGCTTCTGCTGTGTAGGAGGGGGGCTGAAATAAATCTGGGGAGAACCCAATGGGACTGATCTGCTTCCAGTCCTGTAAACCAAATCAGTGCAGCATGTGTACAGACCCTTTCATTCTGTGGGTTCAGCTTAATTCAATAAACATAGTCAAGTGGAAAGACAAGCCCCAGCATCCCTAGGTAGATATAATCTTGCTTGTGGTTAGGCCAGAAGAGGCATAATTTTGTATTTTCACCTGTATTTTTTGCTCAATAACAGCAGAGTTTTTACAGAAACCAGTGCTTGGTCCATAAAGCTTGTATTGCAGAAGGTGCCCATAGGAAACTTTGATTCATTAAGATTGTATATTTAAGAATGTTGTAATTCTTATTAATGATCCTGAAAAGTTCAGCTAGAGAGCTGACATGCAGTCTTTCTATGCTGGAAGTTAACTTTATTGTTGTTCATTTCAAATCCCATCTGTTTCCATAATAGTGCCTAATTTTGAAGTTATAACATTTATCTTCAGTAGAACATAAATCAAAAAATTTCACCGCTAAGTCAAGTGTTTGCATATATCTCTAATACAAAACAACAAAACAATAATGATTAGTTATTTTCTCCCATCAGACACTTCATCTGGAAATACAAAAATTAATTAACTGCCAGTTCTGTGCTTGTTTTTTCCCTAGTTTGCTGTTATTACTGTGTTTGTCTACACAAGGTCCTGATTCTATTTCCTTATTCATGGGAAAAGGGGTGAGTAGAATCGTTGTTCCCATTCTCTCACCATAGTTTGTTGGAAAACCTTTTTCTCTGTATGAACAGAAAAGCAGAGATTTTATGTCTTCTGTTCACTTGAGAAATAAGGGTAATAAAAAAAAGAAGTATCCACAGAAGTCGTGTTCTCCTAGCAAGTTCCAGTTATGTGCCACTTCGAAAGTCCAAAGGCAGGAAGGCTTATGTAGCAGTTTAGGCATTGGTCAAAGCCTGGGATTAAATTATATTTTGTTCCCTTTCTTGAATAATTCTAGCAATGTATTCTTTAGAGATTGCCAAGGAAACTGAAGGATGCACTTCAGGTTCCGTTAACACAAGCCCCCTTGCAATGGAGAGCAGCTCCAGGTAGCAGTCAGGACCACCACCTGAAAGTGTAGATACTCTCCTCTCACCAGCTGTACAAAGGCTGTCACCAGACAACAATACCACAGGGGAAAGAAAATATTTCAAAATCATACACCACCCACTAACTAATATTCAGAAATTCTCTACTGTAAATTGGAGCTGAGACAATATAATTGGTGCTCTCCCATTATGTGGGCAAGAGTGTTTTCAAGCAGCACCAGGTCATTTAATTCTCCATGAATTAGGGTCCTGGGACTGCCTGGCTATTGGGCTGCTGCCAGACAGCTTTCTGTGAAAGAGGGCTTAAAGCTTCTGATGCCTTTTCCATGGCTCTGAGACAATGATACCCCTCCTTCCACAACGTGTCTCTAGACTAAGAACATCATGTCAGAGCTATATCTTGTGATACTGGGGATTTACTCTGTCAACAAGTTAACATTGCTCTGAAGAACTGGCAGCAAGTCCATGACCTTAAATCATGCCACTTTTTGGTATCTGCAAGATTTAAGGTAAGTTTTTAAGAATGTTAATGTTCTTGCTGTCAGTACCTATGCATCATTATTTACATTCTGTGTTTTACCTGCACTAACATCTAAAGAATAAATATTAATTTTTAACCCTTTTATTAGGAGGCACTTTATTATTTTGATACTGTTCTCCACAAGCTCACTAAATCACAATAGAGATGGTTGTCTTGTCACTCCATGGGACACTATCAGATTTTATTTTTGTTAACCCACTATAGATGTGACATGGTGATCTCTACCTTGGAAATAATCATCTTCCGCTTAGATTTTATCAAGAGAGTGAGAATAAAGATCAAGGAGAAGCACAAAAAAAAAAGTCCAAACATAAAAAATTCCAATATCTCTTCCTGGACCATTTTTTTTGAATCTTAAAATTTTTTCAGCTATCTGATGAGCCTAAACAGAGTTAAGAGCATTGTGAACAATGTTCACAGCAATAAAATTTTTGTATTACTGTAAAGGAAAAACAATTTTTTAAGGCTTTTCAGTTTATAACAATCTTGGTATATCCTTCAAATATCTTTTCATTGTAACACCTTAGAAATGCCATATGAATGCTACTAAACAATATCCTATTCTTCTTCTTAATAGTCAGTAGAGTGTATGCTCCTCGTAAGCACTCCAGTCAATTGTGGCAGTGAGTCTGTGTCAGTAATCACCATGTTTCAGTGAGGTCTGAATTCAGTTTGTAACTTCAGAATTCAAAGGGAAAAAGATGTATGTGTGGTGGGGATTGTGTTTAGGAGGTCATGGTACACGACCTAGAGGCTGAGGAAGCTGGATCTCTTCAGTCTGAAGGAGAGAAATCTAATGGGTAATTTAATCACTGTCTTCTACTACCTATTTATGGACTGTAGAGAAAACAGCACCAAGCTCCTCTCAGAGGTACACAGTAGATGAAAAAGAGGTGATGAGAACAAGATGTAACAAGGAAAATTTAAATTAGCCACAAGGGAAACAAAAATTCACGATGAGAGCTGTTAACCATTGTCACAATCAATAGTTCATTTTAAACTGACAGAGGACAGGTTTAGATTAGATATTAGGAAGAAATTCTATGCCATGAGAGTGGTGATGCACTGGAACAGGTTGCCCTGAGAGTTTGCAGAATACCTCCTTGGAAATGGTCAAGAAAGGGTGTATGGGGCTTTGAGCACCCTGGTGCGGTGGAAGGTGTCCCTGGCCAGGGCAGGGGATTGGAACTAGGTGATTTCTAAGATCCCTTCCAATCCCAAACTATTCTGTGGTTTTGTATATTTATATAACACACAACATATTTACATACCATATGATATACATCATGGATCAACTTAATATAGTCATATTAACTTAATATAGTCATAAATATAGGCTATTTTCTCAATCCTTTTTACCAAATCATTAGTATTTTATGGTCAGCTCCATCTGACTCTGTCTTGTGAATAATTTTTTCTCCATATACTACAGTTAAACAGTTTTGCACTTCTCAAGAATTGTGTCATCCTGTTTCAGTAAAGATACAAAAATCACTTCTTTCCAGTTTTGGCTGTATTGATGTGAAAAGGTAATGTCAGTTTTCTTCTCAGTGGAGTCTCTGAGCAACACAGACTTCATGGTTTTTCACTACTGTGGATTTATTAATCAACTCATTTGGCTTCTCTTCATTTAGAACTGAATCCTGTCTCCCCTGGACATTTTTGTAGTGTCCTGCTATAGAGCAAGTATTTTGTTTTGCTTGTACTTTCTGGGAGTCTTTGTATCCTTCCATTGCCTACTGAGACAAGATTAATGATTGTCTGAACTTTACCTGTGATCTCTGCGTGCACCTTGCAGTGTCAACATTTCTTCAAGGTGTATTTCACATGTTATATTTTTCACTGCTTCATGGTAGTCCAGTAAGTCTGACCCTGTCAGAGCTGACAGGAACCTCCGTTTATGTTCCTCCACTGCTTTTCACTCTCTACCCTGCAAAAAATCATCTGTCTTAATCTTATGATATTCATCAAAAAAAGTACTGCATTTGTGTACAACATATTGTCTGCAGAAAACGATCTGTGTGACCTTCTGAAAAACTGTCTGACCAAAAGGGTATCAAATATGTTCAAACTCAGGAAGAGAAAAATATTTGAGATCATCTACCTTTGCTTTCTGCATCAGAGTTTATTTTGTTTTAAATTTTACAGCTGAATAAAGAACAGCTAGATTTTCTCTTTTTTTTTCCTCTTTCAGAAACTGTCATAGATCTAGTTGTCTCTTGTTTAAGACTCTCTATTCTAACAAACACAGCTTTCTCTGAAGGCAGTCTTGTCTTTTTTTCCAGCTCCAAGGCTATGGTTTAGAAACTGAGCTCTTAAGAGTTAAGTCTTGCTAAGGGTTGCTGTTGAGTGAATGAGGTCATAAGTGTGGTGATCTCACAGATGACACAGATAATAACTCCATTTCAAGTAGCAACTGTGACTGATTCTTAGAACGTTTTATGTGAAATTTGAGGCAGTTGGGCCAGATTTCTCTTCTGATTTGTATCCAAAAGCTGATACTTATCTATCATCTGCTCAGTTCCAGGTTCTGTGAGCCCATCTTGATTCCGTATATTGGCCAATAGCATTGGACTAGATGCTAAACACTTCTTCCTCACAAACTAGACCAATCTGTTTCTGAAATAGAAATAAATTTTTGAAGTAAATATAAATGGTCCCAAAATATAGGTTTCTGAATATATGCTCCAGAAAGTTTCTTTGCATTACAAGGTTTTATCACATTCTTCCTCTATTGTTTTAATTTTTTATCCCTCCAACAAGTCTACTTTTTGAGTACAAAATAGGAATCAAATAATTTCTTCTTGTATACTGGACATTTTTGTTCTCGGTGCAATCCTGAATTGGGCTGCATTTTTCTCAAGTTTATTCTTTACACAAACCTATTGTTTGCCTTCTTGGTGAGATGCTCGTCACCTTAAATCCTATGTTTTATATGTTGACCTCTTATTATTGACATTTGCTGTGTGGGGTTTTTTTATTATTTCTTTTGTTTATTTATTGCTGGGCTGCTATTACAATTTCAGCGACATATTGGTTTATGAACCTCTGTACCTTAAAGTTAATAAATTCTCTGTTTGTTCTATGACTACTAGTCCATCCATCTTAAGGTATACTTCATTCTTGTAATAAGAATTTCTCAGAGTTAAAGGTAGTCCTGTCATCCTTTGTCCACACTGTGTGTATTCTGCCTTTCCTTGCATATCCTTGTAATTGATAACAATCAATACACTGTATTGTATTGCTTTATTTTCCAAGGTATAGTATATGCTGCTCCATCTGTAGTTTTCAGTGGACTCTACCTTGGACCTCTTTGTGTCTTCCTTCATAACATCTAAGCTTTAATTTAATCCATGTGATTTACTTGCCTCATCAAATTCTAATTGCATTTTTCAAGGTTTAGTTTCAAGTGTATCATTGAACATTTTTCATTCTGGATACCAATCACAGCTTGAAATTTTATCAGAATTTTTCTTCGTTCTCCACAAATTCCAAAATTAGCTCTCAAACCACAAATTCTTCTGTGTTTTAGTAGCTAAATAAAAGCTCCAACAAAGCAAAACAACACAACCAACAACAAAAAACAAATGAACAAACAAAACCCCCACAAACAAAACAAACAAACAAAAAGCCAAAACAAAAATGAACAAACAAACACCAACCCAAAAAAGCACCAAAATAGAAGGGCATATGTTTAGGGACATGTTTTGAAATAGAAATATTCCTCCAATTTCTATAATATTTTCATTCCATTTTTCTTTGTAATAGAATTGTCCTGAAAATTACAAAAACAGAGTAAGCTATTATCATAAATCCTCAACACCTTCCTCTTTGTTGTCTAAAAATTTCACAATTATCACATAAATATATATATTTCCAAGTTTTTTTGTCTTCATGATGTGTCGAAAGCTGGTTTTGCTCAGTCAGACTTCCAACTCATAATTGCAAGAAAATGTGAGCTTCTTCACAGCATACTGTCCTCTTCCAACTAGCTTTGGTGTGCAGTGCTCTTTCCCACAGGCAAATCACTTTGGCACAAAGCTCAGGGTACTTGAGGATTGGTCTGGTCAGCATTAAATCTCAGCAATTGTAATTGCTCTGTGTATTTTCCATCCCCGAGAAAGGAGGTCAGGACTAGGGTAATCAAAGTACCTGCAGAAGGGATCTGGAGAACTCAGACAGCTGCATCTCCATCATAAACTAGTCAAGAATGAAATGACATAGAAGAGATGTAGATCCCCATGTCTATGAGATTTACTTGTAAAATTCTCCCTGGGATTAGAAGAACCGTAGCCACAATGACACTTAGATGGCTAAAACTGATCCTTTTATATCTCAGACTGGGAACTTGAGCTTTCTACATGAGTAATTCTAACTTCAGGGTTAAAAATCAATCTGTTTCTCTTACAAGAGCTCTATGCAATTATATAGGTAAGTTTTGGCCATATTCCCTGAGAGAAAAACATTACACTTTTAGATCTTGTACAGAATATGGGATGTCATACACATTGTCCTCAGTCCAGAGCCTAGTACTGGTGTAGGTTTCCTGTATTAGGAGGCTTTGGTATAGGATGCACAGAGATGCTCTGTGGTATCCATCATCAAAGATTTTCAAGATCCAGCTTTGTAAATCCCTGGGAAGCCTATTGTGAACTCAAAGATGCCCTCATTTTGAGCTGGACATTGGACTTCTTGAGACTTCTTCCAACCTGCTTTATTCTGTCATTGTATGATTCAATGATTTACTAAAGACAGAGCGTCCTAGGACATGGCATGGTTTAATCTTTCTCCTTCATTTACAATTCCCCACACTTTTTGGGATATGCTCCAATGAAAAATGAAGTAAGGATTAGAAATCTAGCTTGCAGCAGTGTTGGGAGGATAAATACATTAAAGATTTGTAAGTGCTCAGACACTGTGTTAATGGGGGCCCTGTAAGTACCTTAGAGAGATCCAGAGCCCTAAATCACTATTAGTGAATTGTATTGATTTCCCTTTAATTTGTGAAATGAAGCTATTATAATAAAGCTTGGCTTTTATCTGACCTTTATCCAATGTGATAATTATAAACACTATTTTACAATCACTTTATTCTTACTCCCAAAGGAAAACAGTACATGCTAATCTAGTCTGGGCTAAATGTTCCCTCTTCTTTTACTTCTTTTGTTTTTATGGGGTTTTATTGTTAGGCAAATCATATCAAATTGTTTTACAAAAAATAAATCAATTAATAAAATGATTAACAGAGTAATACTTAAGTTTGGGACTAGAGCTTTAGCATATTGAAAGGAGAGGGGTGAGGAAAGGGGAGAGGAGAAGGAATGGTAATACCTTAATATCTTATCTGTGCACTTGGGGACTAAAGCAGTCACCAAAGATTTGGGCTTCTTGTCTGAAGAGTTCAACATTTTCTAATTCTAAGAGTGCTCCAAAAATTGAAATACATATTAAAGCCAGGAAGATAAATGAATTTAGTCTTTCAGTCTCTCTTGGAAGACACTGAAAAATTAGTCATGCAAAGGGCCAAGAAGAGCAAGAAAAATTCCCTGTCATGGCAAGCTCTATGTCATTATATTTTGCATGGTATAGTTTTGAGCATGAAGGCCTGGGTAGTAATCCATTTTCTGAAAAGGTAGTTAACTAATTTATCTATTTACTGGTTTATGTAAAATACATAAGCAACAGCCCTGGAAAATTGTTCTCCTCCTCCCCTTATTAATGAAAGAAACTTTTACTCCCCTTTGGAAAGAGTTCACTTTCACTTTTCTGAGATAAGTGCAGAGTTCAGAGATAAAAGGGAATGGCTTCTCAAGGAGGAACAGTTTTGCTATTACTTCTGCTTCTTTCTAATTAAGTTATGACTTATTGTTTGGAACTTTCATTTCAAATGGATCTTGTAGCCTATCAGAGAAAGGTAATTATTGAATGTAGGCCTTCCACATCTTCAGTGCTTCATTAACCTGAAACACTGGATGAAAGCAGAGGGGCAGTATCTCCACAAGGTTGTTGATTGAAGAAATGATTGCCTCTAGCTTTTGAAAGAAAAAGAATAAGAAAGCTCAGGAAACCCTTGAGGGTTGCGAATCCTCCTTTCAAAATAAACAACTCTGCTGCCTGAGAAGATGATTAAATCTCCAAGTCCCCCAAAAGATTAACAAGAGTATTCATCTATTTTTTAGGTAAAGGTGTAGCTAAAAGTTAGGAGTGTAGATGAACAAATGAGGATTCTCTGGAGATCCAACACCATCTCAGAATAGTCCTGGCTTGGCCAGACATCTGTCAAAGTTCTGTGGAAGGGAGTGGATGCTCTCCCTGGAGGTCATGTGTCCCCCTGTTCGGGGATGTCCTTTCTGCCATCCCAGCACCATCTACCACACAGGGCCATACGGGGCTCCTGCCAGCAGCAACACAGACCATCGATCAGGGCTCATCTGCTCAGCTTCACATCCCGCAGAGTCTCTGTTAATCAGGTTTGTGTCAGACTATAAGGAGCACAACCCATTCAGGTGTACTCACACAAGTCCCCATTCTTCAGCACATTAGCTTAGCAATACACTGCCAAAAGCTGAGGAGGAGCCCCAACCAATGGTAGACATAAACTGTTAAATGTCCCTTTTCACTGCATTAGATACTGCAAATGAAATGTGAAAGACTCAAACTAGTCATGGCATGTCAATACTAAGGCTGGGAGGCAGAACCTATAGTTCTTCTGAGGACCTTTAACCCAAATTCTGCAGTTCCTTGCTGTAGTGCTTTTCTGTCTGTAGGATAACAGGGATTTACTCATCCACTGTGGTTATCCTGTCACTCAATGATTCCATATGTCTAACACTGAATTAGTGACTCTTTTGCTGAAAAAGTGTGAGGTAATGCTTAAGAAATAGCCTACTTTTTGCTATTCCTTATTGCATATCTGTACCATTGTCTTTTTTTAATATCTTAAACTATTCCTTGCTTCAAAGGTTAAATTTTGTGGCTCTCCCCTTTCTCACATGACCAGAAGAAATCCAGCATTGCTAATGTTATCCTCATACCAAAGTATCTAGGTCATTAAAATTAAACACTTTTTCTAGGTCTCAATTCCACATCTCTAAAAAAGCAGTAAATCAAACTTTCATTAGTTTGCCCCACTGCTGTGGTTTAATCCCAGCAGGCATCTCAGCTCCGCAAAGGTGCTCTCTCAGTGAGATGGGGAGAGAATAGGAAGGCCAAAAATCAGAAGACTCATGGGTTGAGATAAAGACAGTTTAATAGATAAGGGAAAACTTACACGCACAGGTAAAGTAAAACAAGGAATTCATTCACAGCTTCCCATCAGCAGGCAGATGTCCAGCCATCCCCAGGAAAGCAGGGTTCCATAATGCACTAATTGGGAAGAGAAATGCCGATAACTCTGAACATCCTCCTTTCCTCCTTCTTTCCTTGAGCTTTTACTGCTGAGCACAATGACATATGGTATCGGATATCCCTTTGGTCAGCTGGGATCTGGATGTATCCCTTCCCAACTTCTTGTGCAGCCCCAGTGAGAGCAGCAGGAGATGCCTTGATGCCCTGTGACCACTGAGCAACAATAGCTGAAAGATCCCTGCATTATCAACACTACTTTCAACACAAATCCAAAACACAGCCCCATACAAGCTGCTGTGAAGAAAATTAACTCTAACCCAACGAAAAGCAGTACATTTATTTAATTTAAAATGTGAAATGTTTATACTTGAGACTACTTTTTATCACACATTTGTGCAGGCATTTTTATAGGCATACCCTCACTTATGTCTCTAAGAATTACATTAATTTGTTTGAACTTTCTTTTTCAATATTTTCTGTGTTAATGCAAGTAAGTACTAATATTATAGTGATGACATGCCTCTACAAATAAGCTTGTGTTGGGGATTTTCACCAACATATTCCTTTACCACCAACCTTAAAAATCCAAGCTCTTAATTTGTCTCATAGAGTGCTCTATAGCATAATGTTATGTGTGGCAGCATTTCTCTCCATGAGTTTGATCCTGAATTTGTGAAATACTGAGCTTAACTGACCTCTTGACTCTAACAGCAAAAGTGGGGATTGAAATCATTGAGCAATTTATTGGTTTAGACCGCTTCACTTCTCTAATCTCTGAAGATTACTTCCAGTCACACATGGTCAGCAGGGTACTAGCCTTTCTAACACAGGTTTTTAGAGCAGTTTCAAACATCTGCCTACTTCCAACCCTCTTATATCTATGAGATTCTCTCTCTTGGTAGACACCAACTACTCAATAGCTCTTAAAATAACTTTATTGCTTTTACACAGTATTGTGTTTGTTTTTCACTGACTAAATTCTAGTATTATCATTCACCAGGTGATCCTGCATGTTTCTTGTTAATTATACAGTGAGATGATCACAAGCTGAGAGTTGTAAAACAGATGAAGTGAAGCAATGCCTTAAACCAAGGCTACATTCCCTGGGTTGCTCTTCATATGGATAACAACATTACCAAAATATAAAAAACCCAGCAGGTATCTTTTTGATGCCTGGTAGACAAAAGTCTAAGCCAATCATCTGCTGGGGATGAGAATGCTGACATGAAGTAGATTTGAAAGATTAAAAAAATAGCAATGGTATGTCCAGCAAGTAGCCAGTAAAGTTGTCTGACCTCTAAGGGAAAATGAATGAAAAGAGATGAGCAGAGCAAAAGTACAAACCTGACTATTCACAGGCAGCACAGCTGCAGAAATTATATTTGCTGAAACCAGAAAACCTAGAAAACAAAAAATGTAGAAATAATATCACAAAAGCAGGTGTGCTGCTGTGTGGTAAGAAGGCTCTAGTGAAGGTGGAAGTGCTATTAATTACTTTTTTCCACATTTAAAAAAATCTTCCTTTCCTTAATGATTATCTACATATGTTTTCACCAGAAAAAACATAAACAAAAAAAAAAAAAAAAAAAAAAAAAAAAAAAAAAAAAAAAAAAAAAAAAAAAAAAAAAAAAAAAAAAAAAAAAAACAGAAAACCCATGAAAAACCCAGAAAATGTTCCAGTTTTCTGGAAATCCTCCACAATGAAAATAAAAAGAAATTAAAAGGAGGAAAAATCTTTAGATTTGCAATAAGACAATCTGATGCAACGGTATGAGTCAGCATGGCATTTGCGTGTGATCTAGTACAACTGGGAAGAGTTAAAAGGAATTAGAAGAGTTATGTAAAACAGTTTCTTTCAGTGACAAGAAAAGATCCCAAAACATTTCCAGCACTTTTAGAAGGAAAACACTGTCCTTCTCCCACTTCTTTAAAAAAAAAAAGAAAAGAAAGCATCCCACCAAAAACAGGCATATGAAAATCACAAAGAAGCTCCTTTCCAATGCATCCCAAAAAGAAATCCAAAAGGGGCAGCCTGGTGTACTACAGAACATCAGTGACTAGAAAAAATACAGTCAGTGAGTAATCTGTTCAGATGCAAAAAGGAGAGATGATCTCAGTACAGAAGTGTGACCACTTGAGAAAATTAGCAAAACCAAAATCTGGTGTCATTGCGGCCCTTCCCAGTGCAAACACAGGCACTTTGAGCACAGGTGCTAAAGTTCTTCCAGCACCAGCAGCACCCCAACCAACCACTACAGGAATGTCCCGAAAATCCTCCTTGGCAAAATGGCCAGGATGCTGGCAGGCAGGGACCACGTAGTGCTGGAGCATCTTTGTCTCCCATGGAAGTGGGGCACACGTAGGGACTACACACCATAGAGGGAGGGATGTTGGATACCCACACAGCCTGTGAGGAGTGTCTTAGGGGGATGAATGTAGTCATGTGAATGTGCATGTGTCTGTGTGCATGGAGGTGTAATTAGAACTTCTTGGGATATGTTTTATAAGGTTGCTTAGAAATTTGTAGGTGTCCATTAACATTCTGTATCTGGTATTGTGGTTTGTCGATTGTCTTGCTGATACGGATCCTGAATACATAGTTCACTGATTGCAAGTTAATTACATGCTGTTAATAAATCAATAAACTGCTTCAGTCCTGTTCTTGTTTTAACTACATGAACTGAGGAGTTTTTCCTTGTGACAGGCATCACAGCGTTGTTTTTTTGCTTGTGGGGATTTTTGTTGGCTTTTTTTCTGTCAGAGGCAAAACTGAATTGGTTTTCACACTGAACCAATTAAAAACTGTGAAAAGAGCTAGAGGGGTGCCCATTCCAGGCTGATACTTTGGACATGGTTTATCAGTTTGGCCTCAAAACTCTGCAAAAACATCTTCACGGGTCTGGCATGACCTCAGAGCTCAGCCAGAACAAACCTAAACCTGTTCAAAATGCCAGCAAAGCAAAACCACATTTGCTTTATGTTTCTCAGATTAAAAAAAAATAAAAAAAGAGTGGAAGCTTTCTATTATGTGGATACCAATGCAAAGTAAAATCAAAGAGAATGTCTGATCTGTCTCACAGTCAAAAGGAAACCTAGAATATTTTTTCCCATTTAACACTGCTGTCTGGTGTTCAGCTTGCAATCTGCTAAGTGGTCCAGATCCTTTAATACCGAGTGGGTCCTGACTCACTAACTTTTTTCTCTGTTTTACATACTGGAGAGCCAGAACAGAATTTTCTTGAGAAGTTGGAGGAATGGTCTAAAAAATAAGTTGAAAAAATGATGCACAACTTACTAAGGTGTGTAAAGAGCAATATAATTTGTACAATATGAAATAGTTCTTTCATTTTCTTCGGTGCTGCATACTGTGCTCAGTCTCAGCAAGCACACTGTGCTTCATTTTCTGAACTGCATTTCAGAAAAAGCATGAAGAAGTTTCAAAAGAAGCTAAAGGAGACCAACTGGGAATTATCAGTGATCTAGAAAGCAAAACTGATGAGTAGAGTTTGAAACAATTGGAGTAGTTTAGTTTATAGAAGAGAAGACTGAGAGCACACATAATAACATAAAAAGTATCTGTAGAGAGTAAAGGACTAGACTGTTCAGGTCCCCTGTGGTTACAGCAAGGGTAATGGGTTTAAGTTGGTTCAATAGACATTCAGCTTCAACTGTAAGGAAAGAAAATCTATGAGTCTTGTCACTAAGTTTAGGAAGGCTGTGTTTTAAAGACTACAGCTGTGAGGGATAGTTGAGGACAGCTAATCTTGTATTGGGGCTGCAGAATAGATGAGATGAGTTCTTTATCCCTTTTCAGTCCCAGGGTTTTTTTGATCACATAGTTCTTCTGGATCACATGTAATTCAGCAGTCATCAAAACCTTCCTGTGGCTTTCCGTGTTTCCCTTACCAGGACTGCATCTTCTGTCCCATCTGCAACAATGTTCTATAGTACTCTGATGATAGTGCCTGAAAAAATCAGTCACAGACATCTTCTTTCACGTTTCTACCAAGAAATCCATGCTCAAATGGCCAGAGGGGGCTGTGGACACACGTTTTGCCATAAAGGCAACTGGTGGGAATTGCCAAGGCAACTGTCCAGACCTAAACTCTGTCTGATGAAAGAACTGTGAACCAGAAGGAATGGATGGAAGGGAAAATTGTTTCCTTAAGAGGTGGTGGACCCCCTTCGGCGATCCACAAGGAACTCAAGGAAATCATGTTTAAAAAGAGAGAAATAAAAAATGTAATGGCACTATCTGAAATAGCAGAAATATTGTGAAAGAATTTGCATTCATATGTGAATTACAGCACTTCCATTACAGCGTTAGTGTTGTAACCTACAAGATCGGAGGTTATGGAAGCTCACCATCTTATTATATGAAAGATAACTGTGTTTTATAATAGATAAAGAGCAAGCTGATAAAAATGGGGGGGGAGTGTGTGGTTAATAATAAGAAATTAAGTTTAACATCAAGGAAAAATGTAGAAGCATAAAATACTGACCCTTTAAAAAACTGGGAAAAGTAGGATTTTAGGAAAGGTAAATGGAAAAGCCTTGATATTTAATCAGCTGAGACACGCAGAATGGTATCATGAAGCTGGTTTCTTGTCTTGAATCCACATAGAAATTACCCTTTTATATTTAATATCATTCCATTGGTTTGTAGCATGCCATCTCTGGGTAAATTAGTTTTTCAAAAACATTGCAGTACTGCTATTCAGTGCACAGTCACAAAGTGATGTACTGCACTTCCACTGTGCTATCTACTGATTAACGTCAGCGAATTATAAAGTGTTTGATACCTTTAATTGAGTGGCAACGTTTTGTTGTTTGCAAGAGTTGTGCATGTGCTGTATAGTCATAGTAGTATATTATATTGAAGTAGAGCATATGTAGTTCTGAGGAAATGAACTGTACAAACAAATGTTCACTCATGAGCAGCCCTAGATTTTCCTTCTAGTCTCACAGAAAGCATCCATAAGATTGTTTAAAAGAAATGTTATAGAAAGAATCAGGTTCCATTCATACCAAAGATAAGCGTGGCCCATATCATCTGAAAGCATATTTGGCTTTCTTCTAGTTTGCTGAATGTCTGGTAACTCTCCTAAGGACCAATTTGAAATATCTTCACAATATTCTTCTTTTCTGGGTTAACAAATCTCTAAATTCTGAAATATGTGGGATGAAGTGTCTATATTTTTCACAGTTTAGCTACAGAAGTGAAACAGAATCTCTAATTCCCTTACAGAAGACTTGATCCAACAGCAACATATAGGACTGAATTAGCAACATCCCCTTACACAGGCATGTTGGGGGTAAACACCTCTTACATAACTGGCATTACTGAACTCATCTACACCTTCTTTCCATTAGCATAAAAATTTCTTGACAGAATAAGAGAGTCTTGTGGTATGTCTTCTGGCTCAGTGAATCATGGCACTTGGATGTCTACATCAGAGGAAGAAAGACAGAAGGTGAGGTGCACTGCCTTTATCAATAACAAAGAGACATGTCTTAATAAAGAATGGAAATAATGCCGTAAAACTAAAGAAAGTTACATCGACCTATCTTGCAGCGATTATTTTGCCCAGAGCCTTAATAGTGTTAAGGCATCTAATTAACACTAGTCTCAATCAGAGAAGTTGAAAGTCCATGGAGATATGGTTTCAGATATCTTAAATAACCCTGGGAATATGGCATTGTTCATATTTTGCTACATTTCTCCTCTCTGTTTTTCTTCTTTCCTATTTTCATAGACATGGCTCATGTCTTTTAATTTATTTTGAGATGCTTAATACAGAATCACTTGAGGCTGACAGTGGCCTCTGGAGATCACGTAGTCAAATGCCTTTGGTCAGAGCAGGGTCCTCTAGAGCAGGTTGCCAAGGACTGTGTCCAGTCAGATATTAAATATCTCCAAGGATGGAAACTCCACATTATCTCTGGGTAACCTGTTCCAGTGTCTGATCACCTGGCACCCTGCCTGCAAACACCCTGACCAACACTGTCAGACTGAACAGACTGCTGACATCATGGCTCTTGACACCCTGACCATTGCCCAGTGCTGTCAGAGTAGACAGGGTGCCATCTACATTTAATGTAAGGTGTGATGTCTCAAATCACAGTAGCAGTGATGGAGCCAAGGGGTGGTATGATTCTTACTTGGACTTAAAATGCATTTGAATGATTGACTGGTGCTGAGAGATGAGCAGGACACCAAGTGTCTGCAGCAGCCTCCCAGAGCCATGGCATTGATTTTGATCCTGTGTTTGATATCAGTGACTGGATGAGTTGCTGTATGGGCACATTGTTGCTGATCTTTCTTAATGCCTTAATAAAGTTTGTCTTATAATTTGTTGTCAGACACATCTCTGTTTGGACCATACCATGCTCATAGTGATCTAAAGTCCCCGGGCTGAGATGGCAATGAGGATGTGGGTGTGGGCTTCAGGTGGGGCTTGTCAAGGACATCAGGGCCTGTAAAGTGCCAACAGGGTGTGTCAACAGCCTTGTTTAGTTCACAGTAAACAACATCGACTACTCTTCCCTCATCCACCAAACCAGTTATCTCATCCTAGAAGGCTAGCAAGAGTTTCCACCATAATTTCCCTGTCACAAATTCATGCTGACTGCTACTACTGACCTTGTCAACTTCCATGTGTTTGGAAATGGCATCCGGGATGATTTACTCCATCACCATCCCAGGAAGTGAGGTTGAGTATGACCAGCCTGTAGTTCCCTGGGTTCTTCTTGCCCTCCTGGAGGATCAGAATGACATTTGTTTGCTTCTAGTTCCTAGGAATTCTCAGCACTTCCTTTTATATGTGCATATGTTTAGGGCGGGGTACTTCTCTCCTGTGCTGTAGTTTCCAAGCTCTCTTGTTCATATCTGGTTGTTATTATTAGAAAAGAATAATATATTATTCTTATATACTACAGTACATACTGTTCTGCATGTAACATGAGACAGAAATTTTCAGTACAGTGTCATAGTCCTGACAATTAACAGCTAGCTGTGATTCACTCTTTCAAATAGAAGAGTGTTTGTGTTCCAGAAGGAAGATCCCTAATGACACCCTAAAATCCTTATCAGTCAAGCTATACAACAGAATGACAAAAGTAAAGCTTTTGCTGACAACAGATGTATTGTCATGCTAGAAACAGAAGGACAAGGAAAAGGCAAGGATGCTGCCTTCATCAAGGTTAACCATGAAATAAAACCATTTGTTAATATTTTATTTTCTAATTCATTTCTTGTGACATAAGATGATAAAAATGTTCATGTGAAAACCTTCTTAGTACCACAACAATTAATTAGACCTATGTAGCAGCAAAAAAAAATAATCATTCACACATAACGAATAAACTCAGTGAGCCAATAAATCAAAATAATATGCCTCTACTAATCTCAACTTTTCTCTTATACTCTGGCTAGAAGTGAGTGGAAAATTATCATTTAGCAACGCAATCACTAAATATTGTGAAGTCTGTATTGTTGTAAAGTTTGCATATCTGGATGGACTTTGATCCCTACTCCTGGTAAAAACAAAATGAGTAAGGTGCCAGAGGTTCATGGGCATTGTCTTTAGAATTAGGAATAAATAAAATTATTCTTTTAAATGAGATCGAATTATTTATCTATTTATAGTAATAAACTCCTGCAATAAGAATAGCTAATATTCTGTTTCTCCAGTCCTATTAAAGCCTTTGGCTAGTTGACTATTATAAAGATAAAATGCAGGTCCTCAAAGAGCATCAGAATTCAGCAGAAATATTTCTATAGCCTTTCACGAGATTTCAAAAGGATGCATCAATATTTGAGTATCTCACATTGCTCCAATTACATTCTGGCATTTTTCTGGATTAGTTCACTGTTAAAGTAGCAAAATCCAGTTCTAACTATGTATAGAATTTCTACAACTTTCTAGAACATATTGATCCAAAAATTTTCTTTTGTGTGCACAGTACAGGGAGAGATATTCTGTGGATTGGAATTTTTCTTTTTTTGTTCCTTTTTAATAACTATTGAGCATTCTTTTCCCACTAACAATAAGTTCCATTTACAGTTTCGTGTATTTTCATGAAAACCTAACCAGATGTTCCTCATGAAAACTCAACCAGATATTCTTCATGAAAGCAGACTTTTTTTCAGGAACACTTTGGTTTGACTGAAACCTATTTCATATTATTAAATGTGGAAAACTTTTCAGCTAGTGCTAGTTTTCAGAGATTTCTAAAAGATTGAAGGATACTTCGCAGAACGCTTCCTGAGAGCCAAAGTGGGAATAACAAAGTTGATCTTTTATCTTCTTCTTGGCATTCTGTTGTAGGTATCATTAAGCATGACAGTTTTTAAAAGTCTTCTGTTTCAAAATGCCCATTTACAGAACTCAGTATAAAACCCTGTCTCTCCTATGAGAGCACAAAGCAGTTTAAAATGCAACCTGATTTAATATAATTGCCATGTTCCGGTCCCTTACCTCTTCACTTAAGAAAACAACAATTTTAATGAGTTTGTTGTTTTTGCTTTTTAAATACACTTTTCAGATAAAGTGTAGCAGCCAGCAATTTCTTCCTCCCTTGATAAAAATGCAGTGAAGAAAAGCTCATTCTCACTCTCATACTTATTAAAAAAAGACACAGAAGAGACACCTGTCCTCTCAGGTGAGTCACATAAAGCTCTGTCATGGGTAACAGAAAGAGAAATTTGGGTTTCATGACAACAAACAAGTCATTATCTTAATTCCATTGCTTATTCAACACACTTCACAAAGAGGACTTGGTTCAAATAATTATTCATTCAAATATGCCACCCTGAAGTCCTCTTCCTCAAAGAACACACTACAACACGTGTCCCTAAAGCTCCATGCTCGAGGTGGGGAGTCAAGGGGAAGGCATTGAATCTTCTGTCTCTAGATATTTGATCTAGATGCATCAGCTCTCTTGTTTAGCTGCATGGTCCCTATTCAAAAAGATAAAAAGTGTTTTCCTCCTTCACAAAGTATCAGTGGTGTTAGTGGTAATAATACCACTAGCCACAAGAAGAGGATTCAGAATAGTAGGAGTGCTCCTAGTGTTAGTAAATCCACAGTTCCCCACATTCTGTTAGACACCCAAGAGAATATATCAAAGCCAATACCAAGCCAAATTCTCTTTGCCAAATCCAAGTATTTAAAATTAGTAAACTGGGCCTACTTCCTACAGCCCTTTCTGGTTTCACACAGTGAAATTATGAAAGTGCCACAAATATTTGAGGTTTTAAGACATTTGTAAGGTTTGTACGGAGTTCTATTCATCTTGTGTATATGAAGTCTTGATAATTTACTTAAGCTCTGTTTTCAAGCTCTGCTTTGTCAAGATGCATATTTTAAAAGCAGAGATTCTCACATAAACACAGCTCTCAAAGCTGAAATTCTAAGAAAAACATCACAAAAGGTGTGACCGTTGACAATATTATAAGAATCAATATTGTCCTGTTGAAGTCAATGGAGTTATAATGATTTTGTACGAGCGAGAATCTTGTCCATTGTTTCTACTCCAAATAATTTATAGTCTGATTAAGAACTTATTTCTCTGTCTGCACTAAATAACACAGCAGGTAAGGAATGAGAGTTTTAAAAAGGATATTTCTCTTGAGTTTATGTAGTGACTAGTATTGCAGGCTAGACTGTTGTAGTAAGAACAAGGACAACAGCTTTTGCAGCTTCAAATGTCACATAAATTAACTAATTTTTTTAATTCTTTGAGGCTCTCTCTCTGCGATTAAAGTAGAATTCAGCAGTTTAGGAACCTAGCACCAAACTATGACGTATTTGTGTGTAACGTTATTAGTAATATAGTTAGTAATTAGAAATAACATTAGAGTTGTCTTAAACAGCCAAGAGCAGGTCAAAAGACTATAGATAAGAATCAGTGATGAAAACGTTCAACAACAAAATCTTCCCCATTTAACTAAAACTATAACAGAGGTATAACTATTAAGGACATGAGGAGTCTGCAAAATCTATATTGAAATGCAAGGGGAGATCTGAAAATCATGAGAGTATAAAAAAAATAAATAAAAAAAAAAAAGTCATTCCTAGGCACCCAAGATCAGTCAGCAGATCCACTGGTTAAGACAGTTGGAAGGTAAGTCAATAACTGAGTTGACTGAAACTGAAAAAATGGGTCCAGACAATGGAGTTTTTTGGAAGAGTATGAATATTATACTTTGATTTTGTGAGGGCCAAGGAGGAATCAAAACAGAAAATGCAGAAATGTTGTATAATACTATTAATACAATTGCAGATTAAAACAATAACATCAGCATTAAATGGTTTTAAAATTAGAAAATACATCATAGATTTGAAGTAGAAAGATGAAAAATATATCATGATAATCCATATTTGAACAGGAATGACAGGGAAGAAAGTGGAATCCACACTTAGGTACGGAGTTTGACAAACTTGGACCCTTGGCTTCACTACAAGAAACAGAAGTAGAACTATTTTTGCATGGCAAATTTACATGGAAGTTACACTACCTGAAATTGTTGACTAGGAAAACTGTAGAAACATTACAAGGTAATACTATAACTATTTAAGATTACTTAACTTCTGATGAAGTAATAAGGTTATATCAAGGCTATTCTGGTTTAGATAAAAAGCAAGTTCTTGGAGAATGGGAAATGAATGGTAAAAATATGGTCAAGACAGTAAAAAAGTATTCCATCACAAATATATAAAATTTTCTGGCAGTATTGCATGGAACAAAGATTGATATAAGAGAGCTGAGCAGAGGAGCTAGGCTAAATTTATCATTTTTTGCAAGGCACAGAACTTGAGTTTAAGTAGAACAGGCTTAATGATCATAGAATACAGCAGAACAGGCTGAAAGTGAACTAGAACATCCGGGAACAGATTTTTCTTGTAACTGACTACTCTTGAAGTGACAGAAAATGGACGGAATGTATCCTGCCTAAAGTTCTAACACTAAAAGAGGAATGAAATGCCACTGAGAGGGAGTCGCTGTAAAGACACCAGCATGAGATTTCTAGTTAGAAATAAATGGAAGATTAACAAGGTTAGAATAGATACATATAGATTTATAAAAAGAGGTGACAAGTTTTAAATGGAAGGCAAACCTGATAAAAGAAATTAAGAACAGATTTAGGTGTGAACCAGTGCATTATATGTCTAACACCCCTTTATACTCAATGGAAAGTATAGAATTCACACAGCAGACAAAACCTGGATGTCTACCTCAAGATTCACTGTGTGCAATGAGTAGGGTTTACCCCCATGTACGTGTCTCCTGCCATTTAAAGTGCTCTGTGAGAGATTTTAATGGCACCTGGGCACCATTGCCTGAATGTGGGCATCCAGCATCAATTATGGTGCTCCAAGGAATTCTATCTGGCCTTCAGTTGCTACCCCAGAAAGGTCAGGAGGATTGCATAGTTCTGCAGCATAGCAAACTGCCTTGTATAGTCCACTTGTACAACCTAAGGCACATATAAAGAATATAGATGCTTGTTTGCATGTACTTAAATTAAACTCCAAAGAAACCTATAAATATATACATGGAAATGCATGAACATATGCCTTTCAAGTAGGAACTAGTTTTTACCCAGAAAGTTTAATTATGAATATATAGAAGATCACTCACAAAAGATTAAGGAAAGAGACATCGTAGAAAAAATATAAATCTATAATGTATCACACGTGGCCAGAACCTAGAAACTATTAATCATATGTAAGAGGATGAACGAGATTCACTAGAGATGAATATAAAATATAGAACTGACAGTCTTAAGTGTTAGGAGATTTGTAGGAATTATGGACTCAAAATAGAAGAGATACCACGCTGTCAGAAAGGCAAGAAAATGGTAGATAAGAAAGATACAATAATGTTACTAGACTACTGGAAATTGTTAATGTTCATGAAGTGCATTGAAGAACAACCAATATGGGGCTTCTATGAGGGAGGGGAAAAGATTTTGCTGTTTTATAATTTTTTTAATTAAAAATTAAATTTGAAAAATGGCAAATAGGATCTAGCAGGAACTAAGAAACTGTGGGGCATGAAAAATACAAGCATAAAACCAATTATTTGCTGTGCACTAGAATCTCATGATACATTATCACAGCAGTACTGTGCACACTTAACATAGTCACACTGAATGTAGACATGACAGAAAGCAAGCTTGATGGGAACACTTGCAGTACTGAAGAAGGTGATTACAACTCTCTAAGTTAGAGATCTGTTACTAGTTATGTTCCCATTGAGATCTCAGGTAATGGGAAGAAATAACAATAATATATAGTTTTTTATGTGGGATGATCCAAATGTCTTTGACTTCACTAGAGCTGAGCAGTGAACATGTTTTTAACTTTGAAGTCAATGACTTCACAGATATCTCAGTAGAGATGAATCTCACCTTCTAGATAAAATAAGCTGTGGATTTCACAAATAACCCATGTATATGTCTTATGACTTTTCACTGAACTAGATTGTATTCTTTAGAATATCACCAAACAGTTTATTAGTTTTAAGTAATTTTTGCATTTATATGTCCTCCATGAATTTCATGGAGGAACAAAGATAAATTTAGATCTGAACTGTTGATTAAAAAAAAAAAAGTAAGAAGAAAAAGGATTAGTCAGCAATCTAGAAATGCACAGTACCTGCAATTAGAGCAATAGATTAAAGTCTCCACTGACATTCAGATAGATTAAGATGAAGACTGCAGCTAGAACAGTTTTTTTTCAGACCAACACATATCAAAAATAGATTTAGATCTTAAATTATCTACTCCTTTTTTTCTTTTTTACTTTTTTTTCTTTTTAATTGACCCTGTATAGAGGTCATATGTATTCTTAAATTCAAAAACTCTGAGGAACCTGAGCTTCTGATGTAAATTGGACCTACAGATACTGAGCGTTTTTCTATTGTTAAGGAGTCTAAATAAACATTCAGAATCCTATCAGTACTTATCTTTGCTTGAAATATCTTTTTTTATGTCTATAATAAAGACTGAAAACTCTACAACTATTGTTGTCTTATAGATGAAGAACAAAATAGGAAACATATTTAGCCATTGTGAAAATGCATCTGAGGGAAAGTGCTGATTAGAACAGCTAACATAAGGCTGAACCAGCTAACAAGTTAACCAGGTGAAAAATGGAGTACACAAGTCAAACAACAAGTAGTTTTAGAGAGGACTGTCTGAAATTTTGGATCATTACTATTTTTTTTTATTTGAAGTACTAGAAAGCAAAATTCTGGTACTCCTCAAAAATGATACCTGGCAGTGCAAGCCTTCATCCTGGTTTGCAAGCCTCTGCAGAAACATTATGAATAACATAACCCAAAGATTGCTCCAGAGCATACCATGAGCTAAAAAAGAACATAGAACTAGCTTTAGTTTGGAGTTTTATTGAAGGCAGTGGCAGTTGTGTTTAATTTTCAATTATAGAATCTATCTTTAATCAAACTAATCTACCTTACCCAGAGAGATAAAGCCAACATAAATTTATGAGTTAAATTCAGATGTATATTTATGTGAGGTGAGAATTTATCTATATGTTGTGTGTTCACCAGTTCAAAAACTTAGTTTAATATTTGAACCTAAAAGTAGGTTGTTTTTTTTGTTTACCAATAACATAAAATAACCTCCTGAGATTATTTCAGTTGATTCTGTTTGCAACAGAACCAGTTTGTTCTAGATTAGCAAGTAATTTAATCAGTGTCTCCAAGCTCTTAGTGACTTAAAGATTTTAAAATCAATATTTAATAAAGATAATGTTTAGTATGCCCCACAGAGAGTGGGTCCTGTCTGCCTTTTGTAATAACAACATGCTGCTCTCCTCCATCTCCAGTAGCTGCATTCAGAAACGAACTGAAGCATTATAAGCTACTCTCAACTGGTTTTGCAAAACTAATTCAAGTGCGAGAAGAGATTTTCTTCCCTGAAGTGTAACATTCCCTCTGCCCCACCTTTTCTTCTTGGGGAGAAGAAAATAGTTGTTTTCTCTCTGAAGAAGAAATGTACTCTTTGAGGAGCTGAAGAGCCACACACACAGACACAGAAGGGGAGAGTGCACCTATTGTGCTGTTCAAACAATTCGACAAGTAACATTCTTCTTCCCCTATTTCAGCTAACCTGGATTTCTTTTTCTTAACCTGAATCAACCACTAGTGCAGCTTCTGCTTTGTGTATACACCCAGCAGAATAAAGTGGAAATAGAGGAAAGACGTTTTCAAAGTGTGGACTACAGCAGTATTCAAACCATGCACTAAAATTAGGTATTTTCTTTTCTTGTAAGGAAATACAAGGGAAAACATCCAAAAAGGCCATTTCCTCTGAAATTAAGTATGAAAAGCTCTACTTTTGAAGTGTAGTGGGCAAGGGGAGAAAAGAGACTATTTTGGTGTGATTTTGTCAAAAAAACAAAGTACTTTGGTTTTCTATAAAATTATTTTTAATTTTGTCCGAAATGGTACAGGTTTAAAGCAGTAATTTTCTGAATATAAAATTAATATCATCTTTTTCAGGAGTCACAGATTATCAGTATAGATGTTATCTTCAAACATTATCTGCTATCTAGTCATTGACCTTGTTCATATCATATATAATTGAATTTTCTGAATTCACTACTCTTTGAACTGAATGCAATTCAAATTTTGTAATATTTTGTTTCTTCAAAAGCATAGTTTTCCATCAAAAATAATTTCATAGGAAAATTTCTTCACAAACATGTTTAGGAATTCCATATACAGATAAATTTTAAATTGGAGCAAAAGAACATGTCTTTAGACAGGATCTTGAACTTAATATATACCCATCAATGCTTTCCAAAAGGACTAATAGATCTCCACTAATGCCCTCATGTACATGCAGTACTGAACCAGGCCTGGCACTTTACTACTTTTTAGGAGTTATAATCATATCTTCTACTTTTTTTCCTGTAAATAGGTTCTTTAAATATTTGTTTCTGCTATGTGATGAATAAAAGTATATTGGCTTTATCATCTATAAAATTCTTAATATCGCTCTGAGTAATTGTAATCTAGTTTATCACCATAGAGAGTTTGATAAGGGAAAGCAAATGTTTCTGTGAAGCCTGCAAGATCAAGTATCTGTTGTGTCAAGGGGTGTTTTAATTTAACTGGTTTTCTGGATTCTAGTCTCTTCCATAATTTGGAGACTAAAAGTCTGGTGATCCCATCACTATATTCACAGAGTTGTTGATGGATGGATTTAAATTACTTATTTATTTCATCACCAGGCAGTCTTCTGAGGGCCTCTGCAAATTAGCAAAACCTCACGCTAGTTTATTCTGAATTCAAAGTTGTTTTCCCTCATTTTATCCCTCTTTTTCCCCCTCTTTTATTTTCTCTCTCTCTCCCCTATCCCAAGGCAACCTTACATGCTGCATTATACTGGTATATTTGTACATATTCAATATACCATATTGAAGTAATTTTTTGGTCACCTTTTTCTCCTACTTTTTAATAATTTTCTCCTCTCTCTTTCATGCTATGTTTCATATAAATTTCTTTAGGAGAGAAATGGAAGGAGAAGGGCTTTTTTTCTAAGGTTTGGGAAAGAGCTATAAGCTTCCTCCTACCCCCAGACAGAGGTGATGAACATATGTCACTCTATCAGGAATTTCACAGGGTGAGTGAAGGACAGATGGACCATGGAAGGGACATGAGCATCTTCTCTGCTATGTTTAGTACAGAAGAAGCAGCAGACGAACTGTCCCATTTATGCTTATTTTAACCTCTGCTCTCATGTATCACTGCTATAATTGACAAAAGCTTCTTTTCTACTTTTCCAGTTAATGGAAACATCTGTCTTCAAAGATTCAGAATATAAAACCAGAAGGGATTGAGTAGTCTATGTTTTTGCATGATGCAAGCCATTAAAAAGACTGTGAATTAGTGTTGTTTTGAAGTAGAGGATATGTCTGAGGAGCACAGTCACTATTGATTTTAAAATTTCTAGTGATGGAAAATCTACAGTAGTCCTTGATAAGTTCTTCCCATGTTCAAATGTTCTGTTCGTTAAATACATAGACTTTATTTCTGAAATTTGTGTTTGGTCTTCTAGGCACTGTAACTTAGTATATCTGTTCATTGTGTACTGGAGCCAGGACACCTTATCTCAGAGGTACAGTCTGGGAAGCACGGTGTTTCCACTCTCTCCACAGCAAATAGAAGGAATTCTGTGTTTTTGAAGGGAGAAACCAATGTCCTAAGCAAGTGACTTGCCAGGACTGACTGGAGTGAATCAAACATGAGGAGCTTCCAACTCTCTCTTGGCAAAATGCTTTCAGATTTACAACGGTCATTCAGAATATGCTAAGTGCAGTCTTTAAGTCCTTTTCTTCATAAAGGTGTTTGAGTATTCTCATTTTACATCTTTTCCAGCTGGGCAGACTGTACAGCAATGAGAATGCACATAAGTAGATGGTACACTTCTTTTCTCATGTGGAAATTGCTCCCCTTTCTAGGGATAAATGCAAGAGTTGAAGGAGAGGCATTTTATGTGTCATTACTTATTGCACAGTGAGACCAGAGAGCATATCTGTCCCATCTTAGCTGAACTGCTATGTACTCTAAGGTACATAGAGTAACATATTTGTTTTGCTGAATCTAATAATAAATCATGCTTTTATTTTCCATATTAAGAATTAAATGAGAAGGGCAGAAAGTGTCAAATTCCAAAACTGATCCATGACTTGGAAACTTGGCTGCTCCGAAGTCTACCTTTAAATCTAAGTAATTATTCTATGTGTAGCGCATGTTCTTTCCAAAGTGTCATTGAAGAATCCAGCTTCACTCCCTTGCAAGCTACTTTATCTAGCCACTAACCTTCAAAATAGAGAAAGGTTAGCAAGAAAAGGTTAGTTCTTCCTTACAGCAGGAAGAACATTGATTTTTTTCATTTTTTTCTTTTTTTTTTAATTCATGCCATTCTCTGTAGCCACATGTAGGCCTTTAACAAGCACTCTGACAGGAAAAAACTTTTGCAAGCCCTCCTTAAAGCTCCCCCCCAAAATAAAACCACCTTACTTGCAGTGCTGCTCTATCAATCTAGCAAAAACCGTACATTTATTCCCAGGGAAGACTGTACATTTATAGATACCTTTAACAAATGAAGGACTTGATAATATTAGTTATGGATGATGTAAGTGTTGGGATTCAGAGATGTTAGGCTGATAAGAATTAAGGTCAGAGATGAGACTACTTCATATTCTAGATTATTGTTATTTTGTCAACCTCAGAAAGGTCTTCAGAAAATTATAGGTCTTGGATATTTTGTCTGAAGTTGAACTATGTTTATTATTTTTAAATATTGTTTGCTGTAACAATTCTGGTAACCTTGATTGACTTTTCTTTTTCTACCTGGGAAAACTGGTAACAATTAGCCAGCAATATTTCGTGTATGCTCAAGAGGTGAAGATACCTGGAAAACAAAAGATATGAAAAACTCATGTGGACAAAGCAAAAGAGAATGAATGAGTTACCATAAGATCAGATTTGGTATTCCGTCCCCAGTAAATAAACTGAATTCATAGTTAAAACAGTTTAATTCTGAGTTAGTCTGTAACATGCTAGTAAGAAAAACTAAAAGAAAATAAACTTTTTCCTCTCTGATCATTGTGTCATGCATCTGCAGAAAACTACTTTGTTCCCCAAAGGGAAATGTATGAAGTTATCACCTTCATCTTTCCATGAATCTACTTTCCTCATTAGTAGAAATTTTTTGCTTGCACCATTTCAGTCTTTCTAATCTTTTTAGTCCATCCACCTTGTCCTCCTTTAATCTTTCATCCTCAGTAGATTTCTAAATAGCTTTTAAAATTTTAGAGTTGCAACCTTTATAATACAAAGGGATCAGGAAAGAAGTGACAGAACAGACCTTAAACTCTTACAACCTTTAGCTAGAGAATAGACTCCCCTTCTGTTCCCATATTCTATCTCTATTTTTTGAGACAAAGACTTAAAAGCGTTGTAGAATCTTGTCATTAATAATGATTTCTGTAACCCTGACTACCCAGTGTTGAAGCTCCATGACAGAGTTGTCCCAAAGCCAGGGAATCTGGAAGCTTGCTCCCAAACCAACCAAGCTATTTGCTTGATCATATGTAATGATGAACCATTGACAATTAGTTTGCACCATAAAGGTGATGGCAACAAAATGGGTTCAAATTGAAAAAGAGTGGGTTTAGATTAAACATTAGGAAAAAATTCTTTACTGTGAACACTGGAACAGGGTGCCCAGGAAAGTTGTGGATGCCCCATCCTTGGAGGTGTTCAAGGCCAGGCTGGATGGGGCAACCCAGTCTAGTTGAAGGTGCTCCTGCCCATGACAGAGGGATCAGAACTAGATGAGCTTCAAGGTCTCCTTCCAGCTCAAACCATTCTATGATTCTACAATTTTATAATTTGAAAGAGAATAACACATTACTTTTTACATTTCTTAATTCCTTCTAACATTAAATAACGTAAATATGGAATTGGAATTAGCCACTGTTCTTGTTGTTTTGTGTTAAATTTTCCATTGTAATGCCCAAATCAAATCTGGAACAGAATAGGACTTGCTTTTTGACTATTAACCTTTAACTGTTTAACTGTTAACTTTCTTTTTTTTCTCCCCACTTATCTAATCACAAATGGGAGTAACAGAGACAAGCTGCAGGGAAGAGTTAGGAGCAAGTTGAGCAGAATAGAAATTGTTAAAAAAACAAACTCACCTGAGAATATCAACAAGGATGAGAATTTTGGCTGAATAACTTGTGCATAACACCACCCCAATTTTTGTCTTAAAAAGCTTTACCTAAACTGTGTTATGTGGGCATATTTCCTTAGGTCAGCATTAACTCAGGTATCTTTAAATCAAAATGTGTAATATAGCAATGCAGTAGACTCAACTGGTATGAAGTGAATACAGATTTTTATTATAATAGAGTTACCATTATATTACTCAAAGGCTGAGACACTTTATCCCAAGTTCATTCCACATCAAACTCTTCTGGATGAAGTATAATCCCCAGAAAGTACTGGTTTGTAATAGAAATGCTGACAGGACCTTAGCTATAGAAGTTCTATCAGCTTTGCTATTCTACGAGGTCCCTAACTGAATTTTTATTCTCTAATTCAATGAGAGGATTTTGCTTCCAAATCACTTTTAAAATCCTCCAGCTGTGCTATTTCTTAGTTTATGATAGCTACATTACTTTTCAATTAAATTATTCCAATGTTCATGTATTTTCTATATTAAATTGTAGTTATATCTACACCTTTCAAATATACTGGGATCTGCCCACATTTCTCGTTTTGCCTTATAAGTACCCAAGTGTAGGAGTTTTATAGCATATTTAAGGCTAGTCATGACATAAGCTTTAAAGTTTCTGTTTTATTTTATCACTCACCCCAAAAAACTTAGTTGCTTTTTTCTCTCAGGGGTGATGGCAGCAAATAAATTAAGATCCCCCTTTTTAAGTATGAGGCAAGAGAGACAGAGAATTTGTGCCACAGGATGTTGGTGACATCTCACCATAATGACTACAAATAAATGTGTTAATTTGATACACACCGCCTCTTCTAAGAACTGTGGTCACTTGAGATATAGTTGCCTGAACAGAGGTATCTAATGTTCTTACTCAAGTGTGATGTTGTTTTCCAGTTGTTCTCCAGATGTTGGTCGAGAACTATACAATCTTGTACTGGATGTTCCAGACTTGTGTAGATGCCTGGGATCTTTAGGGCATCCTAAATGACAGTAGACAGTCAATTTGTCTGTGCTGCTACTTATCAATATCCTGGGGGCTACCTTTCATGAGTAGATTCATGTCTCCATGGAGCAAGCCTGCAGCAAACCTGAAGAAAGCCTCAGGGTGTTTCCAGAGCACCAGGGCACACATCCAGCAGAGCCTCATTGCTGCACTAACAGACATGCCAGCAGAGCTGTTTAGAAAAGTTCTCTACAGTCAATCTTCAGCCTATCCACAGGACAGACATATGGGCAGAAGGTAAGCAATATGTAGATCATGGAGTGCCTGCAGCCAATCTAGAGCAGAGTAAGAAAAACCCATTGACAAATTCTAAAAACACTTTTAGGCAGATGGATTTCCAGCTTGTTCATTGTCCTTCTGGCAATGTTTTCTTAAGAGAGTGTTCTGACTACAATGTGCTTTGTAGAGGTAGATTGCCACACTGAAGGTTGGGAGCACACCACTGCCATTTTAATTTTGAATGAACCTTGTTTTGCTCCTTGGTCTTGTGATATCAGGACAGTTCTGTCTCAGAACATGATGGTCATTAGCAGTATATTTTGAGAGTGAATGTGGGCTTAGATTTCAGGAGTCTAAGGAGTTTAAGAAGTTTTTTGAGATCATCCGTTTATATTTAGCTCTCTGATTTACATATAATTTAATTTGAAGTATATAGGTGTTATTTTGGCTTTCAATTTATACCCTAAGCTAAAGTTATAAGGAATATGCTGCAATGTAAGCAAAATATATGCCAGAGCTTAAAATCAAGGTTGTGTTCTTAAAGTTAATTTTGGTGGTTTAATGCAAGATTTATCTCCTTAATTTAAGTGAGGGAGGATTTACTCAGATATTATAATGCTTATTTTAAAATGTCTGTATATAGATTTCTAGGGGAAAATTAGGAGCAGGATTCAGCTTCCTGAACATGTGTCCATTTTTATGCACCACCATGGGACTTATTACATGGCCTCAAACCAGAATGTTGGGGGAGTTCTATAAATCGCGTGTCAAAGCTGCCAGCCCCACTTGGTGCTCAGTCACCTCAGGGCATCTCAACAAATAAATAACCTCCTACTTATCTCCTTGATCTAAGACAAATCACTCTCCATACTTTCCTGATTTCATGGCATGAAGTCACACGTGAACACATGGTGAGATTCTTGGAGTTCACTTGTGCAGGGTCAGGAGCTGGACTTGATGGTCCTCGTAGGTCCTTTCCAAACTCAAGATACTCTACAATTCTATGATTTACCAGAGTTCAAACTCGTAGTACTAGTTGATGCTTAATTGTGGTGGACACTCTCAAACGAAATCCCACTCTAAGGATTCAATGTTGTTTTAACATAGCATCCTTGTATTGGGACCAAATATGTAGAACCACTTTTAAAGCAGAGGGGAATCATCATTTCTATAGGGTAATTCATTGACTTAGTGTGGTGGGTTGGCCTCGGCTGGATGCCAGGTGCCCACCAAGCTGCTCTATCACCCCTCTTCTCAGCAGGATAAGAGTGGGGGAGAAGATAAGATGGAAAAAAAAAAACTTGTGGGTCAAGATAAAGTCATCTTATTAAAGCATAAACAAAGGAAGCAAAAGAAAACAAAAGATTTGTTCTCTGTTTCCCATGAACAGGTGATATCCAACCACTTCCTGGGAAATTGGGCTTCAGTACATGTAACCGTTTCTCCAAAAGACAAATGTTGTAATAGCTTAATGTCCTTCCTCCTCTTTTCATTGCTGAGCAGACATCACATAGTATGGAATATTACTTTGTTCAGTTTGGGTCAACTGTCCTGACTGTGTCTCCTTCCAAGACCTTGCCCACCCCCAGGCTACCAGTGAGGAGGAACAGCCTTGATGGTGTGCCTTGATGCTGTACCAGCACTGCTCCTCGGTAGCCGAAACACTAGTGTGTTATCAATATCTTTCTAGCTACCACTGCAAAGCACAGCACTAAGAGGGCTGCTGTGGGGAAAATTAACTTCATTGTAGCAAGACATCATACATATAACAGCCTATTTTTAGAGTGGAATATCCTCACTGAGTATTTACTGACCAGCTTAGGAACAAGTCTTCAAAGGAGCTAAGATTAAGGTGAGCTGTTTCCTTCCCTGTCTTACTTGTAAATCACCCCTTTTAAATTACAAGAAAAAAAAAAGAAGTCTGCAATGAATATTGTTCCAAAGTTCATTTTTTTAATTTGTAAGGAGTCACAATTGTTACAATTGACACCTCATTGCAGATATGTGGTGTTACAAACATTCAAACTTTGGGAGCTTAGAAACAGCTCCTAATCAAAGCAAATGAGATATGATGTGATGTAAACATCATAGTGCTCACACTGACTTCATAGTTTTGAAGCTGAAATCCAGACAACAAGACAATTACACTAGTGGAATACAGTATGCACTGTATGTTGAGTATACCTGTCCAAAAAAATCTTAAGCATTAGACAATCCACAGAAGAGGGTTTTAGATAAAAATGCAGGATACAAGGCAAAGAAGAAAAGAGATATGTCCTTCACCTGGCTTCCTGCTTTTGCTGTGCAAGTCTTAGTACCCTGATCTGCTTCCTGCCTTTCTCTTTGCAAAGGCACACACAGGTGGCCTCCACCATCTCCCACACACATTTATAGCACTTCCATAGGTGGATTGACAGATCGTGTATGCGCTGCATTTTCTTGAACTCCCTGAATTATTCCAGACATGAGGGATTTAACTAATCTACATCCTGGGGAGACTTTATGGACTATGTGGAAAGGAAGAAAATACACCTATAATTTCACAGTGTTCTTTATCTGATAGAGGCATTAGTCCATAATAACGGTGAACTTTCTGATAGCTTCGGTGATCTTTTCCCTGAAGGTCTTACACAGCTGAGTATATTAAACACACTCTCACACATACAGTAACTTGCTTTCTTTATCCATCTTGTCTTCTCTAGAGGGAATTTTTTTCACTTTGATATGTTGCTTACCTTGTTACCACTCGTCTGCTATTTCCTCTGTGGTTTCAGACATTTTATGCATGGCTGCTTATGTCCTGTTTTCAGATTCTTTCTGCCTAGATCTGGAATAATTTTTATCTATTCAGTAATACACTCCATTTCCCATATCTAAAAGTTTAAATTCATTTTTACAGTATCTTCCCACCCACTTTACAACACTGCCTAGGCTTAAACATTGGGAGAACAGTACTAGGAGTGGAGGTGGAGATGAAGAATTTAGTGAAGGTGACACAATCACGTTAAACATACACAGCGTGTGGCAGGTTCATTTCTCCAGTATAGTTAATGATGTCTGGAGCAGCCCAATGCAAAGCCCACTGAAATAATCTACAAAATGCAGTTACTTTTTAAAATGTTGGACCTTTTGAGATCAGATTTCCAGAACTAAGAATAATTAAGTGTCATGCAGATAATATTGAGATGGGGATGTAGTGCAGGTGGCCTCACAATGAGAATGTAGGAGACTTTCCCTAACAATTAACAGCAGTCTCTCAGTCTCAGGCCTCCTATTACAAGAGAATCTGTGAGGAGACAACACAGAGCTGGTTAGATGGTTCAGAGGCTCTTAGATAACACTAGTGATAGTTTCCTTGTGTGAATGCTTGAAGGGCCAATCAGGCATAATTCTGAACTTCACCCACTGCTCACAAATGGGTACAACTGAGGTGACAGTGGTCACAGACAACTTCAAACTGAGTTGAAACCAAGACAAAGGTGTGAGGCTGGAAAGCGGCACTAGGACTTTGGCCATTAGAAGAAGAGACTCCCATTTGTGTAGGGAATTGCTATGCAGAATGCCCTGGAAAAGCACCATGAGTAAGGAAAATACCAAACAGAGCTGGTGTGGTTATTTAGGAATAAGTTGTTCTGTTATGCAGAAGGACTGAGAAATTTAGCAGAAGACTGAAATAATTTTTTTTGTATGAACTGATACACAAAAAAGGATCATAAAAAATATGAAAAAAAAAAAAAGAATAGGTAACAGAAAAGGGACATAAAAGCCCAGTCCCGTAGAGGAGTTAGATTAGTGCCCTCTCTCTTAGCCTTTTCGTCCACTACAACTGTATTAGAGAGCATTGTAAGTGGGATCAGGCAGAGTAATGTGGAAAGGGTGCCTCTGAGCAGAAGACTGAAAATCAAATCTAGGAAAGGGGGAAAACAGGGAGCTTTTATCATGCCAGACAAGGGCATACTTTTAAACTCGTAAAATCACTTAGGTTAGAAAAGACCTCTAAGATCATTGAGTCCAACTACTAACCCAGCATTGCCAAGTCCACCACTCCTCTTAAACTTTGTGCTATAAGTTCTAGTCTGTTACATATTTGTGTTAATAAGAATCTGTCCATTGGCTTCACTGACTGTGGTTTCAGATTCCTGTATGTCTAAGGGTTATACATGATAAAGCAGGAAATGAGCAATCAGGCAATGCAGTTTTTTGAAACCTCATTATCTCAGCAAGATGTGTTCATCCAGATAGGTTTTGGTCTCTTTCCAGATGTCATACCTACACCTTTGCAATTCTTTTTCTCTTTCACATTTTGCACAGTCCTGTTATAAAACTCTTAGGAAGCCCAGAATTATGGAGTAACAGCAAGAGTATCCATTATTCTATTAGAAAGTAATTCTAACATCCAATATTCCATTAGGAAAAAGCTTTTTGATTCCCGCAAATTTCAAGGATTAATCAAGTTTTAGCTCATCACCTGCACCATTAGCCTTAAGCACTATGAAAATCTTCTGTGTAATCTACTGAACATAGACCCCAGTTAGTTAAAAGAAATTTTAATTTCTGATATCACATAATCATATTTAGGAAATCTGAATCTGCAGTTCTAAGATTTTCCACTGCTGTGATTCACAAACAGATTGACCAGGATGTACCTCTCTTTATAATAATTACTGTCCTACCATAAAGACTATTCTGCATCAAAGGTTATTGCTTAAAAATATTTCTAACAGGTTCAGGAGAAAGCTGGAAATGCACAATCCCTCGTTTTCATGAAGACAAATTGCGTTTTAAAATTCTCCTAATGAAGCAGCATTCATCAGTCCTCCTTCATCTATCTTTTCAGAGTGAGTTTCAGTGCACAGATAAGAAAATTAATGTCTCTGAACTTTCCACCACTTTCTGTGCTGTTATAGTAGTACGTCAGTGAGATGAATTAAATCAATGGGATTACTACTGAATCCAGAAACATTTTTACATGTTATGATATTTGTCCCTTCTGCCTTTCAATTGTAGGTCAGTAAAGATAAAATAAAACTATTGTGAATCTGATTTGAACTCTAAATCTCATTTCAATACCTAAAGACTCTTAATAAGCAGAGTGAGTAGGACAAAAAATCATTAGTACAACAATTCTTCCAAGTTCATATATGGGTGTGATAATGCAAGTGTATATGAAATTATGCATCCACCAGACAAGTATTTTTAAATGCTTAGGGAGTTTGCACCTTTCTTATTTTGAAACAGCAGATTTTTCATGAGTTGTGTCCTCAGCATCCTACCACAGAATCCGCAATCAGCATCACTTGAATACTGACCACATCATCACACAAATCCCCTCTTTCCAGCTCTCTTATTATATGACCTCAGAGCTCTGAGCTCCCAGAGTTTCTATTCAGACCAGAAAATGCCATGATTACAGGTTTCAGTTGTTAAGAGTTGGAATGCACTCACATGTTCTGACTAACTTCTCATTCCATGTACCTTCTCACAGAGACAAGTAAGGCTGGCATGGCATAAAAGGCTATTCAAAGTTGATAAAGATAGAAGAATCTAGTAAATGTGCTACCAGAAATCATGCTGATGGAAAGAGCTAGCAAAGAAGAATATTAAGTTAAACTTATTTTCTGGTATATGAGGGTTTCTAATCAGAAACCACATTATGTGTCATATAGTAAGACATCAGAAAATAAAATAAAAATCACACGATTTGTCAAAAAAATCAAAACCAATGTAATTACAACCATACCTCATAGACAGGGTGTTTACAAGAAAACAGCTGTAGCAATTTTTTTAGATAAATATGTTTTACAGAAGTATTTGTCAAATAGTTTTAAGTATTAGAATAGTTGAGAAAATCACAATCTGTATAGACTCCCTGGTAGTGCCAAAATGTGGGGAACAAAACTTGTGTGTAGACCAAAGATGTGGCAAAATCTTCACATCACGTGATTCATACATGAAACTACTCCAAACGTTGTTAGCAAGACCATGAAGGCCAATCAGTTCTCCTTTAAGGCAGTGAAAATTCAAGGTAACATCATAAAAGATGGATAATTACAGCTGGAATCAAGCCCTCGATTTTTAACATACATGTATGTACATATACATATACGCATACACATACACATACACATACACATACATATACATATACACATACACATACACATACATCATATACATATACATATACATATACATATACATATACATATACATATACATATACATATACATATACATATACATATACATATACATATACATATACATATACATATACATATACCTAAATGAATCAGGATTCCAGCATAATCTGCCATGACTATTAGTGACATATTACAGGATGGCTTTTTATCTATAACTTGTCTTACTGGAAACAGCAGTTCGACATATCTATTATTTCAAGGAAGCATTCACATTTCACAAAATGCTGACACCTCCCTCTCACATTCTTTTTTTTTAGAAACAGCTTAATTCAATTAGTTTTGCATGACAAACTAGTAGTCAGGAATATTTTCCTACTTGTAGAATTAAATGAGTCAGGATATATTTTAAATAGCTTTCAGATGACAGGTATAATCCTCACTATATCTTTAAGAATATCAACCCCCCTCTTTTTTAATATATATGCCAATACTTAAAACAAAAGTCCAAATTCATAGCAACCTATTTTTTCTTATTTTCATTGCTGTGCAACAGTTCAAGACAGATAGCAAAATGTAATGGATTATTATTATAATTTATTTATACTAACAGAGCTGCTAATGGACCAAAACTTAACCATAACACACACTGAACAAATTTAGGCTCCTGTTCAAAAATATGTAGACTTTATATATATAATATATGTATGTATGTATGTATATGCATATGTGTATATATATACATATATATATATGCACATTTATAAATCTATCAGTGAATTCGCTGTGTGGTATTAATGCCATTTCACTAGGAATATCTTAATAGTTTCTTCAAACTTCCTCATAGATGTAGATATTACTAATTATATTTAGGATTATTTGTTCATATAGAAACACCAGTCATAAAGAAGAACAATGTATAAAAATTATAAGAATTGCACTATGATCCTGTTTCAGGTCTCCAGTCGGAAAAAAGTACCTCCTTTATAAAGCTTGGGAAACCCAAACAGAAAAGATGGTTCTTTGCACAGAGAAGTCATGATCTGCATGTAAAACAAGGACAGTTAAACATATTTGTAGATAGCAAGGTGAGTTGAAAGAAACCTTGTTTACTGTGATGTACAGCAGCTGAAAGGATTGTTAACAGTGAGATGTATTTTGTTAACTTTGTTAAAAGGTCTTAATGAAACAAGTTGTTTGTGGAGTTCTTCCAACTTTAAGAGGCAATAAGAAGGAAATCATTTAAATGCTCGAAGTAAATCTGGAGTTTGATCTACAATACATGGCTCGGATATTGTCTCTAAAGAAGGGTTGTTACTGCATACCCTGCATGCAGTAATAGTCCACAAATATCCAATTTGTGGATATATATCCAATAGTCCACAATTACTGCATTGTGGACTATTACTGCATATCCTAGAGCAATCTTTCCTTCCTACCCCATAACCATGGCAGAAAAGATGAACATATGACTTAAAATAAAGCAAATAAATATCAGTTTCCTGATATGAAGATTAATTAAAGTATGAAAATATTAAAGGATGAAGACAATTTTCTGGGCAGGCTCTAGTACTTGCACTCTGGAAGTCTTTTAAGCAGGCTAGACCCAATCTAAGGACTTGAAGTCTGGGGATTGTTTCACAGAAATTATAGATGGACTGAAGATACAAGACTCTTGGAAGCAAACACCACTGGCTTGTTTCTAATGTATCTGAGAATGGGCAGTTAGTGACGATTTAGGGGGAAAGCTGCAGCATGAGCTCACCCATATGATAGGAAAATGCTTTTGTAGCAGAGCAATCTGTAAGTAGGATGAGATTTTACTCCCTAGGGTGAGGGAAAGGCTGTTCAAGGAGGTTACATGAAAAAATTATGTGACTGTATGTGGTTGTTATGTTTTGTTTTGGGATATCTGCATTAGCATAAAGATCTACAAAATGATGTATCTACTAGTGAGCTCCTTGTCGAATTTATTTCTGGGTATCCTCATTTGTATTGTTTATTTCAGAAAACATTGAAACTCAGCAAAATTCTCTGCATGAATGAGGCAGTAGGTCAGACTAAATGACCAGAATTATCCCTCCTGGCATTAAAATTATTAAATCCTGAAGCATATGAGTATATATTCCATTTACAAAACGAGCCCCATACTCTAGTTTACAACAGGCAAATGCAAGTATGTGATGCATAGGGCTTAATTCTCACATTTTGAGGTATAAATGTATATCATATACACTAGTACAATACACATAAAGAAGAATGTTAATGTACCTACATATGTTCTCTAAGTTTCAAGGTTTTATTTGTATATATCTCTGATTATTAATGAGACCAAATAACAAAGCCTCCCCAGACATTACTTACTGCTAGTATGAGCTAAAACAATTATGCAGCTTTGAGAGTTCTCCAATGGCTCAGAAGATACAAGAGCATAAATTACATTTTTAAGCACTGACCACAGCAAAGAGTGATGAACAAAATGCAGTGGCCTAGGAACATCCCTTTAAAGACACCACCCTGAGTATGAAAATCTCCTTCCTGCTTCACCTTTGCTTATGAGAAGGGGAGTAGCATTTTGTAGATAGCTCATATTATTGCTAGATGATACCATCCCAGAGTCATCTTGAATTCATTTAAGTATAACAAGGAAACATCCAAGAGTCCATTCTCTCCTAGATTACTACACTTTACTTGTAAAACTTGTGAGATAATAGCATGCACATGTCTAACTAGAACAAAAGCTCAGGAAGTTTACAAGAAGCAGAAGAAACGCTCCTTTATTCTTGAAAAATATATTTTGTCAAAGTATGAAGTTCTGCATATCCAAGACATTTTTCTCAAATGTCTTGCATATGCATATGTTTCTATGTTGGGTTTTTGCCCTTTGCTACTGGAAGTGGGATTCACCTTACCTAATGTTAGTTGTCTAGTGCAGACCTCTGTACACTCAATTGGTTTTCAGAGCATACCTGTACTCTGGGGAGAGAAATGGGCACTGCTAGACTGTAATTTGTATCCTCTTCCTTCATATACCTAAGCTAGGTCAAGACAAATTAATACCTTGAAATATCTATTTCTCTCTGTTTATTTTAAAATTAGTCTGGCCTGTTTGGTTCAAACATAGATGTCTGCACTGCAGTCACCAATGTCCTCTTCAAAGACTGAAGGGAGTTTTCTTCGATGACTTGTTAAGGGAAGAAGAAAGTGAAAAGATTTGCCAGATCTGACAAAGCTTTACTACAGTTTTCTGAATATTAGCAATCTGTGAAGATAACGAGCTTTTATTTTTCTTGCCACATTTGCTATTGTTATCTTTATAGACCTATTGGAATTATGAGCAGTGAAGTGAACAGAAAGTATATTGCAAGTGGTATCAGAATCTGCAAATAATATGCAAACTACCAAAATCTTGCTAACAGACATAAAAGAGCAAGGTTCAAACTATGTGGGAAAGCTATAAAGTATGTTAATGAGTATTTTTGGTCTGTGTGGATTGACCTATGAAAAGCAAAATAAAACAGGAAGATGAGTTAGAACAGAAGATTAAAAGTTAAGACAAAAGAGTATCATGAAAACTCTAAAAGGAAATCTGAATTCACTAAGGTGCTAGTTCTAACAACAATGTTTAAACATACACAAATCTAATAATTACAATATTATATTGTCTTGGGATATTTGATATATGGTCATAATATAAAGAGTCTATTACTTTAAAAATTCGTCTTTAATAATGCCAAAAAATCAGACTGTAATAATATTTGAAGACCATACAGAGAAGTTACACAGAAAGGCAAAATATGTGCAAAAAGGGAACAAATAGAAGGACAAAGATAAAGTGTAAGTACCATAACATTATCATAATAATCCCATCATAATATATAACATAGAATCACTAAGAAAACATAGCAGGCTTGAAAAAGCAGAGTAATAAACCGCAGCTCATTCGCAATTGGTATAAGGTAGAAGAAACATAAAAGCAAAAATAGGGGAAAAAAATAAAGAGACAAGCAACAAAAAGGAAGCAGGTTTGAATGTTTACCATAATCTAGAAAATAATTTACTACACTGCACAGTACAAATATTAGTTATTTATTTAAAATATATAATATTATATAATATAATCATTTAAATTAGAGAAGATTCTTAAGACCATTGAGTCCAACCTAAAACTACCAAATCCACGCTGTCGTAGGTTTACTTGTTCTAAAAAACCCAAGGGGGAATACTTTTTTTTCTTTCCTCTGCATCCTTGTAAAAGAAAGATGTTGAACAGGGGAGGGTGGTTTGCCTTGGATTATTGACCCACACAAAAGAACTAACCAACAGATCTACATTCCAAGCTGATGATCCTACAAAGACTGTAGGGAGGGGTGATGAGGTTTTTTTTCTCTCCTCGGAAATGGGAGGCACTTCACTTTTGCCCTGACTGTAAGGACAGTGTATGTTGGAGTGGTCTGAGGTTCACTTTGTTTCGGCCTGGTCATCTGACTGTGTTCTGACCCCAGTTTTTCTCTGTTTCTCCTGCACCCTGTTCTGCCCCCAGTCCAGATCTGCTCGGATTTCATCAGAGAGGCTTGACCCATCTGCAGAGGAACCCTTAGGGGAGGAGGTCTCCCTTTTCCCTCCTCCACTCCCATGTTGGCAGCGGCTTGTGCCCATTGACTGGGGGGGGAAATCCCAGCCACAACCAGCCACAGACAGCGTGAATGTCATGGGAAGAACACCCTTTTCCCCCTTTTCTCCTTCTCAGTGGGGGAGAGAATATCTCCATTTTCAGCTCCTCCTGTGAACCAGGGTCCCACGCAGCAACTGCCAGAGCACAACAGAGCCCTGCTGACCACTGCAGACCAACTGCAGGCTCTGCTTCTCCAGAGATCCAACAGCGTCCTCTCCTGATCGTGGTTAAAATTGCACGCAAAGACAGAAAGTAATGAACTGTTTCCTTTTTGAAGGGGACTTTTGGGTACAGGATTATTGTTTAGTTGGTTTTGTGTTCTTTTGTTGTTCTGCCAATGCACATATATTCTTTAATAAAGGGCTGTTATTTTTTCTTTCTCCATAGTTCCTCAATTAGAGCCTCTTGATTTTGGATTTACAATTGCTTGGAGGAAGGAGTTTGGTCTTCCTCATAACTCATCCTCCTTAGCAAAATACTTCAGTCTCATTAAACTGAGACACATCCTTAAACCACATCCTTAAGTGTTGCATCTACACATCTGTTAAATACCTCACAGGATTATTACACAACTTCCCTGGTCAGCCCATTCAAATGCTTTTGGTGAAGAAATTTTTCATAATACCTAGTCTAAACCTCCGCTGTTCCAATTTGAGACCATTCTTCTTGTCGTATCACTGGCTGCCTGGGAGAAGAGACCAACACCCATCTTGCTACAACCTTCTTTCAGATAGCTGTAGTGTGATAAGATCCCCCCTGACCCTCCTTTCCTCCAGACTGAACGCCTCCAGCCCAGATGTTGTCAAGGCCAAGGCCTAGAGAGCATTTCTCAGATCACAGTGTAGCCTGTGGCGGGGTGAGTGGGAGGTGATGGGGGGAATGGTGGTGGGGGGTGGGAGTGCATCACCACAGCATATTTTTATCAATCTATATTACTAGAAAAATAATAAAGGATGTATAAAAAATTCAAAATAATAATAGTTAATATCAAATTCTCAAAGTAACCTACATTCCAGATCAAGTCCAATATATTTAAATTATTAGGTCGTTCAAGTGCTACACTCTCATTTAGCAGACAGCAACCATATTTCACTATCAGCTATAAAAGTGATTGAATGTTGTCAGTCTCAATTCTGAACAATATATATTTATAGCATTTCCAGCAAAATGTCTGGCTGCATGAGGGTCATAGCACTGCCAAGTTTAAACCAATGCCAGATTAGACATCCTGCCCAGATTATAGCTCCTCATGCTATGCAGGTCCTGTGTTATACACAGGAAGATACATTAGCTGATTGTAGAATTCTGCCTGACTTCAAAATCTATGAGTCTAAGATAACACTTCATCTCTTCCCTGTCAGAGTAGAGTTTCAATAAAACATCCCAATACAAACATCCCAAGGTGACACAGATTGCTACTTTTCAAATTCATATGACAAATTTAGGTGAAAACTACATGAGCTCTCAAGATTAAGCGTACAACTTCTAACTCATGAAATACATGCATGTGTGATCTTTTAGACAGCAAAGTTGTTTACCCAGGGGCTGTTTTAAGTGTATGAGGAACCATCCTGTCAGCACTGTTTTCAGACAAATTCTGTAAGAAATAAACATTCCCATGCATACACCTACCACCAGTCACTTGTTGAATTAAGGTAAGAATGCTGCTTGAGCTCTTACCCTGATAAGTTCAGAGGGGAAACAAGCCAGAAACAGTATTCGCCAGTATGGTTGTTATGACAAGGAGCTATTAATAAGATTACATTCTGGTTTCACTGACTTTTATGTACAAGGGATGGATTCCCTGGGACAGGGAGATTTAGTTCTGTACATCTGTCAAATATTAGATGTTTAATGCTCATGGACTATTTGCTGATGTCAGCGTTGTTGTACCCTCCTCAAGACTGACCAGAACACTGGAGAATGCCCTTTCTCAGGTGCAGTGTCATAGGCTGAGACCAACAACTGTCTCTCTCATAGGTATTGTATTCAGAGAGTTTCAGTTTCTCCTGTTCTTTGCATTTTTTAGGATAGAGGTTTAAAAAGAAGCTCTTCTCATGGAGAAGAATTAGCATAAGACACAGTCATGAGAAAACAGAGTTCGGTTGTGTTGTCTTTGTGCAAAAAATTCCCCATTCCAATAGCTAGGGGCAATTCCACAAATCCAGAAAAAAACCTGGCAATTTACTTAAAAATAGCAAGTACCTGGCCACAACATGATCTTTAAATAAAAGCTACAGAAAAGTAGAAATAAAATTATCCAGAATACATTAGTCAAATTTTTCAGTCATTGTCTGAGAGGGATAGTTCCTGCTTTGTGCTTATCTTTAGATTCACTTTTTTATTTGAGTTTTTGGTATCTCAACTTTGTGTTTCAAAAGGTAAAGCTAAAATAAATCAGAAAGTTGGATTTTAATTTAATGAAAATAAAAAGTTTTTTCTTCCTAAAAGTCAGAAGTTGGATTGAGTCAAAAGTTGGATTGACAGCTTTTATGTGTGGATTTATCTACCTTATGGTATAAGGTACGAGTTGGAATTCTTATTCTGATTTTGCCTAAAAACATTATCAGAGTTGGTTCAGCTGCCACTTTTATGCGTGCAAAACAAGAGCAACTCAAATGAACCACATTTATACATGATTTATTATCACCGTGAATGAGATCAGAATTTGAGCTAAGAACTAAAATAGGATATCCCCATCCAACTTACTGTAAAAACCCAAGGAGATGATACTAGCTAAACCAATTGTTCTTAAAAGTCTAAATTCCTAATTGCTCTCTTTAGTAGGGAGGTAAATTCCAAATATGGTTAATTTCTTTTTTATTACTTTTTAATCTGATGAATAAATTTTCATTTTTATAAAGCCTAATAGATGCTTGTTCTAATTTACAGCTTATAGATGATACAGTTATGTATAACATAATTATAGTATATAAGTCTAAGAGACTGGTGATCTTTAGAGATTCAAAGGATTGTTCAGTTCAGCACTCTGTGGATGATTAATTTTCAGTGGTTATCTGGTCTGAAGTTGTGAATTGTTTAATATGAAGTTGCCATGTGGATCACCAGTCTTAATTGGTGGTAGAGGCAGTTGAATCAATTAACAATATGTCTTTAAAGGAGAGAAAAAATGATGACACTTTAATGAAGGATAGAATTATTTTTTTTTTTACAGTAAAGGCTGCAGCTCCTATTCAAACAAATGAACAAACAAACATGTAAATCATAACAACAAGCCCCCCTCCCCCAAAGTGGTCATCATGTATTAAAAAAGGCAGGGAGACCTTACCCTCTTTTCTTGTAAACATCACATTTTATGCTATTTGGAGGGTTATTTTTGAGTAAAAAATCAATCACTATCTTCAGGGAAACATTTTTCTACAAAATACCTTATTCTGTTGACTTGCTAATGACTTCCCTTGAAAGACATGAGAATCACCTTCAGTATTTGAGGTAGTTTACTTTCATTACCAACTCTAAAAGAAATCCTTCTTGAAATGATGCCATTAGCTGCACGGCAATATGAACTGTATATTTGCCCTTTCATCTATCAACCTGAAGCAAATGGTGTTCCATGAACAGTCTTTTAATATACATATACATGACCATGTCACTCAAAAATGTACTTTCCGAGATTATTTTTGTTTGGGTGAATGTAAGGAACTGGAACTGTGGTAAAAAAATGAAGTTAAACCTGCTTTCTTACTAATATTTCCTCAGAGCCCTTGACCCGACAAAATTAAACTAGAACTTTGTCTTTATCAGTCACTCAAAATAAGACATATCACCTTACCTCTTGAAACTGTAAGAACATTTTGATTATTCTAATGGTTTGGGGGCTATTTTCCTGTGCTTTTGTTGTTGTTGTTGTTGTTGTTTTGGTTTTGTTTTCTTTTCCACAAAATAATAATTTTAAAAGCTTATTAAAGATCACAATTTAAAAAATGCCCAAACTGGTGTAACAGGACAGTGTCATTCTTCATTCCTTTTCTAGCAAAAGATCATATTCATATAAAAGGAAAAAAGCCCCACATACTTTTAGAGGGGTTGAACACTGCTACTAGCAGGTATCACTATTCCAAAATTGCAAACTTTGGGATATAAAACTCAATATTGTCATAGAAGACAACATTATGAAGATTTCTTCCCCAATGCAGGGAGATTAGAACTAGATGATCTTTGAGATCCCTTCCAACCCAAATTATTTTGTGATTATATGATTCTATGATCACAGTCCATCTGCAGTGACCAGTGCCTGTGGCTTTGAAATAGGATGTTAAGAAGTTGGGTACATGAAGTAGCAGTACACTTGATACAGCCAGTGGAACGAGGCAAAGATCCACTCTGTACCACTAATTGTAACAGAGGGGAAAATTAATTCAACAACAGGCTTCCAAAGGAGTTGCTGGTCTTGGTATAGTGGATAAGTTTTCTAATGCTGTCTTGTCTCAGTCCTTGAAATTCTTCTTAAGCTGTGAGTTTTAGCTTATTCTCCTCACTTTTCCTTTTTACAATTAAAAAGAGTAAAAGCAGGTATCTTCCACTAAAATACCCAAAAAGGACGTATCACCTTACATTTACTCTGCACTTTTCCTCAGTTTCCTGGTTAAAAAATGTTGACTCCAAGGAAATATATATAATGGTGCTCAAAGTGCTTAGAACCTGCCAAATTGTCATGCCTGTCTTCAAGATGCTGAAGTCTTGCAAAACCCTCAAAAATCATTTATCAAGTTTCTGAAAAGAACGTATTGTTCACTAGTGACTTCTTGAACATTCAGAGCACAGTATCATATTGAAGCTTCTCTCCTCAGCTACTGGAGACTTACATAATTAAGGAAAACAGTCTTATAACCAAATAAAACACACCAAAACTAAAATTTATGACCACTTTTGGTCAGACATAACTTCCACTATCTTTACCAAAGAAAAAATATCTTTAAAATAGCTACCACCTCCTTGAATGTAGAGGGAAAAAAAATCAGTCCAAAGAACATCTTCATCTCTTGAAAATAAACATTTACACCAGAATTAAATCTAGCATCCTTTTTTTTCCTGTCACCTTATATGTGCATTTTACAATGATGAAGGTAATAACTAATTTCCTTTCACCAAACCATGATGGAAATGGTGACTAGAGGTACAAGATAGTGCTCAGGGGTAAAGACTAGGCAGATATTAATTTTTTTTTAAAAAACTCTGCTGTTGAGGGGATTAATTTGAAAGACAAATGTGTCCTCTGTTTAAACAAATTATGTGCAGTTACTGAAAAAATACCAAAACGGTTTACTTTCTTCAGAAAAAAAAAACAAAACAAACAAAAAACCAACAGTCCAAAGGAAGCATCTGGGTTCTCCACAGACCATCCAGCACCTTGGTGGAAAAATCATCCATGTGAAAAAAAGTGATGATAATCTATCCATTTTTTTAAAAAGATACACATACTCCATGTTCATTACCCCCGGGGAATGCGGATTTGATTAAATAGGAGAGGTCTGTGACAGAATGGAGAACTTTGATCAACAAATGAAAGCAGCTGGTGAGTGCATCCATCCACATAGCCGTGCTGTGAAGGAAATTTGTAAAGTCAGCTCCAGCAGGAGCATAGTCCTGAGCAAGCAGGACAGATTCCAGGGTCTTACTCTCTCTCAGAGACCATAGAGGACAAATGAGAACACTCCAGTCTGAGCACTAGCTGGTTATCAGCATTGCACTTCAATAAGTTGACCTAATTGAAGGAAAAAGCAAAAGAAAGGTCTAGAAAATACATGACAACAAAACAGATAAACCCCCCTATTTTTGTTGAATCTACAAAAAATTCAGCTGTGATATATTGATAGCAAGATGTTGAAATAAAGGAAGAATTAACCTATGCTTAAAATCTTTGGAGGCTAAGACAAGGAGTGTGGAGAAAAATTTATACTGGACATCGATAAAAACCATTTTAATTCTAATATTGATTGTCTTGGGAATCTATGCTGCTTCCATCATTAGGTGTCTTTTATAGGAAGCTTAAAAGCACTTATCAAAAAGAAACAGCAATAATTTTTCTTGCCTTGGATCTCTCTTCCCTGGATGAGCCTTGAATTCCTTTTCAGCCCTATTTTTTAGTGATTCTATGACTTTAGAAAGTTTTCACAAAGATAATGGCATTTTATTGCTACCTGGCTTTTCAGCAGCTAAGTCTCATTAAATTTAATTCTCTTTCTGAATTCATAAAGCAAATTCTGAAGTTCCCATGGGAATTTTACTGTCTCCTAATCTTTTTTTCTGCAAATACCCTTTTATCAAAGGATTCCTACCAATACATCCAATTTTCTCATGAGACATCTGTAACTGGTAATGTTGTAGAAACAAAACATTCTGAGGCAAATGAGAATTAGGAAAGGTCGTTCTGGAAGTCAGAATTCAGGAACTGATACTATACTGATTTCATTATCTGTAGTAATTGTAAAAAGTGCACCTGACTGCAGGTGGTGTAAATGATAATGTGTTTCTAAGTAGGCTCTTATTTAATTTTTTTTGTGTCTGTGTGGTTTTTGATTGACTGCATGTTTCATTGTGTATCTCAGCATGGGAGAATACTACTGCAATATTGTAAAAAGTACACTTTTGAGCTCATATATGAACTGAATACCTTCTCACTTCTTGAAACTGAAGTCAATGGAAATTATGAAACTGTGATGATACAATCTGATAATTCATGAAGCTCTTTACTTCTTAGCTAATTCATCCAAAGAGGTAACTCTTTTTTTTGTCCCTCTCCTCCTCAGCTTTTTACTTCAACTCTGGTTTAGAATGCTAGCTCTAGAGCAAAACACATACAGTTTTGAAATTCATTGTCATAAAGGGACAGGACTGAAGGGTATTTATGCTGAAAACCTTTAAGTGTGTATGTGTATGTATCAACATTATGACTGAAAGGCATCAATTTTTACTGTTGCTCCAGGCAAGTACTCACTGGTGCAACTCTTTCATCTCTCAGTTTAATACACTTAGTCTCTAACCATTGGTCATATTATGTAGCAGTGTTATAAAGATATAGGTATTGCTGACAGTATAAGGGAGGAAACCAAGGCACGCAAGATAAAGCTCTGACAAGAACTTCTCTCACGTTAATAAAGGATACAGCAATGAGAAGGGATCTGTAAACTGTCAAAAGTTTGTTAAGATGGGAGAACTACAGTTCAACAAAAGTTGTCAGTGCTGGACCTTTACCTTTACCCTAGTCACTCCAGCTGATGGTAAATGCAAAGTCAAAGATTAATCAAAATGTAATATGAAGATCCATCATGTTGTCACAACATAATGACCTATAACTGTTATTAAAAGCTAGAACATATTTGAACACCTGAGGATTGCTCCAATTTCTTTAAGGCCTCAGCTATTTAGACAGCATCCTGTTGTAAAGTGATAAGTTCTCCAGTCTTGCTTAGTTGAACTGTGCTTCTACCAACTATTACACTCTTAAGTTCAAGTAACTTGATGAGGACTGTGATTTTATCTTGGTAGAAAGATTTAGAGTTAGCAGATCATGTAACATCTACCAAAATTTTCTATGTTAGACACAGATAGGCAATTGGGTAGTGGCAAAAATCCAGGAGATCACAGAGACTGTTTGAAAAACATGATGACCTAGTGCCTGAATCAGTATAGGATTCGGTTTTAGGGTTGGTCTTGTGTAGGGCCAGAAGTTGGACTCAATGATCCTGAGGGTTCCTTGCAACTCCGGATGCTCTGTGATTCTCTGATTCTGGGCATGTATGTGTGTGTGTGTGTGTGTTATATTCCAGGTTGTAAAGAAATCTTAAATGCCCATCATGTCTATAAAGCTATCATGTTCAGAACATTTCCAGATTTGTTTTATATACTCGATAGACTGTAAAATTTTGTTTCAAGTTTACTGTCTATTGTGCACATGAAGACTCTAGTATTTAATGATAAATTGATAATTGACCTAACAGAACATTTCAATAGTTCAGTCTTCTTCAGTACATTATTCTAGGAGTACCTAAGGTCTCAGAAAATGACTGATTCATTGACTGCTGTGTATTCTCAGTTGATTAAGTATGCCTGGTAAATATTCATAGGATATTTTTGTTAATATACTGTATACTATATCATCTTTTCAGTTAATCACATTCAAACAAAAATAAGGCAATTGCTTTTAATTTCCTTTTTTTCCCCCATGGTTAATTGCCTAAAAAATTCAGTGTGTGACTAACACACATTCATTAATAAATCTCTCTCTCCACAATGAGATTATGAGGTATCAGATCACATAGTGATTCCCTTCATAGTTATGAAGCCATACAGTGGCCTTTATTTTTTTATACAGGTTTGATTAGGGTGCCCCAGGGGATGCTGTGCCTCTGGGAGAGAACTCTGGGAGACTGAATTGCCCTTTACCACTTCATGGTTTTTCTGCAGAATAAATTTGTTGCTTGGTGCCTACCTCAGCATCTAATTACAGAATGGCTGTGATTCTCCTGTGGAAGGGAAGAAAAGTTTACTCTTGGTTAATTTCTCATCAAGGTACTCCAAGTATATTTAGTCACTACAGAGCACAGGAGGAAGTATATTCTCACTTCATGCCTAATATGTTCAAATTTTCTAAATAACGTAACTGTAAATGTTCAGGAAATGAGATTGCAAGGTCAGTAGTCTAGAGGATGGAGTGAGAAGTCTCCACAGATCACATGGAGCAGAGGAGATTAGTTGATGTGGTCCCATAGAGGTATGAGGCTCAGAATGTTGGATTGAAGGCAGAGAATTGAACTGATTTCAGAAAACATTAGTATCTCCCAGATACAGAAAAGGGCTAAAAATTAAAAGACAAAATAAGTGCCTGCTTCTGCGGAGTGCACACACTGTTCTCAAGCAGAGGTTTCAGACAAACAATAAAAGTAAGCATTGCTTCTTACTTGGGGATGTGTCACAAGACAGAAGACAAAAAATATGAGACTGGGATTGTTAGCAGTAGAAATCAGACACTTAGACGAAGAAGTCATAGGAAATATGTAGAACTATAGGGAAAAAAAGTTTTAAGTGACCTCTGGAGGTTATTTAGTCCAACTTCCACTGAAACGTGAATGAATCTCCTAGTTGTCTTAAACTTCTCATCACTTTGCTCACTCAAATTTTGAAAATCTCCTAGAGTGGAGCTTCAACAGCCTGTCCAGACAAGCTGTTTCAATTCGTAAGCACTCACATTTTGAAGAACTGTTTCCCTTCTTGCAACTTGTGCCCAACATGTCTTGTCCATTCACTGCACAGCCTTCAGGAAAGTCTGTCTCTCTCTTCTTTAAAACCTCTCTTTTAGGAAGACTGCAGTTAGATTTCATCTGCCACACCCTTTCCCACAGCCTTCATTTCTCCAGACTAGGGTACATCATGCCATCATCAGTAAAGACAAACAGTATTGAACCCAGTATTGCTCATATTGCTCCATGAGGAACTATTAGCTCTGTATCAGTTGGACTTTTTACTGTTGAGTTCAAAGGTTTGTTGCTGGTTGCCTCTCACCACAAAACTTTGAGCCAAATGGTCCTGTCAGTTTTCAACCCAACTTATTGTCTTCTTATCTAAACCATACATAACTCATCACACAATTATTATGTCATATTGTGTCGAGATCCGTGCTGAGTGTTCCCAGACACTTTCATGCCTTTCATATGCCTGGAAATTGCTTCCGTAAGCCCCACACAAAATCAAACACTGTAGAGAAACCATCTGAAGTGTTTGTCTTCTCACAAAATAGGCAACAGATTTAAATATGCCATATTTTCCATGTGTACTCTATTTAGGATGAGTAAAACATTGCCCCAGAATGCCAAACCCTGTGTTCGTACTGGCAGGGAGGGTAAATGCTTTGTGCCTTGTGCACAAAGATGCAGAGCTTGGCCCTGTGCAAATACTCTATCAGAACAAGAAGTGTGTTCACTGTTTCACCTCATGTCCTGCTTTCTTTAGGATGGAAATCAACAAAAGAGGGGCTAAAGTTTATTCCAGTGGAAACTCTCAGGTACACTGCTCTACCTGAAAAAAGTTTTCCATGATACATATTCAGGTTCAGTCTACCATTACACTTCTGCACCTCCATGTCAATTCAGTATTTGAACCCAGTAGTAGATAAGCAATGTGAACCAGCAGGAAAGCACTTTCATCCAAGTATTTCCTTACTCGGTTAAAGAAGTTCAAATGGGATTTATTTTTCTTAGGATATAGGCTTTTTTCTCTCCTTAGAACCTTGATTTAAGATGGTCACAGTCGTCTCTGAAAACAGTTTTAAGTGTAAACTTGGGCTTAGAAAAAGAATTGCTTGCTTTTATTGATAAGAAGAGGAGCTGGAACTATTATATTTAATGCTAAAAAACGCTTTGAGTGTAGTTATAATCCTCAGTCTTGAGAGATCAATGAAATCCTAATGGAATGAAATCTTCCTGTGGACAGACTCCAATGCATTTTCTTGTTTCTCAACTGGCCATTGCTAGGGACAGAATATTAGATTAGGCAAGGTATTCTTATGTTCTTGTGCTTCACTAACTGGTAGGAAGAGTTATCAGCAAGGGGGCTACAGTTCTTGAAAGAAGGGAATTACTGTCTTTCTTATGGGTTGATGTTACAGACATGCTGATATATTTTCCTCCCTTGCAAATCTTGAACTCATCCCTATGCTGTGAAGGACATACCACTTATCCCACTTGTTTGAGGAAGAGTTTTTTGTGAAAAAAAATTAGTTAAATTTTTGCATCCTTCAAAATTTCTGTGCATAAAACCTATGAATACTGAAAGAGAAAATATAAGTAGCTCATAATATATGTGCCAAAGATTTTAAATCCAATATATTGAGGTCTTCCACACCTACACATAAATTTTCTGCTTCTCAAAGGGAGATCTGCATATTCTCTTTCTCCAACAACATAAACCTTTGATTTCTGAAGACTGGAAATTCTAAAATAATTTGACCAATATCAAAATTGCTGAATATGTTTCAGGGCCATGTGATAAATTGTAAGAAAGTTCCTATAAGTCTTGAAATCAAAGCACAGTGAGGAAATCCTTTCCAAATGTTTGAACAAAGAAGTGTTGCCCATGAAATATCAAGTCATCATTCTGAATCTGCCACTAATTTTCAGTGTTGCCTTGAGCAACTCACCTAAATCTCTCAGTTCAATTTTGTCTTTTTAAAACTGAGATACTCAAATTTTAGTTTCTATTCTATGTAGAGACATCTTTGATTAATTAGTTACTATCTGTGAAATCTTCTGAAATGTAAAGTGCTCTATAAGTATGATACATTGTTTAAGAAGATATTTTCATGCATAAATGACAAACTTCTCAAGTCTGTAAATTTCCTAGAGGAATAGATTAAATGCACAAATTATCATATCAGAGGGTAAAAAAGAACAAGGTTAGATATAACTTCAAGAAGGAAACTGGAGTATAGATGAGACGGATAGTAGAGCATCACAGCTACAAATCTCAGGCATATTTATGTCCATTATATATCGTGAATGCTGTAGATCTATTGAGGTGCCTTAGGAGAATGATGTGGTAGTAAAACAATAAAATATGATTGGACTAAATTAAGAGTGGTGTCACTATACAAAAAAGAAGGACAGTTGCATTGTGGAAGCATATTTTGAATCTATTAGAAAATCAGAAATGTAAAGTATTGGAATACAGCAGCTTGCTATAATATAAACATAATTAATGAAGGGTCAACGAGCAAATTAAGAAAATATCACCTCATGCCAAGCCACTCACTGTTAGTTGAAAGTTATGGAAGTCAGATTTTTTAGTAGGGCCTGCAGCACTAAGACATGGATAATATTTTTAAACTAAAAGAGGGTAAAATTAGACTAGAAATAAAGAAGAAATTTTCTACAATGAGGAGGGTGAAACACTGGAACACATTGTCCAGCATAGTGACAAAACCCTATCCCTGGAAATGTTCATGGTCGGGTTGGATAGGGCTCTGAGCAATCTGATCTAGTTGCAGGTGTCCTTGTCCATGCAGGGGGGTTGGACTAGATGACCTTTAAAGGTTCTATCATACCCAAACTATTCTATGATCATATGCTACAAACTGCTGAAAAATAAAGAATTATTGAAAGCTGCAAAATAAACCATTAAAACCTAATCATTGGATAAATATATAAACACAAATCAAACAAAAAAAAAAGAGAAATCTTGAGACTGAAAAAATAAAAATAATGGCATTTCATCAAAGGAAACTCGTGTATTTAGGGCACATAGAAGATTTCATGTGGTAGAAAAACAAATTCAGAGGATTGATGGATTATTGCAAAAGAAGAGGCTCCCTCATGCAGTAGGTTATTTTCTTTTTGCATTCAATTGACTCAATATTTTTTTCTAGATATCCTTTCACTATACCATGGACAAAAAATAATTTTAGAGTATTTGAAAAAAAAAATGTTTGTAATTGTAATAGTTTGGGTGGAAAGAATGATTGTAAAAAAATTCTTTTATTTTTCTATAAACGAATAATTTACTTTCAATAATTTAGAAATCTAAATGGATAAACATACACTATAATTTGAAATGTCACATGATTTATGCCAATAAGTAGTTTAAAATTGGAAGCTAAAACTCAAAACAAAATTTTTCTAAAGGACTGAAATGAAGCTTTATGTTGGATTATTTCCTGCTTTTCCCAAAACTACCCAAGATACATGTGTTTTAATGTCAATTTAGCAAAGAAACAATAAGCACTTTGTTGTTGTGAGCTTCATGCAGATGAGAATGATAATACTGTTTAGGAGGTAACAGAGATGCTGAGTATCTGATTAGATGATGAATTTATACATGTTGAGTCTCTTTTTAATCATACAATTTACTTAATATAATAATGAATACCACTAAACGACTCTTAGGAACAATGAGATCTATGAAGACTCTCAAAGTGGAAACAAACTGTCATTTCCTTCTGTTCCTTCTGGTACATCCTTCACCCCGCACAACTTTGATTTCTAATTATCGTTAACCATTGAAGCAATGTTTGCACTGGCAACCTGAGCACACTGAGCTAGACCCGAATAATTATCTCATTGGTCTCAGTACCAGTCAAAGTGCAATGTTTCTTAAGTGTCTTGTCCCTTGAGAATGGATTTAGGTTCTCCAGAGAGCTCCCCAGCTGATGGCATGGTCACTTCCAAGGACCAAATCCCACACAGATTGATGAGAGCTAGAACCAGCATCTAAAACAAATGGCAAAACTGCCTTGTGAAATCAAACACCATCTTAAATCCCTTGCATAACCCATTTGCTGTAGAGAATATTTTGTTTTGTTTGGCAGCTTTCAGATTGCTGTGTATGCATACCACCTTCCAAGATTGGAAACTATCAAGCCATACTCACCTGAGGACCTCTTTGAATGCTTGTAAGGTCACCAACATGGAGAGGTGAGTACTGCATTTGGAGATGCTACAGTTGTCAGATATCTGACTGAGCTGTGCTTGTAGCTTTAATTTGTTTATCAGATTTTTGATGTTAGGTGATCTTTCAGGTGATCTTTCCTCTGCCAAAAGGCAGAGGACATGACATGAAATCATTTTCATATGACCATAATACCTGTGCATACTTATGTCTGGTATGTACACTCACTATAAGCAGAGAAATAACACCATTTGTTTATGGGAGTCTAAAAAAAAACAGACACCAAGCATGCAAAATAAAGGAAGAAGTAAACATAAGCTACTGATATTCTATCTCTCCCCATGTCAACAGTTGAGTATATGTCTAGAATAAAGTATGCAGGGCCTCACAGTATTAGAAAAAATCTTGACACTTTGGAGGAAATTCAAGGAAAAGCAACATAAATTATTAAGGAGCTGAAAGGATTGACTTACAGTGAAAGATTAAAAGAAATAAATATGTATAACTTGCTAAGCAATGACTGGAGGGGGAAAGGGGGAAGGGATATGTTAACTGTTTATGTACATTTGAAGGCTATAAACACCAAGGATAGAGGGAAATTATTTAAGGTGGTCCAAGTGCATAACTGAGTTTAAATAATATGCACCAGGAATTAATGTTGGTAAAATTAAACCAGAAGTGAAAAAAAAAAAAATATCTTAAACCATACATTCTTTTATAATGCAGAAGAGAGTCATGGTTCTTCAGCATTGTCAGCAGTCTACTTATTTGGTCAGAGTGTGAGAAAGGTACATTCAAATCCCTCTGTTGTCAGAAATAAGAATTCAAATTTTCCAAATTCCGAGTCAGTTTTCACACTGGTAGAACTTGCTTTGTATTGGTCTCTCTCTATCTTTTTAGTTCTCTTATGAATTTTGAATGGTCTTTTGATTCAGAATGAAAATAAATGTTGAAACCTCTGTAGGGAGGGAGTGGTGGTTTTGTTTTGTTTTGTTTTCCTTTGCTTTTCTTACAAAATTGAGTTATTTTCTGTCTAGGCCTGCACTAGATAATTTACCATAGGAAATGTTTTTGCACTGACAAGGAAAGGGATGAAATGATCTAATAGGCTTATTTCATCTGTAATACCTATATTTATGTGACAATTTTTTCAGGAAAACAAAGGCTTCACACTCAGTGATCAAAAAGCTCACAAAATAAAGCACAGAGATAGAATGCCAAAATAACCTTACACCACCAGACTTTGAAGCACTTTTTTTCCTATTTCCTCTACTCTTCCCTTGAAAAGCCTCTTAAATCCTTTAAACTACTAGTCTCTTTGTAAATCACAAAAGCTTGTCATATAATCATAGATTTGGTTAGATTGTAAAAGACGTATAAGATAATTGAGTCCAACAGTAACCCAGCAGTGCCAAGTCCACCACTAAACCACGTCCCCAAGCACTACATCTACACGTCTTTTACATACCTCCAGGGATGGTGACTCAACCACTTCTCTGGGCAGCCTGTTCCAAGACTTGAAAACCTTCTCAGTAAAGAAATGGTTTCTAATAACAATAGAGAACAACTGGTCTTGCTATTAAAGACTGAGACAAAGAAGGAAGTACCTCAGCCTTTTTCTCAGCCTTTGTCACTGTTTCCTCCCACAACCAATATGGGATGGGAATTCTCCTTGGCCGTCTTTTTGTTAAAAATGTATTTATAGAAATATTTTTTATTTTCTTTTTGGGTAGCATCCACTTTAAAGTCCACTTGGGTTTTGGTCCTTCTAATTTTCTCCTCGCATAACCTCATGACATCCTTGTAGTGCTCCTGAAGTTTCCTGTCCCTTCTTCCAAAGGTCGTAAACTCTCCTTTTTTTTCCGAGTACCAGCCAAACCCAAAGTTCCACCAGTCTGTCTTCTTCCCTACCAGCTCACCTCTTGGCACGTGGGGTGTCCTGGTTAGAACAACTGGGACCAGTTCATCACTGTATGGGTGTAACCCAAAACTGTGTGTTCTATAGCCTTCCATGCCATTTCCCAGAAACTGGTATCAATAGACTATTTACACCCTCTGCCCAGAGCAGCCTGACTCCTCAGGCTATAAACTGGGTGTTAAGAGGCCTGCGAGATAGGAGGGTGCCTCTCTGTCCTCACACTCTTTTGTGGAACTCCCTGCCCTGAGGGAAGTACTGAGCATTCCTGCCTGAACTAGAGAATATATAATCGTGGAGTCTTGGGACTTTTGGAACCACTCGTGGGATCCAGAGGAAGACTGCAGATCACCGCTCTCAACCAGACTGCAGATCACCACTCTCGACTGGACCGCAACCACCACTTTTCAACCAGACTGCAACCATCACTCTCGACCAGACTGCAATCACCACTCTTGACCAGACTGCAACAGCACTCTCACCAACAGGTTTTCCCCTCTCCTTTTACTTTGGACTCAGGGGGCCCAAAGAACACCACTCTGTTCATGCTCCAGGGTGCTGGGTTATACATTTGGGTTTTGTGGGTTAAAACCAATTGTTTGTCTGTATAATCGTACTTATTGTATTATTTTATTAAATTGTTATTCTGATTTATAATCTCTCTTTTGAGTTGAGTTCATTTCCCCTGCTGGTTTACCTTTGAACCAGCACATGGGGACAGCCTGCTTTCCTGTCACCAACAATCCTCAAACCTTAACCTGTCAGAATTTTCCATTAATAAAGAGTTTCTTCCATAAACTGTTAGTGTGAGTCCTTCACGGGCACTGGTGGTCACCAGCTGCAGGGAACACACTCAAATAAAGTGGAAGACCCACTGAGGGGTCTCCCCTATTCTGTTGGTGTATGTCCCTGAACAAGTCAGTGGAAATACCCTCCAGATCAGGAGGACTGTTCAGTGAAGGGTCCCCATAAGAAGATGCTGACAGACTGTCAGGCACAAGGGTCTTGACTTTCCTGGGGAGCTGACAAATAAAACATTAAGGCTGGAGGAAAATTCCCCCCACTAAGGATCGAGGAAATCTTCCCCTTTCATGGGGGAGTTTTAGAATTTTAGAATTCCATTTGTCAGTAATGAGGAATAGACAGAGTAACATATATATTATAGGATCAACACCAGAGTAACACTTTAGGTCAGTAACAAAAAGCTCTGGGAAAAATAATTTGGAAATTAACTTTCTTTTTTAATATTGGTAGTTTGTGTGCTCTCTTCGAAACCTGAAATAACAATTTCTAGTAATAGTGCATCATTCATCTTATAAATATAATTTCTTTAGACCAGGGACTTCAGGAATTGCTGATGGAGAGTTTACTTTCAAGTAGTATTAATGGCCTCGATTATTTTTACTTACTAAAGTGAATAACTGCAAAATAATAGGTATAACATGTCCAGGACTCTAACTGACAGCATTTAAAGGAGTTCTTTGCTGTGTTCTTTTTCCTTCAGTCAATAAATACAAGTTTATGATCCTCCTATTCTTTGTGCCTCAAACCTCAAAAGCAAATGGAAGAAGTCACAATTTTAACTTGTAATCATATGCCAAAGTTTTACCAGCAAAAATTTGTGTTAAACCTGCCAATCTCATGGATGTCTGTGTATGCTGTAAAGCAGGAGTGAAGCTGCTGCTTTGCTGGTATTCCATTTATATTGAAGAGTTCTGAATGTCCAGTACAATCCTGAATTGTCAGCTGTTGTGGCTTAATCCAGTAAACCCCAAACCATATATTTAACTCCACCGGTGTAACAGATGTAGCATTTACTACCAAGTTATCCTTAGCATACCCAAGTGGTAGGCAGACAATGTGTCCAAGTGATCAGCTGTTGGAAAGTACTTCAAGCTATTCTAACATCGGAAAAAAACTTGAAAAGGCATCTTCTGTGAAGAACATTCAGTTTTGTATGGGAAAATGTTGTGGCTTAACCCTGTCTGGCAATTTGCTTACCTAGGTGGAATGGGTGATAGAATCAGAAGCAAAAAAGTGGGAAAACTCATGGGTTGAGGTAAGGAAAATTTAACAGTTAAAGCAGAAGTAGAATGCACAAGCACGGCAAAATAAGGAATCCATTCACCGCTTCCCACTGGCAGGCAGGTGCTTAGGCAGTTCTCCTATCTCTAGGAAAGCAGGGCTTCATCATGCTTAACATTCACTTGGGAAGACAGACGACATATGGCAAATGCCCCTCTGCTCCCTTCCTCCTTCTTTTCCTGAGCTTTTATTGCTGAGAATGATGTCATGTGGTGTGGGATATCTCTTGGGTCAGTTGGGGTCAGCTTTGCCAGCTGTGCCCCCTTCCAGATTCTTGTACATTCCCAGCCTATTGACTGGCCAGGCAGTGTGAGAAGTCTTAATCCTGTGTAAGAACTGCTCAGCGATAGCTAAAACAACCCTGTATTATCAACACTGTGTCCAGCACAAAGCCAAAACACAGCCCCACACCAGCTACTGTGAAGAACATGAACTCTATCTTAGCCAAAACCAGTACAGAGAGAAAGGAAGAAACACAGCTCTGACCTGTTGTGGTTAAAAACTTTTTCACCACAAGCTTAGTGTAGTTTTGGAACAAGTTGTCCAGAGACATTTTGAAGTTCTCAGAGTAGAAAGCCCTGAGCAACCTGGTCTGATGTCATAGCTGACCTTACTTTGAGCAGGAGGTGGAGTTGGGAAACAACTGCAGTCTTTTCCATACTGAATTATCTTGTGGTTTTGTAGGGGTGGCTGAATCTTGCCGCACAACAGAGGTGAGTCCAGCAGTCCAAGAGCTCCATCTCCCCACATTCAAGTCTCTCAAGGCTCAATAGGTACTCCCAATAGACACACAGACAGAAATAAACAACACACGTACAAATATACACATAGCCAGCCACATAGATAAACACAGACAGAAACACAAACAATATTCAATATCCATGCAAACACAGAACGTACCAGCAGCCTCATGCTGTTCTCTTCTCTTCCTGATTGGGATAAAAGTCCATTAGTGGAAAATTTATTGTCATATATGGACACATATACAATGTGGATCCTTCCAGGAGCTGGCTTTGGTCACTGTTTTGTGAGTCAGTAGCCTGAAAGCTTTAACATTTCCCTAGTGATATTTTGCATCTAAACTGCAACATGATCAAAACACAGCAGAAAACTATACTTGAGTTTTGGATCCAGAGATCTGCATTAGTGAGCTGGGATTCGAACATATAAAGAGGCAGAATTTTAGTATTAAACCTTTTAGGAGAAAAAAAAAACAAACCAAACAACAACCTCTCCCACTCCTCCAAAAACACCCAAAACCAAAAAACCAAACAAAGAAACCAAACCAAACCAAAAAGAAAAAAAAAAAAAACACAAACAAACCAAAAAACCCAAACAAACAGAAAAGAAACCACAAAAACCATACCCACCTTCTTATCCTGCATATTACCTCAAAAGAAGTGATAGCATGGTTTCAAAGCCTTATATTCTTTGTATTTTACCTCATTTTTAATACTTTTAACTCTCTGTCTTACCCGAAAGTGTCTCCAGCAGACATTCAAATTACTTTGCAGTCACTGCTTCAAAATAACTTCTGATGTATTTATTTAGCTTTCAAAGCAAATTTGGATCTATTGATCGTTATTGACCAGAGATATTCAATTCATGAAGGTATTTTCCTTTAAAGTATATCAAGATGCATCTTTACATGGTTGCTCTATAGGCAAAAGACTCTGGTGAGTAGATTCCATATCCATGAATCAATGCTGCTAATTATGGCAGTTTTCTCACAAGTCTTAGAGTAGTTGCTAATGACTTTAAAGATACTATTCTGGAGGCAAACTCTATGATACAAACTTCTATATTTTTCGTGACTGAATTTTGAAGCCACAAAATTCATCATGGTTTATCTTGAAACCTTAGTAGGTGACAGACATACAAAAAGTTTGGAAAGAATATATTTGTGTGAAACTGTATCTATATATATATATATGTGTGTATTTACATATTAAAATGAATGTTATATCTATATAGGTTATAACATGCATATGTATACATAACATGTACATATATATTTAACATGTTCTAACATTATTTGAAAAAAAACCCAAAACAACAAAAAGGACACTTTTTGTTAGTGTTTGCGTGGGAGACAGCCTCTTCTCCTGGGCAACTAGTGACAGGACAAGAGGAAATGGCCTCGAGTTGCACCAGTGGAGGTTCAGGTTGGACATCAGGAGGAATTTCTTCACAGAAAGGGTGATTAGACATTAGAATGTCTGCCCAGGGAGCTTGTAGAGTCACCATCCCTAGAGGTGTTCAGGAAATGACTGGACATGGCACTCAGTGCCCTGGTCTAGTTGACAAGGTTTTAATCAGTCAAAAGTTCAACTCGATGCTCCCAAGTGTCTTTTCAACCTAAATGATCCTGTGGTTCTGTGATTATATATCTCTGCATAAAATTGTTAAAATTCACTCACGAGTTTTGAACCTTTTGATTTGCCATGCTGTGACCCCAGTATATGCTTTCTTAAAATAATACATTATCTTACAATTATGAAGTATTCTTTACCCCTAGAAATCAACAGAGGCCTATTTCTAAGTTTCACAGTAGCTATTTTACATTTCATGGCAATATAATAAACCATTTGGTGGACACAACTTCACTTTATTCTCATTTTCAGACCCCTTTAAATTGCCACAGATGTATAATCTAGCCTTTATGTGACCAGAAATCACAGCCAGAACTGTCATTACAAGTCATTACAATCACTCTGTTGATCACTGTCTGAGACTCAGCAATGTTGCATGACTCTTAGGACAGCAAAGAAGGGGATATTAGATATAAAAAGTTTAGAGAAATCTTTACAAAATGTAATTTCCATTATTAGGATTGACTGTTTTTTTTTTGTTTTTTTTTTTGAGTTGTATTTAGTTTTATTAGTTATTACTAAGTCACTCAGCAATAATATTGGATGGCTTAAAGGAAGGAAAATATACGTGTTGTCACTGAGGAACACCTCATGACTCTGAAAATTTTTGGTCTAAAATGACACATAAGTAGAGCAGAAGGAATTATATGTACTTCCCAAATGGCTGCTGAGAGGGACAACAAAATAGGATCCTTAATGGTTTACTGACTGCTATAGTCACTAAGGCAATAGGGAAAAAATGTAAATTCACATGGATTTTGAAGGCAGCTGAGAACCTTCTAAAGTGCCGCCCATTCCATACATTGTTGATCAGGTTGAACTGAAAGCAGCAAAAGTTCTAAGGCATTGACTAAAGCAGCAGAGGTCAAAAGAGAGATTTCCTTTCAGAGAGAGATTGTTCAGGGCTAAAGCTGGTTCTCCACTTTCTTTACATAGCCATATTCACAAAAAAGACATTTCTCCCATCACAGCTTCCCTGAAGCAAGGTCAGTGGAAGTCCATGCCTTCAGAAAGACAAAATCACCTCTTAGAGATAAAACATTGTGTCACTTTATCAAGGGCATGAACTACAGTGAAAGACACAGCCCTAGAAGGACAAGGCAGTTATCATAACTGCTTGACCCAAAAAACCTGCTTAAATAGGCCTACAGAATTTAGCACCTTCCAATAGCAGGGAATCCTACATTAACAGGGAACATTGCTTATCCTTGGTGATGATTTAAGTAAATTTATATGTGTGATAAATAAAGCTGTGACCCGACTTTTAATGCTTCATGAAGTTTCTCTATCATCCTCAGTCACACACCCAAGCCAAAAGGAATACAGTACCATCAAAATAATCAGCTCTAAAGTTTATGAGATATATGATTTCCCCCTCCTTCTAAGAATGTGACCTCCCTATCCTTAATCATCTTACTTATGAGTTCTCTTCCATAAATGATAGACTGTTGTTAACATTAAAAACCGCAGCTGATTAAATCTTAGCAGGAGCAATAACCAAGTTTTAAATCTCAGGGACTCTAAAATAAGCACCAAAGTCTAATAACATTACTTTGGACTCCAACTGGTAAATGTGACATCATAACATGGAGCACCAAAACATTAAACACCTTGGTTTTATGTCTCAGCTCTTCATACTATACCTACTTAGTAGTAAAATTCCACCTTCTAAAGCAACAATACATCCTATAGACTTTCTTTAAAAGACTCCTGCCTTTGTACTAGGCCAGTCACACCCAGATTCATTTCAACTACTTACACTGAGATGTATACACCCTCTTGTTTCTAATAAATATATATTTTCTTATTCCAAAATCTTAAACGCATAGTTACCATTCTACTATGCTAGGAAAAGTCTATAAGAAAAATTTGTCATCATACTGTCACATTTATGATTTAGTGTGGTATTGAAGAAAACTTTCTTGATTATAGTAAGATAAATTCTCCAGACAATTTATGCTAATTTTTTTAATGGAACAGAAGTTTGGAACACAGTGATTATTAAAACAGGGAAACTCATCCAGCCTCTTATTAGATTAGATAAGGAAGTCATTTTGCTTAGAGCAACAATTTTGAAATCTCTTAATTTTCTTTCCCGTTCATGTGACTCTAGCAGTTTAGATAAAACAAGCAGTTAAAGCAGAGGATGAGTATCAGATCTCAAGCTAATACAAAGTAAATTGAATTCTGAAGTATCTCTTCTATTTGCAACTTTGCTGCAGATGCCAAGGTTCACTTTGTGAATAGCTTCACTTATTTAGCAACATTGCAGAGGTCCAAAAGTCAGTTAGAAGGAAATAAACTTAAATAAATGTCTTTCAGTTTGACAGATTTTCTGCCCCTAAAAATCCTGAAGTACACTATATTCACATATAGTTTTTAATGAAAATTCACATTATAAATGACCATCAACATTTTCCCTTCCCAACAGCTATATCCTACTTTTTATGGTTGGCATACATACACCAGGAAGCCTCACAGTAGAGATGCCTTAATAAAACCTTGCTGGGGACAACCAAAATACTTCGACTGACATCTGTAGGTTTTTGATCAGGCCCTCCTCAAACACTGCATGTCTCTGCTCACACAGCTAGATTTGGGACTGTGCATAGGAATGTGTCTAAAGTCACTTGGTAGGGGATAATAAGGCTGGGTGATAGTTTCAAATTAACACCTGAATATCTCTTTTCCAGGCTCACCAAAAACACTTTCAGAAAGAGATTAAAAAACGAAGGAAAGGCTCAAGGTACTATATTTATTGGCTAAAGGGTCTTCCATGAGTTAGACAAAGCTCTGAATTTGACTCAGTTTTGTGGAATATGAGGTTGATGCACACACATAGTGGAGATGATACACTTCCTTTCATCTTTGTTTTTCATAATTATATTCTTTTTATTCACATATTTGAAATAATCAGTAGGCTTGGACTGTTTGAATTTTATTGTATTCTGAAATTTGGCTATATGAATAATATACAAGCAATGAACAGACCAAAATTGGGATTACAGCAACCTGCAGAGAAAAAAAGAAAGAGGGATCTTCATCTGTATTTCTCTATATGCCTCATTCCCCTGCTGGAGATCTCCCTTCCATAATATTTTCTTCTCATCACAATCACCATGGCGATAGTCATATCATTGCAATTCCTTTAGTAACTGAATTACCAAGTCCTGTGACTGGGTTCTCCAAGTCATACAGCATTGTTTATGTCTTTCTCTGTTTTTCTAGAAACAAGAGGAAGACATCAGAGTTTTGCTGTCTTAAGGGAGAACGCATTTGAGGGAAAGGCATCAGGAAAGGAAAACAGGTCTATTCTTGAGAATATTAGTGTGGTGGGCTGACATTGGCCAGCAGCCAAGCCTCCGCTCAGTCTACCACTTACACAACACAAATCTCCATGAGGAAGAAAATGGGAAGAGCGCATGTGAGTAACCTGCTGGGTCAAGATAAAAACAGTTTAATAAGCAAAACCAAGCTGACCTTGCAAGCAAAACAAGATGAGTAGTTCCGTCACTTCTTCCCATCAGCATCAGATGTCAGCCTCCCCCTGGAAAGCAGAACCTCAGATTAGGTAATGGTTTTTGGGGAAGACAAGCACCATAAACCCACAAGTTCACTCTTCTTCATCCTTTTCTCTCTGCTTTTATTGGTGAATAAGACATGGAATATCCTATTGGTCATTTTGGGTCAGCTGTCCCATCATTGTACCCTCCCAGCTTGGTATACACCTACTCACTGGAGAAAAAAAAAACCCATGACACTGTGCAAGCTCTGCTCCAGAATGGCCAAAACATGGTGTGCTATTGACACTGGTTTAGCCTTGAGCTCAAGACAGCACCATTCAGGATGCCATAAACAAAGTTAACTCCTTCCTAGTCAGATCCAGCTCACAAGTTTACAAAAGAGTTAGCAAATTAAAAATGCGAGGTTTCAGCCTTGCATGCAGGAGGTTTGATTATGTGTGTTGATAAATTATTCAGGTAGTTGCAGGTTTTTTCAGCCAAAACTACTTCTCGAACAGTGCTTGGTTGTAGTTCAGAAATGAGCACAACCCAGGGACCAGTCTCAGTAGGCAGTTTGGATGTAGTCACTCAGTTTTGGAGAGAAAGAGATTGTAGGATTATGCATGTGACCTCATGGTCAGATAATGAGTCTAATTCTCAATAGTTTTGTAAAATAAAGAAAACATTTTTTTAAGACCTGTCCTCTCTTTTATACATACATGAATATTTGGATTTCTTTTATTTTAAAAAAAAAGCAGAATCTTTTAATAATAGTAAAAATAGCTGAGGAGGAAGACATAAACCACTTAGACCAAAATTTACTGGCAGTGTACAGAAAGCTACTTTTAATTACCTTTTGTCCCCGTTACACATGGTAATTGTATTTGCATTTACAATCCTGTTTGAAAAGGGCATTGTCACATATCTTTGCCCATCTTGTTTGATTAATTGCCTCACTGTCAAGATGTTAACCAAGGATTTTGGTACTCTGTTTTCCTGTCACTGATCTAATACTCCATGACTCTTTCTGTTAAGTTAGTATAATTTTTTCCTATTGTTTCCTTACTAAAGATCTTACTACAGTTCTTTAAAGTATCTTATTTAATGATGCAACTTAAAGTTACATCATTAGTAATATCCTTACCTCTTTAGATGTAAGGCATATGACATCTTTTCTTAGATCAGCTGTGAAAAAACAGATTATTCTTTGGACACACAAAAGTCTATGAACTGTAATTCCATCTTTTAAGAATAATTTTATTCCTTAAATTCAGATGATCTCTTTGTATTCTTATCTTCTCCTATTCTTTTACAGATGTGAAACAAGACAATTTTCCTAGATTTAAAAACCAAAGGAACAAACAAAACCAACAAAACCAACCAAAAAAAACAACAGCAAAACAAACAAACAAAAAAACCTCAACAGCCCCCCTCTCAAATATCCAAATAATATTTGATTTAAAGTATAAGGGAATATCTTTATTAAAAAAAAAAGGCAACAAAGACTACATCACTGATAACCCATTGCCACTTTTTTATTTTTATTATTTATTATTCATGCAGTAGCAGCCCCATATTGTGTTTAAGCATTGTGCAAGGAGAGTGAAACAAAAAATGTTCCCCATACCAAAATCATTAAAATCTGAATGTTCCCACCCAAGTATGGATACAAAGCTTTCTGAAAAGATTTACGTGCTGAAAACTTTGGTGTTAAGTCAGGAGTTTTCTTCCTCATTGTATTCCCAAAAAGACAGAATCAATTACAAATTCTTGGTTAATCCCTTAAGTTATATGTGAGGCATGCTAAAGATCTTTAAGATGAAACCTTGGGATCAACAGTGATGAAAACATTACTGAACTAATAACAGTAATGGAAAAAAAATCCTCAGCATTGATGCTGAGGAGATAATCTTCCTTTTTTTCCCCAGGTTTTAATCATTTAACACGGAAGGGAAAATGTTCTGCTCAGAATACAAATACTAAATGTTTAGCCTTCAATACAGAGTTTAATCTAGGTTCACTCCCATCTTCCATTTGCCTGTTGTTGTAGAATTTGAGCTTCTATTCTGCCATGGAAGACACTAGAGATTAAAAAGGGCACATTTGTGCAACAACACTCATACAGTTACACTTAGCATGCTGAAGGCAAATAGATCCACCATACAAGTACAGCAGAAAGTTGCCATGGACAGTGCAAGTGGATCTGTGGAACTGGGCAGAGCAGTGGCACCTGACTTTTAGAGAACAGGAAAATTAACCTAATTTACTATAGATACCACAAAAGTAACTTTCATTTTCATGGCTGGGCTTCGTGAACGAAGATTTGGGAAGGCTCTATCCACATTTGTTACAGGCACGTTGGTGACTTATGAGGCCAATACGAGATAGACATATCCGATTGCAAAAGGCACAGCAGAAAGACTCTTTGGATGGTATATTCTGCAAAACACAGTTCTTTCTGCATTGCCTTTTCTCCTCAAGAGTGATCCTGTGTGTGTTCTCAAAGGAGACAGCTGCGTTATAGATGATGTGTCTCCAGGCCTCCCGATTGGAGGCCAGAGTAGACCAGTTATGGTGATCAATATGGCCAAGGTTGAGATGTTGTTTCAGGGACAAGAAATTTAAAAAACCACTATCTCAATAGTCTCTGGCTAATGCTGGGCATGTCGGAAAGCTTGCATCTTTCTAGTAAAAGAAGGAGAACTAAGTCTGAGATTTGACTCCCCAGTTGACAGCCTTTATAAACTTTGAAGAGTGATGAATATGAGATGTGGGTGCCTATCATCCACAACAAGATTGCTATTAATTTAACTATCTTGTAAATTTTATACTTTAAAAAGAAGAACAAGGAATTTAATCACGGTCAAAATGTTGTTTCTGTTTTGATTTGCTTTATACTGCCTAGATAATTCTAAACACCACAAAATCTGTTGTTGTTTGGAACTCTTCAGATCCTTAACTATAGCTGCAGTAAGAAACATTTCAATAATTCTCTTTAAAGAGGTGTATAGAACTCAAACAACGTTAATATGTAGGGATAGTTTGACTGAATCAACTTAGTCCTGCAAAGACATTTTTGAAATCAAAGTTCCCTAGGACTCTGTATTCTATTTATATAGAAACTTTACTAAAAAGTATTAATGATTCAGAAAATGTGAAAAAAATAGGAGAAAAAAAGAATTTCCATGTCAAATATCTGTATCTTTCTCCCACAGCTTCAGCTGTGCATTCAAGTTTATTACTTTTCGCATTCCTGTGACTTTTCTGTTATTTTTAGAATTTCAAGAGATGCTTAGTGACTACTTAATTCTGCAGTAATTAGAGACAACTGTACAAAATAGTATCAGTAAACAAGGTTAAATTTGGGAGTAAAAAGGAAAACAATGTAAATAAATAGAAAAGTAACAATATATTTGATAAAATAAGTAAATTCTCATGCAGTCAAATAGCAATTTTCCTCAGTTGTATACATGATTAAAAAACTAATGTATAATTATTCCCCAAAATACTATTCACTATAAAATAATCATCAGATTTAGATCAACAAAGACAATTTCTCATAAACATCTAAGACAATTAAAATCACGATCTCAAAAATATAATCATCAGCTATTTAGAATTTCTGAATTTGAAATATCATTTGGAATATTTTTATTCTGTGGGAGCTTCCTGAGCCTTTGAGTAAGTATTTAATTGTTGTTCAATTTAGTTAATGAACCCAGAATCACTTCCGGTTGAGTTGGAAAAAGCTGTACTGTATAGATGTATAATATCACAAAATCACAGAACAATTGAGGTTGTAAAATCCCTTTGGAGATCAACTGGTCCAAAGTTCTTGGATTCATAGCAGGTTAAATCAGGACAGGTTACTCAGGAAATGTCCAGTCAGGTTTTGATTAACAGAGGTAATCAAATCACTGTGAGTATCCATTTCCAGTGTTTGACTGACCTCCCAATAAAGAAAATGGTTTATTATATTAGATTTCTGTATTTAAATTTTATTTAAATTGGTGCCCATTTTATTAGGCACCAATGAGACTGGTTGTCTTCTTTGCACTTTGTCAGATTTATTCCTCGATAAGATGAGACATCTGAGCCACCTTTTCTCCACACTGAACAGTCCCAGATCTCTCAGTCCCTCCCTTGTAGGTCAGATGCTCCACTGCAAACTTGCTGAGAGTGCACTGTGTGCCACCATCCAGGGCATTAATGAAAAGGTTACACAGGACTAGCCATATTATCCATTCCTGAGTAGATCAATAGTGACCATCTTCCAGCTCACCCCGTGCTGCTGATCACAACCCTTCAGGCCTGGAAGTTCAGTCAATTTTCAGTCCATCTCACTGTCCATGAACTAACCTCTAGTTCATGAGTTTACAGATGAGAATATTACGGGAGATGGTATTTAAAGCCCTACTAAGATTGAAATAAACAAAAACCACTGAATACCCCTCATCCACTGAGCTAGCAATTTCATTTTAGAAAGCCATCAGGTGGATCAAACATCATTTCCCTTTCATAAATCCAACCTGATTGCTCCCAATCACCTTGCCTTTCATGAATTTGAAAATCGTTTCTGGGATTAACTGCTCCATCAACTTCCCAGGGATTGAGGCTACAATGACCAGCCTGTAGTTTCCTAGGTCCACCTTCTTGACATTCATGAAGATAGGAGCGAAATTCGCCTTCTTCCAGTCCTCAGGAATCTCTCTTGATTGCATGATCTTTTGAAAATTAGCAAGATCAGCCTCACAATAACCTTGGCAAGCTTCCTCAGCATTCATGTGGCCATCCCACCAGGTCCCACAATATTATTTATGACCAGATAAAATGTTCTCTGTCCTGATCCTTCTTTACAGAGATATCACACTTTTTTAAAAATTCAGTTGTCCTTATCTTTATTGTGGAATAGCTAAATTTAGCAATCCACCGTCTGCAAGTTTTCTTATGCTGCCCCCTCCATCTCCTGCTAACTCTTGTGTTTGCTCCAAATACTGGCTAGATGTTACAGGTCAGGTTGTGGTCTCTTTAGGGCAAGGATTGACAGGGTACAATACATTCCTGCAAAGGCTTTCTGGTCTTGGTTGTGCTGTTTCTTGATCCAATTCATTGAAAATATGTAAAAACATAGTGACCATAATAGTCCAACAACATGAGACACACTGACTGGATGTACATCTGCCATTGGAAAGTCTATAAAACATAAATGATGTGCCAGCAAGTGGAATGAGAATACACAATTTTTTTTTTTTTTTGTGATGCAACTGCAGAAGTCTAAAGAGAGATGATAATTTGAAGATGCTTCAGTTCTTGAATGTATAATTCTCTAAACTGCTGTGTATCTAATTTTACTTTGTATCCAGAAAATGACAGAACAAAACCCACAAATTCAGACCACGTTGTTATCATTATTTTCTTAAGATTGTTCCAGATTTATTTCCTTTGGAGTTTTACAATTCAAACATCCTCCAGAGTATATGTGAGAACTATTGAGTGAGACAAATAGCTACGTGTGGAATGAAAATTCAAAAGTGGGGGAAACTACAAGCTATCCAGATTTGGGACATTCCAGCCACTTCTGATTGTCATCTATTCTGTTTGTTCATCAGGTCTGACTTTAAATTTACTTTTCTGGCTCTATTTGTTTGTAAATATGAACCCTTTACAAAACAGACAGACAACATCTGTACTAAATTAACATCAATACTTTCAAAGTCTGTGCCAAAAGGCACACAGTTTGACCTGCCAATAAAAAAGTCAAGTATTCCCTTCTAGATGTCTAAATGTTGCTCTGTTAACCTCTTGTTTCTATACTGCCCATGATATTTCTTCTAGGCACACTGAAAAAAACAGGATTTTCTGTTCAGTGTTAGAATTGAATTCAAATGGAGGTTTGTTAGAGATGTCAAAATATCCCTGACACTTATTTTTTCTTAAAAACATTTGTCTTTTTTATTATAGTCATGCCACCAATAATGGCAGAAATAGTCTTCCTTCCAACACTGGTAACAGCTCTGCTGGGAATCTCTTAACACCCCCAGGCAGTACAAGACTCCCAAAGCAATTTTAGTGCTGGTAAACTTCAGGTGAACATCCACACCATTAGGTATAAAGCTGACACATACGCAAACTGAAGAATGTTTGAGATTTATTTTTATTATACTGCTCCTGAAATAAGATAATTGAAGGTATCTCTGAAAGGCACTCTTCATGGCAGATACTGAATTGCAACAAATTCGGCGAACTTCAGCTGAAATCAATATGGTAGTAGAATAGTCATCAATCTGCTCCTCACTTGCTTAATCCAGGCCAAGATTTAGACAGATTGCATATGGTGACACTGCATACTAACAGGTATTATTAGTGTTTGGAAGCCAGAATGCCTAAAAGAGCTTGTGGGTGAGTAGAGTGTCTCTAGTAAAGAAGAGTGACTTTCCTTTCCATGTGGATCTGAAGGGTAATTCGTGTAACTTGCAGTGGATAACCTGAGAAGGAAGGATCTTTAGGTATGAGAAATTCACTGTGTGCACCTCACAGGGTCTCACTGAAAGCACAGGCAAAGGAGAGGGTACTCTGCAGTCTCCTTTGGGTATGACTTAATGGCATACAATGTATCTCATTTTATGAGAATCAGAAATTACAGAACTTCTTCTGGTGAAATTTTCTTTTTTTCTCTTTTACCTGAAAGTGTTTTGAGCATGTGAAATTGCTAAGGATCACACCCAAAGGGAACATGGGGAAGAAGAATGGAATTTTGAGTATAGGATGGAGAGTGATAAGAAAAGAAAAAAGAGAATGAGTCAATGCTCTGTATGTATTCATATGGGTTTCCCTTTACAAACTCAGCTGTTGCTTTCCTTTGTTCACACATCTGCTGTGATGCCTGTGAAGTTTGATTTTTTTCTTAAGAAGCTAATATTTCATGACTGATGTTTTCAGCAGAATTCATGGCAACTGATACACAAGGATGGCCTGAGGCCTGACATATCTTTATACTGACAATCAATGCCATGCATTGCATGGTGATTAAAAGGAATAAAACTGTTTATTCTAGACCTTAAATACATCATTAAGAAGTAGTCTTCTAAAGCTATTCATTATCATGAAGATTTGGCCATCTAAGTTATGGTTCATTCCTCAGTTTTACTGTTCATTATCATATGGCCAAAATAGCTGGCATCTCACAAATTTTAAGAAGTATAGTCCTTATTTTTGGTTTTGATTCAGAAGAAACAGTTTGATCAGACTGACCAAAACATCAGGCTATGATGGCTATCATCAGGCTATCATCATCAGGCTGATGATTAGGGTCAAAATTTGCAAATTATTTTTAGGAGAATCTCTATTCCCAAGTTGCATGGTGTTTTCACACTTGTGTAGCAGTTTGCCTCCTTTTAAGTAGACTGTTTTTATCTTGAAAATATATGGTGTTTCTCTCAAACCAGAATGATGAGGTAGAAAACAAATTCATCATGACCAGCAGACTCTAAAGGAAAATAAAACAAAGATGACAGCCTGTGTTATGTAGCTATAAGGGTTTGGCTTGAAACAATTCATGAGGAAAATGAAAATTTATTCCCGTTTAAAAAAAAAACCAAAACAACCAAAAAACAAAACTTGGTATGAATTACTATGATTCTAATCATAGTAATCGTGGAAATTGTAATTAAGGCCTGAGTGATCCGCTTTAAATTCCACCCCTAGATCATTGGTCTGAAACTTGCAGTGAGTTTTTCTGACTTTCCCATTCTTCCCATTTCTAGAAAAATAGTATCAACAGTCTCCCACTATAGAAACTGGAATTCCAAATTGGAAAGATGCAGCAGTCTCACAACCCATGTGTCTTTTCTCCAACACAACCCATTTTGAAACCTTTGGGGAAATCACATTGCCTTTTGCATCTCAATAGCCTCCATCCCTGGTACAGCATATCCAGATTTCAAACCATATATTCAGTAAGTGTAAACAACAAATTTGATTCTATTGCCTTCAAGGGTTTTATGTCAACCAGCTGAGGATGAACGCCCACACATCTTCTATTTCTTTTGTTCTTAATGTAAGAGTATTATTTTCTGTGGAAAATCCTGTCCTTCGTTTCTTTAACGATGCTGCCATTCAGTTCTACAGCACTGATGGTTAGTGTCAGAGGCATGAAGTACTTGACAATAATACAAAGACCTAGATATTAAGGGGGAAAAGGTTCTAAAGTAACAACCTGTATATGCACAACACAAAAAACAGTGGAATAAGAGTCCAAACAAATGAAAAAATGCAAGGCTTCTGCTGACCCCCGTGGTTTCAGTAAATACAGCAGCCATGATTAAGGAAATCAGAGACTTTTGGAGAGCTTCTTAAAAAATAAATAAGAGGAAAACAGCTGAGAATGATACAGGAATATCAATGAAGGAAATGTGTGAAAAACAGATAACAGAAAGGCAACATCAACAGAAAATTATTGGCAATAAACTAAATCATTAACAAAGGTTATATTCAACACCCTTCTTTCTCCTCTCCACTCTCTCCTGAAAAGTGTAACCATTTGGCTGCGACACTGAAGGTAGAAGTCTTGCAAATCATACATAAATCACTGAAATAAAATAGTTCAGATCATAAACAGAATTAATCTATCGTCTCATTTGAGATCAAATAAGGACTGACGCTCCTCTTCTAGTCCTGTTTCACACATAAATTCAGAAAGCTGCAAAAATTACTCCTAATATGTCAACATGAACTATTTTGCCTTTCTTTTTGCATCATATCCTGTCTCCTTTTTTCCAGTAGACCTCAGATAAGTAACATTGATTCCATACATATACCTCTCTATAGATTACTGGAAATGATTAGTGTATTTAGACTTTGAAGTTAAGCACCTGAATAAAAGTCCTAGATTTTTATGAGCTGGCTTTTGGCATGCTGTCCACAGAACACATTGATTTTACATTCACAAAATGAAGCACTGTGCCATTGGGGTTGAAAAAGAATAGCGTAATTCTTACAACAGTGAAGAAAATCAAGTGTCAAATTACACAGGTAATCCTTGCCCTTGCATTTTCAAAGCAGATGAACCCAGTTTATAGGTTTCATTCATTAACACATCAGTTTGTGTTTATGAATGAAAAATTATTCTCTGAGAAAAACATTGGAACTCTTCTGGTCCCTTTGTAATGGCAGATAATAATATTTACCTTTTATACAAAGCAAAATATATTAAACATGCTGTGAAGTCTAGTAAGTATAGCATTCTGCTGCTAACACTAATACTGAAAATGTGGATTATGCTTAAAGCCATCGTTGCTTGCCAGAGTGACAGATGAGTTTGATGGTTTGGATACTTACCTAAAAGCTTGGACATGTATGAATTTCACCCAACAAATCAACTTCTTAAAATGGAAACATTTGGCTAGAAATGTGTAATAAACAGGTTCTCTTGCACTGCATCCAGCATTTGCAGCACTCAACCTGTTTTGAAAGATGTAAAGAACAGTGAAAGCTCCACTTGTCACTTGCTGAGGTCTTTGGTGCAAGGTCTATAGCATCACTCCAGTCTGGAGAAGACCATGCTGTGGATCAGTGTTTCATCCTGTTTCCTGTTACCCTTGAGTCTAAGCACAGAATTTTAAGCCAATTTCAGGTGTCCTCGAAGTGCATGTGATTTATTGTGTTCCTAGAGAAGGAGAACTTAGCCTTAGCTTGTGTTTCCTATAGGGAAAGGGTTACTGTAAGTCCTTTATGGTTTAAGACTTTCCTTCTGTTTGAATAATGAAGAATAGCAATTTTGAAGTTAAGATAATGACAGTAAAGTATGCCTCTGCTGAAGCAGATGACAATTTTGCTGTCCGGGGACAGGATTTCACAAGTAAAAGTGTGTCTTTTTTACACACAAATTAGAGTTCTTGATAATGGCTTGAAATTATTATTTCCAAAATACATAACAAATTATATTGCAGGCATATCTTTGTATGCTGAATCAATTTTATTATAAATTAATTACAATTTTGTTTCCTAGTCTTTCTAGGTTAAAAAAAAGGAATAGATAAAACAAATTAATAATATTGAAAATCATCCTTCATTGCATTGGTGTGTCTCCATTGGATTAAAGACAAGTACCCTGGCATTAAAATAGTGTTCTGAAATGCAGAATCAAGTCCTTTGAAAAAAATAAATCCCAGAACTTTAATTATATTGCAGATTTACCAGTGACCCTCCTGACAATAGACATCCTCCTTAGTTTTGCTCAGGATTTCGTTATTGAATACCCACATAATCCTCTCAGTGACTTTTCTTTTAAGCAGTGCCATTTGTCCTGAAAAAACCTGTTGGTTGCCATATGCTAGCAAGAATAAAACATAGCACTTACTGGGCACTTCACATTGTCTAGTATAATGCTGTTGTGGATATTATGGTCTGTAGATATAGTCAAGTTTTGTAGGCTGATATAAAGCTGTTATGACAGGAAAAATAATATAGATGTTGTGGGTTGGACTTCCCTGTATAATATCTTAGCTCAGGAACTATTCAGGTCTAGGTGTTATTGAAATTATTACATTTAGAGGCAAAGCCTATATGTGTATCTCCCATCTGAACCTCCCACATGCATTTTTGTGGAGGTGCACTGGAGAGGTAGATGCCATGATTAGCTCAACCCAGCTGACAGATGTGGATGAAAAAAAGATGAGAAAATCAGAAACCTGGTGTTCAATATATATGGAAACCAAGGAAGGTGCATCCTATGAAATTCCCTGAGCCAAATCGACAGAAGGTTTTATAGCCAGAAAGAGATATCTTTCCCCCACACCAATATCAGTTTGTCTAATTGCAATACTTCATTTTCAGAGTACCTTACAAGCACAAATCAATGTTTTAATAAAACAAAATATCAGTCTTTCTTTGGTCCTCTCTGTGTTCACAGCTTGACAGTAAACCTAGTAGATAGGAATAGACAACTCATCCCTTCATCGCTCCAGTCCTAAGCTATTTCTAAATTATAACAGCAACATTCTCATATGAAGCTTGTAAATTCAGTCCTAAAACTCTTCTCTTATCAATATCCTGAGATCAGAATGTGTTGTTAGGCTGCATGAGTACTGCCATTCTCATCTCCATAATCCTTAATCAAGAACACTTAAATTTCTTAATCCATTAATACCTGAAATCACGGTGGGTTTTTTTCAAGAGAAGAGAGAGGATAAAAAATTCTGTCTCAAACAAGTAGCACTTTCGATACTGAAATACTTACAGACATAACCTTGAAGGCTACGAATGAGAAAGGAGGAAGAGGCTTAGAGCTAGAGCACATGGTCCTGCCCTGAAAAAGAAGCTTTTGCAAGGGAGTTACAGCTCATCTCATCATCTATTCTCAGTGCAGCATGCAAAAGGAATTAAAGAAGAGGAGAACAGAAAATGAAGAAATAGAATTAGAAATACCCTTAATAACAAGCTTTTCTAGGTAACAAAAGCATCAATATTGTATATGAGAAAAGTTCTGAAAGTTCATTTGAGGAGACACAAATAGTACTTGGAATAACTTAGTGATAAAACTTATTTTGTTTGCCTCGAATTTTCTCTCCAGCAACGAATGTATCTACAGGTTGAGAGCAAAACACAATTGCAATTACCTGCACCAAACTGTGCTCTGTTGAATCTTTGTTGTCAGGGCAAATATCTGTAAATAGGTACAGTCCTAGATGACTGCAACATCATAAGAAAAGACAGAAAATATCCACTTCAATGAGGAAAGGAGGTATATGATCAGAACTTCAATTTACCATGTGCTGAAAGGACATCTGCAGTCATGGGGGTGGTAGGAATTCAGCTTCAAATTCCAAACCGTGTTTACATGTAAACTCTCATATTGGACCCCATAAATTCAAACTGATCATATAACAGAGACACCCAACGCTATTTCAGACATTAAACACTGAGATACTTCCACTGAGATACTTCCACACTCTATAGGAACTTTTCTGGATCTCAAATGGCAGTAGATGACCATTTTTAGGCAGCTGAATATGTCCTAAGTTTTATACTATGAATTGTCTGTCTCAGCTCCCATTTTACTGAATGGAGAGCTCATCAGCACAGTCCATGGATCCCACAGAGTAGTTCAGCTAGTAAAACTTGTGTCTCTGCTACAAAGCAGTGATAACCAGCTCTTTAGTCTCCACTGATGTTATTTGCCAGGAGAGGGATACTGCTCAGATTTTATCTGGCCTCCAACTGTTGCTTCAGAAGGATAAAGCTCTCTCCTACCTTCCATGCCATACTATAAGCCCTATGTAGGTGCCTCAAATCCCCTGAGCCCAACTAAAAGCAGGGACCCATCTTAGGTAACAAAAACCCACCTGAGAACCCAAATAACTGCTCTAGAACCTTAGACAACAGATTGCATCTTGACAGCAACATTGTGAACACCTAAATTAATCTGAAGCTGAATCTTAAAGCCTCTAGAGAGTTCTATGGTAGATTTTTTCTTGGAATAAAAACAATTTCCCACTGTCTTCTCACCCTTCTCTCTAGTAATGATTCTGTCTTCACCCTGAGAATCAACGTGGCTTAACCTCAGTTGCAGTTATATACAAAAATAGACATGAAGACTAGTAATTGTGACTCAACATTAGAGGAAATATACCTGGAAGGCAAATGGAACCTTAAATAAACAAAATTCATTTAGTAATAATAATGGGGACCCAGTCTTTTTTTGTAGCATAAATAACTTGAACAGAACTGCTCACATGGGTAAAATTTGTCTGATACCCTAAATTCATATTGTCTGAAGAATTGTTTTTTAGGGCAGAATAAATCTTTCTAGAGAGGTATCTCAAATAATTTACAAAGTAATTTGTGGATACTTAGATCTGTTGTTGCTGTTGCTAGAACTTTTGGCTCATTTTTTTTTTATTTCCTCCCCCCCAACTATTTGTAATACATATCTAGAATATCACAAGTAAAAACTACTCTTGAATGAAATTTTCTTTTTTTATTCTCTCAGATTAAATAGAGTTACTTTTAGTGTTTCAAGATTTCCCACACACATAATGCTTTTCTAAAAATGTAAGAAGTTAATTTGGTAACAGGTTTTCTATTTTCAATTCCTATAGGAGACTAACAGTTCTCTCTTTTGATTTGGAAGAGAATATGTCAGATTTAAATATTGACTGACTTCCGAGACTGTGTCATTAAACAGATTAATACAAGAAATATATATTCACATCAGTAAATCTCTATTACAGTGAAACCATTTTTTAAACCAGTGCATCTTCAGAATAAGCAAAGCTGTCAGCAGCATTTTGCCAGATGCTCTGGAAGAATATCTGGCTTCCATTCTACTTTTTTATAAAAACTACAATTTCATGGGATCCAAGTTTGCTACTGGCTAAATTACTTTTACAGACCTCAGCTGGAGTATCTCAGCTGTCTACCCAGGATGGCCAGAGGGTCAAGAATGAAGGAATGCTTCCCAAGGCTGAGGAGTGAAATAGAACCTCTTCATATAACTCCATTTTACTCCTGAGGATAAATAATCTTCTGAGAACAGGCTACCTCAGGGTCAAATATGTCTAATCTAATTCTTAAGACTATCTGCACAACAGGTGGGCTCCTTCTCCTATAATCCTATTCTGCTAAGCATTAATAACCCAGCTGTATCTGGTCTTCTTAGCTCCCCCCACACTCAGGTGGCCATTCATCATCCTGTGTGCTCCTGCCAACATCCCAGAGGCAAGAGGGAAACAGAACTGGTCAAACAGCAGCAAACCCTAAGCTGTGATAGATCGGAGGAGAAGAGGAAGGTGAGAAAGGAGGGACTGGCTCAGTCTTTTAATGTGATTCCAGGGTCCCTGCTGCTTGCAACAGACATATCCTGCTGCATAATGCAAGTAGCCTCGTACACCATATCAAGACCATATGAAATATCTGTTTGTAAATCACAGTAATACTTAAATCTTTGCCTAAATTATGGGCTCTTAAAAAGTGAGTAATAACAGAGTAGACACCAGGAGAAATATGTCTTAATTATTTTAGCTCATCCATAACCACTCTGGATCTCTCTATGCCAGCTGCAGGGGCACTCATTTGGAAACTGCACTGTTCAATAACCTCTGCATATCGCTTTCCATTAAGATAGGAAAGCCTCAGCTATCTACTTACGTCAGAGCCTAGGAGTCAATGCAACTTTAAATTGATGCTTAATATTCACAAATTCTTGTATTAGCATGCAAGAACAGAAACAGTTGTTTCGGGGTTTTTTTCCCTTCTTTTTATTTATTATTTTAGATTTCTTCTGAATGCAAACAGTCTCCTTGCACAGGATGTAAATTATTATTACAATGAAAGCAGCCAGAAGGACAGAAGCTTGGAAATGATTTCTCCTCTGAGCAGTAGGAGATTGTTCGGGTCCTGCTGTTTCGAAAACCTTCTTCTCCCCACGCAGGCTACCCTGTGAAGATAAAGCCGTTTGAATATTTTGGCAATCAGAGAAGGCGCCAACATAAATTATGGATTCAGAAACTCAGAAGACATTCTAACAAATAGAATACTATGGAACCCATTTTTCAGCCACCATATGGTGTCAACAGAATGCCACTTTGTTTCTTTTGGGTAGCAGCTCGTCATTAAAAAAACTAAACAGGCTGGGTTGTTGGTTTGGTTTTGCTGTTTTTTGGTAGTTTTTTTTAGTGAGGAGGGAATCTACAATCATTATGTTGAAAAAATAATAAATGATAAAATGGCCTCTTGCTTTAGCATCTTCTTTCATTGGTGCATATAAATAGGTATTTAGTTGTTTCCCTTTTCAAGCAAGAACAGAAAAGAGTCTGTCATTGAAGCTCAGATGCTTTAATTTTGTTATATATTTTCAGATGTGAGAAAAGTTATTCAAAGTATAACATTAGACTTGTTGCAGGTAATTTACAAGTTGTTTTTTTAAAAGCTAAACCTTGTCTCCTTTTTAGTCCCGCAGTCCATGTATTTCCCTTGTATCATGGAAGATTGTAATGGAAGATGAGACCAATTTTGATTTTTGGTATTCATTTGTGAAAAAAACGCTGTAGACTGAAGAATGCAAATGCCTCCTAACCCAGAGAAGATTTTGTTTGCTTTGGTCTTCCTTCATAATATCATCTGACATAAATCAAACTATTTCTTTCCTTTAAGTGGAAATCTTGAAAAATAGATCAATTTTCACCATAATTCCATGGACTTTTTACGCAACTTACATAATGTTCCATTCCTTCTAAACTAACCCTAGGTCAAATTAGGTCAGTCTTTGATTTTCCTCTATTGAAAGTAATGTAGCTGTTCTTGAAGTACTACCCCAAAAAAAGCTCCAGAAAAACAGTCTGTCCCTCTTTTTTCCAGATTTTTTGTACTCACAACTTTTTTTGCCAGCTATCCTGCAGTCAGGACATGGATTGATTCTTTGAGTTTGATGTTGGTCTCACGATGACAGTCAACTCTAACAGAGTGCAAGGTCACAAACAGAACAATTTGAATTTGCAGACTCTATTTTTTGAATGAAATAAGTCAATGGTCTGGACAGGTACTGGTGCATTAGGATTGACATCTGAAGTTGTTATACTTAATTTTTGGTTTTCCTAAGTCAAAGTAAATGTACTTTGAGAGATCTCTTGACACTTTCACTGGCTTTCGTTGGATCTACTTTTCCTTCAATAATACCATATTTTACATATTAAAAGAAAAAAAATCATGTAGAGATGGAATAGGCCATACTCAAAAACTGTCAAAACGATGAGCCTGAGTCCATTTACAAAAATAGCAATTTGGTTCTGTATGGAAAAATACTAATTTGTCAACAGGCCTATGTGTCTTCTTCCTCCCTCATGGAGAAATACATCATAATTGTCCTCTCCCTTTCCCAGGTAAGAGCAGAACATCACGAAGCATGTATAGCAACTTCTCCCCTCTTTCAAGTTATTAACCTAGCAAAAGGTTTGCATAATGATAGAACAAAATTGGATTCTGTCTCTAGCTAATGATTACACTCATAAAACCAGCAAAACTCAAAAATCAACCCTATGGAATTAAATAAATCAGAATGAAATCAGAATTACGTGTTAGTCCATTATTGTCCTGATTTCAGCTGGGATAGAATTAATTTTCTTCTTAGTAGCTGGTACAGTGCTGTGGTTTGAGATTTAGCATGAGAATAATGTTAATAGAACACTGATGTTGTAGTTATAGCTAAATAGTGTTTGCCCCAAGTCAAGGACTTTTCAGTTTCCCACGTTCTGAAAGTGAGGGGGTGCACAAGAACCTCGGAGGAAGCACAGCCAGGACAGCTGACCCAAACTGGCCAGAGGGATATTCCATACTGCAGAACATTGTGCCTAGTGCATAAACTGGGGAAAGCAGGCCGGGAACTGCTGATCACTGCTTAGGAATGCACTGGGCATTGATCAGCAGATGGGGAGCAATAGTATTGTGCATCACTTTTTTCTCTTGGGTTTTATCTCTCTTTCTCCTTTTCCTTACAATGATTAGCATTATTTTTTACATTCTTACCATTATTAGTATAAATATATTTTTATTTATATTTTATTTTATTTCAATTAAGAAGATGTTCTTATCTCAATCCATCAACCCACCAATTCTCTTCCCCACCAGGGGCTGGGAGGGGAGGGATCAAGAAGATGTGTATTTCTTAGTTTCTAGCCGAGGTAAAACACTACAGGTATTTTATAAGTTAGTGGAATAAACCTACTAAACCATTCTCCCAAGACAATCTCTTTCTGGAATATTTTGTCCAATGCATTTTCCAATCCAGTTGTAAAAAGCTATTGACTCTGTGTGATTTCCTGAAGAGGATTTATTATTAGCCCAGGGTATATCACAGGCAGGAAAATCTTATTATTTTTTCTTTTTTTTAACAGGATATTTTTCCCAAAAATCACCTTCAGAAAGTTTCCATTACTAGAGTGAATACTCCTTTCTCTGGTTGGGTTTTTGGTGGTGGTGGTGGGTGGAGGTTTTTTTGTTTGTTTCTTTTGTTTTGTTTTGTTATTTAGTTTAGTCTGTTTTTTCTCTTTTTTTCCTTTCTTTTTTCTTTCAAATGTGAAAGCAAATAAATGAAAAACAAATCATACATGCTGCCTATAAGCAGAAACCTTTTTATTCATAGATATTCTGTCTGAAATTCATACAATTCAGCTCTGCTTGTCTGATCACAATTGTCTTTCTTTTGTTTATGTGTCTGACTGGATAAGTATGAATTAGAACTATAAATAGCTGTTGACATTTATTATTTGTATAGTACCATCAGTATGAGAGATTTCAAAAAAAGTGTCATCATATCTGTGGCTACATAGGATGACAGCAAAAAGTGATGCAGCCCTGACAGTTTTCTTTGAATTATACGCTGACATACAGGAAGTACAAGTCTTTGCCCTAGGAAATTCCCTGCTATTGGTTAGGAATGGAGATAAAGTAGGGAAAGTCTAGAAAAGCAAGTGCGGCAATGTATGTATATAAATATATATCCATTGGGGAATTAGAGATGGTTAAGTTGGAAGCGCTTAGAAAACTGAAAGATCAGTTCAGTTTAAATCAAATCTTTGCTGAATTAATTTATTCCTTAACAGCACACATGCTAATGTTTAATCCTCTACACGTTATTAATCACTAAGGCCATACAGAGCTATTAGCCTTTAGTACCCATATCCTAAATCAGAGATGATTACACAGCACCACAGTCATATAGTTAACACTGGTGGCTACAGCCACTGACAATCGTGGTAGCTGAGATCAGATTCCAGAGTTAGTTGATTAGAGAAGTCAGAATTAAGTCAGACTTATCTTGTTTCACCCTGTGACACTGTCGCTATTGCCCCCCTTCCTCATCTGCCTTATCTGCTCCTGACTGATTGTCTTGGTTTTTGGTTTTGCCAGACATCTTCCCTATATTCAGCAGGATGATCTGTTTGCTATTATTTGAGCTTTCCTTCTTCTTTCTCTAGCAAATTGTCATCATTTGAATTTCTCCTACCAGCAACTACATTCATCTTCCCTTGCCTTCACTATTTCAACTTAAATTGTCATGTAAAATGTTTACATTTATATCTGCCTATGTCATCATACTGCTACAAAATACTTATAGAATCACAGAATCATAGCATGCTTTGGGTTGGAAGGGACCTTAAAAATCATCTAGTTCCAAACCCCCGTAACTTAGGTAGAGACACCTCTCACTAGACCAGGTTGATCATGTACTTGTTCTCATTACAGTGTTTTAGTATGCTTATGTTCAGGTTCAAAGCAAGCTAATATTGATAAGGTAATGCAGTTTGACCCCTTCCCAAAGAAAGAAGGGAAAAAGTATTACTCTTATAATCTGACCTAAAATTCCCTGCTTTAGACATACAAAAAGGATCTCACTTAAATTTACTTGCTCACTGAAAGACCTGAGAGAGGATCCTGAGTCCCTAAGTCCTGTTCCGTAATGAGTAACACCAATCTGGAACCAGTTGCTCTCTGTTAGCAGCAAACAAAACCATATGATTAGGCCTCCTACAAAGACAACTCAGAGAAGAGAATAAAGTTACATGAGATGAACCCAGATCTTGTTCTTAATCATGTTCTACTAATTTTTTTTATAGAGTTGAGCAAACTTTAGAGCAGATGCAATTATTTTTTCAGCAATAATAACTGTATAACAAGGCTTCAAACAGCTCAAGGCATGTTTTTTAGATGATGCACAATGCTGTAAATATTTCTGTTAGTTTACCATTTCATATCTAATAAAAATCCCTGTGCCTTATCTGGCAATTTATGATGTGGAGAGAGAAAGAAAAGGGTCTTTATGTGGCTACTACACTCTTTAAATTAATTTTTATGATGCTCTCAGAAAGTTATTGTTATCCATTTCACCAACAGAGAAATGAATCATGGATAATGGGTAAACACCTTTGTACTGTTTACAGGGTTTCAAAGTTTACATCCTGGTAAGAAAGTATAACAATTTAATCAGGTGCTTTGAGTAATTTACCCAAGTAAGTTGTTGGTGATAAGTCCTTAGTCCTCAATCTTCTTCTGATTAAAAGGATGATTAATTTTCAGCTGCTTTAAAAGCCCTAAGCAACAAAGGATTCAACCACAGGTTTTGCCATTGCCATTTATATTCTGAGCACGGGAAGTAGGTGGAGATGAGCTGCCTGGCACTTTGTTTGTTGGAATATATTCTGTATTCCATAATTGCAAAATTTCCTCATGTCATGTTTCAAGGGTGGGCAGTTTTATGTTATTCCTAGTTTTGAGGTTATGCCAGTTGGTACAGCTCAGTGCATTTTGGAGCACTGTAAAATTGGAGTTCATGGAACAACCGGTTTTCATTTCAGTCCCTCCTTTCTCATAGTCTGTTACTTTCTCCTTAGTTCTGAAGTTCAATCTTTGTGCGGAATTGTACCTCTGCCTTTTGTAACACCCATGCAGACACTTACATAATCTCTCCATTACTAATTGTGGATTTAAAGCCTCTGATCCCTTTTTCTCTCTCTGGAGAAATAAACACCAGCTACTTTTCTTCCCTCTGCCCACTTTGTTTCTTAATGTTGGCATTTCAGGAGTGGATTCCTGCTGCCCTAGAAGTGGGATTTGCAGCTTGAACAAGCCAGGAAAGCTGTCAGGAAAGCAAAAATCAGCACTCTGGTTTTGTGGAAACCATGAATGTCTCCCTAAAAGGGTTTCTGGAGGGTGTCAGGAAGAGAGCTACTTTCTGCTATGAAGGAGAAAGGTAACTTAGGGTCACCAAGGCTTTCTGTCCCAGTTTGAAACCTCTCCATGGTGGCAGTGTGTTCCAGCTATGCTTGCTGACACCACTGGTGTATTTGCACTCCAGCAGCCTCTCAAGGTATGAATGTAAACAATTCCAGGGGAGGAGAAGGGATACCTCACTCACCTTCTTCACTGTCAGTCAGAAAGTAACAGTCAAGAATTAGAGTATTTGCATTCTAAAAGTATTAGGAGGAAGAATACAATTAAAACCCAAGCATCCCACTCCTGTCACTTTTCTCAAGGCAGGAAAAATATCTCCGAGGTTCCTCACTTCAGATATGCTCAGGTCTAGTAATTTTAAGTCATAGAAATTTATAATATATTTTCATAAACTGACTAGACTGACTCTTATTTCACGCACTACATTTTAGCTCAACCAGATTAATTTAACCCATGTTTGTAGCTGGCCATATTTTGACTGCCTTCAGCATGCTACTTTACTAGATTTAAGTCAGCAATGAATCACAAGCAAACTTTGGTCTGGCATTACTTAGCTTGCCCTCAGGTTAGTGGCTCTGCTTAGAAATGTGTCTTAAAGAAAGTTGCCTAAAATGCTAGCTTGAGCATTTTAACTTCTCTCTTTTGTGTAAGACTGCTCTAGGCTTACAGCAGTAATTACATTGAGCAGAAATACCTGCTGCCATGTTAACTTTCTGCACATGTGTGATGGTGGAAGGTCTGTGAATCTGTTTGGGATTTTTTAATTCATTATTTTTTATTTATTTGTGGGCACATAGCACTATCTCTTACTGTATATCTTCCCCTCTCTCTTTTCAACTCATTCTCCCTATTTCCTTATGTTCTACAAGATCCTTGGCACTCCTTTTCAATTCTCTCTTTTTTCCTTATACATTGTTTATTTTCCTCCACTTCTAAGCCTTGTCTTTCTGCTTTCCTGTTGCCTTCCCTGCCCTTATTTTTGGCCAGGTATTGCAGTTGACACAAACCTAATGTTTTCAGAATGAAAAACTATCCAACAGAATGTCTCTTCCCCCAGTTGCCTCCATCAAGCAAGGAAAGAGGAGAGGGGATTAGTTAGACCACTAAATCTGCAGGCTATTTCCTCATCTAATCCAGAAGATACTGCTGCTGTGGGAGAGAAGCAACTGTGATTTTAGAATACAGTGAGTGTAATGATGATGTAACATCTTTGCTAAGCTTTGCCAAACAATCCCTCATTACATTTTCCTCTCATTTACCGTGTTTATCATGGCATGCAGAGCATGGTAGAGGATTTGCCTGATTTAATGTCAGCAAGTCCAATGAGATCAAAACACTTCTATCCAGTGTTTTGCTTGTTTCAGGCAGGTCATGGGGAGTTAAACTACCTGAGCAGTCTCTTCCATCACCTCAGTCTGGACTGTTTCCTCTAAAGCAAAACTCAGAAAATTTCCTGCTTTCTGTAACTCAGTTGAGCACATACTTGCAAGGAAGTGTAAAAAACTGACTTTGCATTAATCCAATGTTTTCCCTCAAAAAAGAAAGTAAAAATATAAAAACCAGCATTAATTCTTCTGCATTAATGTATGCCACAGCCACAAAATCATGGAATCACAGGATAATTTAGCTTGGAAGAGACATTTTGGAGATCAACTGTTAGGTCAAAATAGATTTTTCTGGGCTTTATGTTGAAAATATAAAGAGGGGGTAAACTGCACAGCCTCCTGGGTAACCTGCCCCAGTGCAAGACAGTCATTAAAAAATGAAAAAACGCAGAAAATATTTTTTAAAAAATCTTTATATCGAATTTGAACTTCTTTTCTTTCAGTTTATTTTCTCCCATTCTCGTATTATACCCCATTGTGAAAAACTTGGCTCCATCTCCTGCTGTTTCTCCAGAGCTGCCCTCCGACTCCCACATGGATAGGCACAAAGAGTTTTTCCTTCCCAAATACAGTTGTTTTGCACTTTTCTTCAGACCTTCTCCCATCACTGATAAATATTTCTTCTTACTCTCATAAATAGAGCCATAACATCTTCTGAGTTTTAAGTATACTTACCTTGCTTGTAATCCAGTTTTTATCTGCTTCTGGATTTTGCAAGGCACATCATGAATGATTACCCAAGTTCCTTGCACTTCTTGCTCTGGGACTTTGCACAAACAAATCCAACTAATTCTCACATGCATCCCCATTTAGTGAGCAAATCTTCTCTTCCTCATCTTTTCCTTAGTGCCATAGTCATTAATCTTTTTCTAGTCTTCAGACTCTTTATTTTAAAATGAGTTGTCTTCTTCTCTTTCATGACCAGTCAACTCTTCATAGCCAAATATTCTTCTCATTTCAAAAATCTCTCATAGGAAAGGGATGAGAGTCTTGTGGCAATCTTTCTGATGCTATAATTTTTTCAAAAGATGAATTACTTTAAAGCTTATTTTTCCCCTCACCAGTTGTCATAGTTCCTTTCCACTGATAGTTAAATGATATGGGGAAAAGTGTCTCTGTTCCTTCAAATCTTTCTCCCATCTTGTTCTTCTCAAAGTAGCACAGCCAAAGAAGAAATCCAACAAGTTTTGGTTTTAACTGGCCTTTTGAACACGAATAGGCACTACAGTGGTGGCAAAAGCAAAACCTTGTCTGAAAGGCTCTGTAAATGTTCAGACTCTTGTCAGTTGTGGTTAGTGCAACCATAATGTGCTGACTGTACCACTGACATTCATCAGAAGCAATATAAGATTAATTTTCTTCAATAATATTTTTTTCTGATCCAGCTTTCTGATCTCCAGTTTTCAGAGTAAAGGGCACCTACATGTAACACTCACTTTTTTCCTCTTGATAATGTTGCTCTTACAGAAAAATGGGCCTGCTAACAAATCTGGTCTATAGCTAAACAAAAAGTTCACCAGTTCTGATTCATTTTCTAGCTCTTTACAGCAGGTTCATACATAGCATTGTCACATTTATCTGAATCAGATGTGTCACCAGATTTAATCTCCTCTTCTTCTGTGATTTACATTGGGCTCTTATTTAGATTTAGGTTGTGTTCCTTACTCCTCTGATAGTGCTAAAGTTTTAGTTATGTCTGTCACTGGTACTGCCAGGTATTAAAAATTATTCCTACAATTCTTGCCCCGTTATCTAGAATATCTCTTTTGCACAGGAAGCACCTAGAAGACTTTTCTTAAAGTACTGCTTTCCCAAGGGGATATTGAAATGCCTGATTTTAGTCAATCCAACCTGATAAACTTCAATGTGAAATAAAATATCCTGAATATATCTTGCCACTAAGGACTCATATACAACTTGTAAAAATGAGGACAGCAAATGGATGTCCAACCTATTGTTCTCCTCATAGTCAAAAGGTGAAAAATATCCCACCATAATGCAGTTTTCTCTGCTACCACCTAGGAATAAATGCTTTGCTGAAACTCTCCAGTTTTCTTTCCATTCCTATCACAGATATCAGTTGGTCCACTTGTATGTTCCCAGCATCTCTTCAGTGATTTACAGAGCTGTAGGCACTGGAAGTCTTTTTCCACATCTAGTAATATTGTTTGGGGCAGTTTTTCCTGACAGTACTGTTTCACACTTAAGTGAAGCAGATTCCTTTTATATCCCACCAGTCTGACCAACATCTAATTCTGTGGAAGCTGGCCCAGCATACAAACCAATAGTGCTCTGTCCTGGGAAGCAGCACATGAGAATTTGAATCAATCTTAAACTGCATTGGGCCTAAGACCTAACTTAGGCCTGTTACAATTTGTTCCACAGTCTACAAAGTCAGGCTAAGTGCTATGATTCTGGTGCCAACCTGTTACTTTGGTATCAGGAGGCAGAGGAGAAGGGGAAAATAGAACAATACTGTTAGATTTTTTTCTCCCCCAAAAAGCACCCTTTAAAAAAAAAAAAATCTATGAACACCTAAGTCCAATTCCCATTCTATAAAGAGTTCCCTGAGGACTTCTCTGCTTGTGGTAAATTACATTATTGTGTGATGAGCCATAAAGGAGCAAAAGGGTGAAGAACAGTGATTGCTGCTCATTGTTTTGTCTCACATTTCCTTGTACCACTGGCAAGAGTCAGAAGACAGACTGAGATTTAAGAGAATTGCTAAATTATTGTATTGCCCATAGAGCTTATTTGCAGCACCAGATGATTCATAGAATCAATGCTAATAAATAAAACTCTGTTCTTTTATTAGTGTTTCCTATGTGAGAGTTTGCTCTCAATTTAAAAGGAAATACAGACATGGTCATATACAAAAAGTTCAGTCCACCAATTTTATTTAAAATAGTGCAGTAAGGCTCTGCAACCAGGAGAATTGCTGCAAAAAAGTAACAGACAATTACAGTACCAAACAAAACAGAAACGAGGAAGAAAGTCAATTTGTTTACAAAGTAAGGGATGTGACCATCCTGTAATAAAGTCCCTTTCCAGCCATAGCTTAAGGTGATAAAGCTTAGAATCTATAATAAAGCCCTGTGATAAAGCTTAGAAACATTTATAGAAGGAAGAGGACAAATTAATTCCCAGCAATTTGTAGCAAAATATTATTATATTTTGTTAAAATCTAAGTATCTAACTTCCTCTCCCTATAATCTAAAATGTCAAAAGAGGAATACTAAATAATGAATGCCATGAACTCAGCTGACTGCCTGTTTCCAATAGATCTATGGATGTGGCTATCGTTGTTTAAATCTTAAGACAATTTATTGACTTGAATGAGATCTCATGGTGTACTGGGTATGGCTACCATGGACATAATTTTCTTCCACAGGGTGCTTTGCTTTTGTAACCAAGCAAATGCTGATAACACACTGGTGTTTTGACTATAGCGGAGCAGCACTTGCACAGTGTCAAGTTTTTCTTTTTTTTTTTTTCAAATCTGCCCCCCGTGTAAGTATGTTAGGGGCACAAAATAAGCTGGGAGAGAAAACAACCAGGAGAGTTGACTCAAACTGACCAAAGGGATGTTCCATGCCATATAATGTCATGCTCAGTAATAAAAGCATAGGAGAGAGGTTTTGGGGAGGAAGGCAGACATTGCTCAGAAACTGGCTAGGCATCAATCTTCCTGTGAGAGGTGGTGAATCATTGCCTTTGCAAAACTCGTTTTGCTCTTTGCCCCCTTTTTTCTTTTTTTCTTTCATCTTTCTCCTTCTTTGACTTATAAAATGAGGTCTTTCTTAGTCTTCCTTTCCTATTGTTTCCCCTGTCCCACTGCAGGAGACAGGGAGTGAGCAAGTGGTTGTGTGTGATGCTCAGCTACCGCCTGGGACTAACCCACAACATATGTCTGGAGAACTGGCTCTAGTACAGCTAGTTTGTCAGTGAAAGTAGCCTGAGTCATCTTGTTATTCACTAAATTCACAAATCTATTTTTAATCCTTGGTCATCTTCTGCTGATAATTTTTGGTGTAGAAGAGTGGCTCTAACTATTCATTGTTGAGTCATTTCTGCATAAACATTTTCAGAAAAAGCATAGGATCAATAGAATCAATTATTATAATTAACTAGAAAAGAGAAGAATCACAAGTGATCTAGCACTGCAGCAAGGCATATTTTAGTTGGCTGTTAGGAAAGTTTTTATCTCAGGATGGAGTTTACTGTCAATAACAATAAGGAAGTCAGCCTGAATATCAAAATTGCTTCAGACTTTATTTGCTGCATTTTAATGATAAAATATGATGCATAAAATGACCTATCAGCACACTCTAATCATTATTAGACAACTAAGCCTCTACTGGAATTCCCTCTATCCTGGGGAAAGGGTCTTTCTCCTGGGGTCTATTGTGGTATTGCTGTTTGCCAGATCTCTTGTACGACCTTGGATGCATCAGATACCCATTCACAAAATCACTACTTTATGAGTACTTAATAGCATTTTGGGAAAAGCTTGTGAAGTGCAGAGATATTATGATGATGGAAACTGTATACATTCTAAAGTGATTGTTTTTCTGTTTGACTTTCACTTCTTTTTATCCCCTGAATAATCCTGAGTTCATTTTTAAGGCATTACTTTGTTGAAGTCACTGGGAGTTTTGCTTGCACAGGGTCTAGATGACTGGGTACGCTCTGTGAGTGATGAGGGACGGTTTGGCAATTACTTTTGAGGCATGTCATTATGCTGAATATCATCCAAACTCAAGGCTACATCTGACTCATTAGATTTGTGGAAGGTTTTTTACCATGGCACAACGCAACATTTACATTCAAGCCACAGCTCTTGGTTTCACTCTACTTTAGCCACATTGTATCACGTTATGTTATTTTGATAAAAGGTAGTACTATTGTTGAGATATTCAAGGTCTTGATAAGCAAGTGATTCAGTACAAACCGTTAAAATGTGTACTGTATAATGGAGGAACATGACATTGGTGAATTGTTTCCTTTTAAATCATTAACTGTCCATTAGTGAGACAGTTTAATTAAAGCTTTAAAAGGCTAGGATACTGCTGAGAACCAGTAAAGAATGACAGTCATGTGGAAGTGGATCTGAAGCAAAATATTTGCAAGACATATGATGTCCAGAGAATATGCCCATCTGATCCTTGAGTTTATCAAACTTTTCCTCCAAAAAGGCACTGTCAGACCTCAAGCTGTCATCTGTCACCTGGTGCAGAGGTATTTAGAACACAGGGGATGGTCATCTGTCCATCTGGAAGATGTAGAAGAAAGTAAATTTTTTAATCAGCCTTTACTCAGCCCTAGTGATACCCATCTGGAGCTCTCGGTCAAGTTATGGGCTCCTCAGTGCATGAGAGACATGAACATAGTGGAACAAGTCCAGCAAAGGTCCACAACTTACTTTGGTGTTTGGAACATCTGACATAAAAAGGAAGGCTGAAAAACTGGGACTGCTCATCCTTGAGAAGGGAAGGTTCAGGATATGACTTTATCAATGTATGTAAACACCTGATGGAAGAATAAAGGAACTGGAGACAGGCCCAGTGATGCCCAGTGAAAGATAAGAGGTAATACACACAAGATGAAACACTGGGAATTCTCTTTAAACAGAATAAAAAGTGGGAGGGTTACTGTTTGTTTGGTTTGGGGTTTTTTGTTTGGTTGGTTTAGTGGGTTGACCCTGGCCAGATACCAGGTACCCACTAAAGCTGCTCTCTCACTCCCCTCTGCAACTGGACAGAGGAGAGAGAAAAAAACCAGCTAAGAATTCATGAGTAGAGATAAGGGCTGGGAGAGGTCAGTGACTGATTACCCTCACGGGTAAAACAAGACTCAAAGTGGGGATAGTACTTATATTTATTACTAACAGGATAAGAGCGAAAGAGTGAGAAATAAAACCATCTTAAAAACACCTTCCCCACACCCCTCCTTCCTTCCATGTTCTCCCTCTTCCCCACCAGCAGTGCAGGGAGACAGGGAATGGGGGTTGTGACCAGTTGTTGTTTCTGCTGCTGCTCAGGGAGAGGAGTCCTTCCCCTGCTCCCATGGAGTCCCTCGCACAGGAGACAGTCCTTGATGGACCTCTCCAGTGTGAGTCCATCCCTCGGGCAGCAGTTCTTTCCAAACTGCTTTCCTGTGGGTCACTCCTCCATGGGGTGCAGTCCTTCATGGATGAGCTGTACCAACGTGGGAACCCCACAGGGGCCACAAGTCCTACCCGGGAAAACCCTGCTCCAGCGGGGGCTTCCCTCTCCACGGGCCGCAGGTCTCTGGCAGGACCCTGCTCCATCCTGGGCCTCCCATGGGGTCACAGCCTCCTTCATGCATCCACCTGCTCCAGCATGGGCTCCTCCATGGGCTGCAGGGGGGTCTCTGCACCCCGATGCTCCTCCATGGGCTGCAGGGGCACAGCTGCTCCACCACAGTCTGCACCACAGGCTGCAGGGGCCACAGCTCTGGTGCCTGGAGCACCTCCTGCCCTTCTGCACTGACCTTGGTGTCTATGTTGTTATTCCCATGTTCTCACTCTGCTGTTCCCTGGCTGGAATTTCTCCTGCACAACAATCTTTTGTTCCTAAATATGTTATCACAGAGGTCTTACTATTACTTCCCATTGGCTCAGCCCTGGCCGGTGGCAGGAAATCTGTCCTGGAGCCAGCTGGCATTCGCTCCTTGGGACAGGGGAAGCTTCCAGCCATGGGACAGGGGAAGCCACTCCATAGCCCCCCCGCTACCAAAACCCAGCCACAGAAACCCACTACAATTGTTTTTTTTCGGTTTTGGGGTTGGTGTGTTTGTTTGTTTGTTTGTTTTTACTGTAAGAGCAGTCAAACCCTGGCACAAGTTTCCCAGAGAGGTTGTGGACTCTCTATCCTTGACGGTATTCAAATATGACTTGATGCTGACTTGACCAACCTGCTTTAGCTGATCCTGCTCTGAGTAGAGGTGTTATACTGTGTGTCCTCCAGAGTTGTTCTACAGACCAAGTGGTTCTGTGACTCTTTGATTATTAATATAAAAGACTTTCTCAATGTCTGTGTAGCAGATTCCCAGCTGCACTGCAAAACTGCCTTCCCCATCCTTCTCTCCTGTGTATATCTATTAATCACTACTTATAACATTAATAAACCCTACTAAGAACGTAGCTGATTGCTGAAAGAGCTGTGAGCTATGAATTCAGTTCCTACTCCTTAAAAGAAGTTCCAGGTAGATATCAAAAAAATTTAGTATACTTTATTATCAGCAGCATAATGTGGATGTACCCAGTGCCTCGAATGGAAAGTCTATTTCTGGTAAGGAGAAAGTAGTGCTTCTATCCTTGCTTTCCCTGCCACAGAAGAGCTCCATTTATGTCAACTGTGCTGGCGGCTTTTGTGTTACAGACACCTGTCTACTCTGTGCCAGAGAGACATCAAATCATTTTAATTAAATTTTCTCTAGGGGAAGTTCAATAGAGCAGGATGTAATTACCCAGATAGGAATTTTATAAGAACATTGAACCTAACATCCTCTGCTTTGGGTAAAACTGTCATCGTATGTTTAATAAAGCAAAATGGTCAACGACCTATGTTTTAATTTTCTTCTGAAACACAGTACATCGTTATTAGTCAAAAGTACTGACTTAGTGAAGAAAGTGTTAACTAATGGCTACCAACCCCATTTCATTTAGCTTTTTGTCCCATTATAACACCATCTTGACTCATTTGTGAGAGGTGTTTCAAAGCACCAGGTTAAACTTCACATTTTAAGGTAGCTGAACATGAACACAGTCATGAAAACTGTAAGATTTTAGGGTTTTCTTGTGAGAAAAATATGTTTGTTTTAAAATAGTTTTTGCTCCTCGCAGGAAATTCTTTCACACAGAGGAATCATTGTTCCTACACTTAGAATTTATGAAAGAAAAGTAAATCTTCCCCACTAAAATAGAAAAGTGAGAGTTTTTTCAGAATTCATTTATATTTCTATCTATAGTTAATTTGGGCTGCAGCTTGGGTAACAAATCGATTTACCTAAGAATATCGCTTTGTTGATGCATCTGCAGTTGTCAAGTGATATATGAATTAGGCAAGGTACGCGCAGAGTAATTGTGTCTCTCAATGCCAATACAAGACGTCCTTAGAAATCAGAGAAATCATGTTCACAAGTTCAGTCTAAAACAGACCAGAAGCTCCTGCAAAATACTAGGGATATGTCCAGCTACTCATGTTTTTCTTTGTGGTTTTTTGCTCTGAGACAGTAAATTCAAGGTAAGTTTCAAAGGACACACTTAAATTTAGCAGGCCAAAACCATATTGTCAGAGCTGAGATTGCTGGGATGAACTGATAAACATCATTTTTTGTTTTGTAGGACTCTCTTGCCATAGCAAATTAGTGGCACTATCCTTACAAAGTCAGATCAAACAAGAGTGTCATGGCTCTGGCAGGCTGGAACCACATAACTGCAGAAAAAATTGTCTTCTTGTCAGATTGGAACTCAGCTAAAAATAATGCATTTACCCTATGAATTGCTTCCTTCCTGAGAAAGGAAGAAGTGTATGATAATCAGGTGTTCTAGCCTGTCAAACTTCGACCATCAGATTCCATAAAGTCCTGCATTGGCTCTACTCAGTCCCCAAACCAACATAATTATTGGGTTTTTAGGCTCCCTCTCACTCTCTGAAATTTAGTATGTTTCACCTCCAAGGCTAAAAACAATAAAGTTTGTCATGCTGGGAAAAGGAAGGGAATTGGGCATCTTTTTTCTTTTTATCTATTTTTTTCCAGACCTGGCAATGAACAGAACTGAGATTAAGTTCAGGACAAATGTTTTGCTTACCTGTGATGGAGCCCATTGTCAGCACTGCATGTACAGCAGTGAGAAAGGCAAATTGTTGGCTTCAGAAATCACCCCAGTTCTTTCATACCATTAAGAAGAATTTTTCAGAAAGTCAGGTGTGTTTCCCTGAGACTGAGGTTCCAGATTATTGATGAATCCCAGATACGAGACAGAAAGACCTCAACTTACTTCTCCTCCTTCCTATACAATGTGCACATCCACAGAAGTGTTTGGCAGGATCCAATCCTTTACCCTTAGCATGTTCCTTAAGTGTTTGAGTTAGATGCAATACTGGAGTTAGAAATTTTTGATGTAATTGGGGCACAGATCATAATAAATTACTATTAATTCCGATATCAACATTAAGAAAGGTAAAAAGAAAATACATTTTTCTAATAATTCTTCTAAAATTAATTGGTTCTACCTGCACATGGAAATATTGAAGATTTAATGAAATTTCTGACAGATCCTTCCAAGCTTCTAGGTAATTTAGAAGAAGTGAGGGGGAAAACAGGGAGAGACATGGGAAATAATAGGTACCATTTCTGAGCAATCGACTTACAAAATATGTCTGCAAAGAGATTATCAATAAACATAAGGTATTTTAATAGTGACAAAACATTCAAAAGATGCAGTTTATATTGCTGATAAGTAGCAGTACTCCATCTCTTTCTTCCTTCCCCATCTAACTTCTGAGCATATCAGCAATAGCTGAACTCTTCAGTCCTTTATATTCAAATGAATGTTTCCCACCAAAATATTTATTCAAATGGGAATGGTAGTGATTTTCAGATTCTCACAGGCAGAGTGGAAACAGAAAGATAAATGACTTTCTCACATTACTTCAGTGTTATTGTTATCATATATTGTGTGATGTTCCCTCATTATCTGTTGGTACACAAATCCAAGCAATGCATAATTTCTGAACCAAAAGTAAAATAGCAAAACATTTTTCAAGATGTTTTCAGCATTTTTAGATTTAGATGAAGAGAAAAATGTGCCTAACCCTGGCTGATAATAGACATTGAAATTCTGAACATGTACGGAGGCTTGAGGTAACTGAGCAGACAAGCAGTCAAATTCTCCGTTGAGTTCTGGTCCTTTTGTTCCACTCGGGTTATGTAAAATGGAGAGATTCTAATTTAAGCAGCCGTGGAGGGGTATCATTGCTGATAAAGGATGGCCTCTGCTCTAATGAATACCTCCCTCCATACTGAAAAAATGCTATTTTGTGAGAGGAAGGGCACCATAGCAAAGCAGAGTTATCCCTGAACTTCTTTTCTGCTCTCACAATTAGGGCCACCACGGCACATGTATTTAGGTTGTGTAACCAACTTTCAAAATGAAAGCACTCACCTGCTGCAGAAAGAGGTCTATACCAATACAATTCTCAGCCTGAAGTTTTCTCTTTCTTTCAGTGTAGAAAATATAGATTCATCCATGAGAGAAGGGGTGGGTGATAGGAACCAGAACACTATAAGGTTAGGAAGAGATTTCGGAATTAGATTATACTTTCAATGATACTTTTATTGCTTATATTGTAAGCAAATACAATGAAATATAGGAAATCTGGGAAAATATAACAGAGGCGATTCTTACATCTCACTTTATGTGCTTGTGGAAGCACAGGTTCTTCATCTTCCCGATTTTTCAGAAAGATTTATGTAGTTAGATAATTGGTAGCTGATAGAGTTCATTTAATTTAGATTTATACAAAAATTTTAGGCCTCTAGTGAATTCCTAAAACCTACATTTTTAGAAAATGAGAGAAGAAAATAAATGCATTTGAGGATTCCACAAGAGGAGACTGTTTGCTTAAACTTGAATTTCAACAAAAATTTTATACAGCAAACTTACCAATATTCCTTCTGCAGACTACCATCTCGAGAAGACAAACACTGACATAACAAAGGACCACATTAATAAATGATGTTGAAGTGACATGTGTTTAGGGATTCAGATGTCACAGAAGAAGGTTGCTTGATCTTACCTAGATCAGTAGCTCCTGAACTGACTTCTAAACTAATCATTGTATTTATCATCTATCTCCATCCTGGTCTCTAATATCTTTTGGGTTGACATGTTCACAATGAAATGCTTTCTGTTTGGCATCAAAAAGAACTGCATACCTGTTAGATGTTAGGAATTCCCTTTTTCAGAATTCTTTGGGGTTCTTTTAATGTGTTGTTCTGCTTTTTTTCCTACTAAAATATGGAAATAATCACGTTTATTTTCATGGTTTTCCTACTTGCCTTTAGAGATAATGATGTAACATGGTTCTGATAAAACATACAGTGTAAATGTATTAAAGAAAAGAAATGGGAAAGATCAAACTAATTAGATTAGAAGATTAGTGCAGATGAGTAACCTTAACTTCAGCTCGTTCCTCAAATCAGGTGTGTGAGTGAGGTCTAAGTTAGGAACCTAATTTTCTGAATTCTTTCAGTAGAAGTTAACAGGTGAGTATTTCTGGATGGTCTTTTCATATATCTAAGACGTGAAATGCCTTTATAATTGCCCCCTGTAAAGACAGCCTAAGGAACTTGCTTTTTCAGGCAACTAACAATGCCTGATCAATAATGCAGTCTTGGCTGAAATCCTCAGATATCCAGCTGTGACCTGTTTTTTGGGAGACTTTTTTCCTTTTTTTTTTTTGCCTTTATTTCATTTTACTGCTTTAGCAGTTTCTAATCTGTAAAAGAATTTCAACTTTCATCTGCAGCTATTTAGGAATCTAAATGCCATAGCTTGGCAGGGACATTGGAGCTCCCCAAAAAAACATATAAAGTACTTATGACTGCAAATGTATCTTAATCTGTAAGGTAACCCTTTAACTGTTTTTTTTGTATTTGTTTCTCTGAGAAACTCCAAAAATCATGGTAGATCAGGTCCAAACTTTTACAGGAAAAATAATAACCATAAAAAAGAGAGATATTTTCTGTCCTTACTGTAGCATGCGTGGTTTGTAATTTTCTTTTAAAATTTTAATTTAAGCAAATGTTTCAGGTCCTGAAATAATTTTGAATGACCTTTATTTTTCTTCAATGTCCCTTTTCAAAACTATTGATCCTTCCAAGCTAAAAGTAGTTTGCAAAAAGGCCTTCCACAGTACTTTAAGTGCTTTCTATTGACCACATTGCAGAGAAAAAAATATAAAAACCAGCCTTTCCAAGTATTTTGCAATATCTATGCCTGGACTGCATCCGAACAGAACTTTTGAAACCAGAACTTAAAAATCATTTATTTGAATTTGAGGTAGTTAAAATTTAGAAGAATTAAGATTTTTAGCTTTGTTATACTTCAGAAAATAAGGAAATTTGCAATTAATTGTGATAAGAAGGAAAACTCTTTGTGGGTACGTTGTTTTATAATTTAAATTTTCTGAAGTTTCTGACCTACAACTCTGAATTCTGTCATGAGGCTGGTAGGGTACAGGTCCAATGGACTATCAGCCTAACTTTATTCAATTTCTATTAATTTCTGATTTTTCCATTTCTAACTTGACTGAAAGGAAAACAATGCAACATATCCCCCTAAACCGTGTCCATGAAGAGGATATTCACTATATTAGCCAGCAAAGAGTACCCAAATTCAAATATGTCACCCTTTTCTTATAAGTAGCATTTCTAGAGGTAACAGTTAATTCTTACGTCTGACAGTCTTCATAGACTTTCCCTTTCTGCACAGTCTTATACTTCAGACTAATTCAATTTATCTTGTCCATTTTACTCAAACAACTGAAACAGATCTATGGTAAATTAATGTACTATAGATAATTTGGAATGCAGTGCAAGAATTCAATGCACACCAGCACTACTGTATTACCTAAGAATATAAGATTTTAATTTAAAAAGTTAAAGGTCCATAAATCACACTCTATCTACACTTGTCAACATTTCTGACAACCTATTTTAACACCTAGAATTATTTCTTTCTTTGTCACACAAGAGATTTTAGTTTAACTTCACTTTACCCTGAAAAGGTAATCAGAAAAGGGAGGAAAATGTTGAAGAAAAGTAAAAAAAAGCACCAGGTACTCACTGAAGACATTCTCAAAACATGATGGGAGTACCCTTCAGGTGAATGAGGAATGAGAAAATAATATTTTTATAGTATTTTTTAGTTTATGCAGATAAGGCTAAGACACATGAGATACAGGATTGAGAACACATGTGCACCTCATGGCAGAAGATAGCTGGTGACAGCACCTCTGACAACCCAAGTTTAGGAAAGTCTGCTATGTACTCCAAAGCTTGAGGGCAAAACGATGACCTCTTTCATACTTGGGTCTGTAAATAGCAATTACAAGTGACTAGCAGTAGGAAAATATATGAACACACAAATTAACTTCTATTCTGACTCAAATCTGGAAGGTAGTCACAGTTTATTATGTTGTCCTCCTTTCTTTCTCAAGGGCACACTTTAAAGCCCACAGCATGCTCTATGTTACCATGGCTATCTGCCTAACAGCTGTAGAAAGTAGGTAGTTCAAAGCCACCTTGCAGATGTCTCCAGTACATGATAGTCAAACAGACAGTCTTGGTGTAAACATAGTCTAACAAGCTGCTACAAAGGGTGGCAAAAAAAGGAGACGAGGTGTGGAAATTTCAGATAGGAAAATGATAATTTATAAGAAAAAAAGGCTTTTTCTTCACAATTTAAGGCTAGAATCTCAGGATCTGAAAAGTTAAAAGAAAAGCCTTCCCAGTTATACTCTGTGATACTAACAGGAGTTCCAGCCTTCAGTATCTTTTACACTTTGATTCATTTTTCACTAAAATATGCTCATATGTAGAACCAGAATTGTAGGAAAATTTCATGGCACCCAAGAGAAGATTTCACAATAGTGTTCTGCTTCTCATCCATCCTCTCTCAGCACACCCTCTCTAAGCCTCCCAAGCATCTCCCTGCAGCCCAACACTATGACTTCTCCCACAAGCACATGCCAGTTGTAGTCTTAGTTCCAGCTCCACTGGGGAGGAATGTGTTTATCCCAAGCAAGACATAAAAAGGTCTTTCAGGTTTTAAACCACTCTGCTCCCCTTTTGTACTGAACACTACAACTGTGAACAGCTTAGAGCCCTCTGTCTCCTGAAGCCAACCCTTCCTGTGCAGCCCACCTGGGCTTATTTCTTGACGTTGTCCTCAGCTTTGGAAGAATAAGCAAAACAGTTACATGTTTCTATCACTTCACATTTCTGCTTTCCCCCATTTGCTATCCTCTCTCACAAAATTTTTCTTATAGGCATGTACCTCTCATACTCCTTCTGGAATTTTGGATACTAGTAAGTGGGAGGAGGGACAAAAATGTCAGAAAAGTAGAGATATTTCTGCACTAGATGTCTCCAAGCATGAATGTTTTCAAATGCAGTAAAGTGCTGGAAGCTAAGTAGCCAATAAACCAAAGATGCAAATTCAATGCAGATAATATATCAACATTTTAACAACACATATATCAAAATGAGCACAAAAGCAAATAACAATAACTAAATTAGTCATGTTTTTAACCTACCATTTATATGAACCACTGTTCATTACAGTTTGAAAAACAGAGTATAATTACACCAAATGCATGATGGTAAGTACTTTTTTCACAGAGCATGCTCTTTCTCATGGGTTATTTTCCACTGAATTCTTTTTATGATGGGATTTATCCCACCTTATTACAGTGTTTTGAAACTGGGCAGCTAATTTTAGCCAGCTGAAGAGAAGAGGAGGTACTTTCAGCAAGCAATTTTTTCCACCTATTTGGGCTGTTATGAATTGGCATTGTGCCGTTACACTGCTAAAATCTCTTCAACAGTACTGAGTGGAGGGAAATTAAGCTATTTAATATCTTATATATTAAAAAAAATGTATGACTCTTTTACATTACTACCAGCATTTTTTTCATTTCTTTTGGGACAGTGTAGAGGGTAAGGAAGTTGATGAGAGCCCCACTGTGGCTATCAATCTGTTTTCGTGTAAGTTTGTTGAAGTAAGGCTCTTTTTCATTAAAGAGAACAGTAATCTTGTATTTTGTTCCTCAGCACCTAAGCTCATATCAAACACAAAATTGGCCTTCAGAAATTAAAAAATGCTACTCAGTACTATTTTTTTTTCTTCCTGAAGTTCATGTTGTAAATGTGTTTAAATTCAAAGTTATTTAGTTGCAGTTTCAAGCCATTGGCTTCCATTTTGACTCCAACACTAAAAAACTTCAATGTATTTTCTCCCTTTGAAAGAACATGCACAGTGTGATCCAAACACCTCTCATCATTCTTATGGATAATTTAAATAGCCTGAGTATTTTAGCAAGTCTGTAACTTTATTTCTTCAACTTCTGAATGTTTTATGGGGTTCTTTTCAGAATTTTCTTTCATTTTAGTAATATGTTCAAAACATGAACATTATTACTGACAAAATTTCTGAGTTTTACTACAATAATTTCTCCTGCATATAGTTATGAAATTATACATATTCTAGACACAACCTTGGTTAATGAAGAGTCTAGCATTGCATATTTTTCCAATGTAGATGATTTTTCTGGTGTCATCAACACCTAAATACTTTTTTTTTCTCAGCTTTGTTATTGTTAACAATAATGATCTATTCTCTTGGTTGGGTCAGGTACTTCATGTATCTAAAAATATGAGTACTTTGAAGTTTGGGAAAATAGAAGTTTCTTAATATTGAGTGTGTCACCCAATATAATCTTGTGAAATAATATAGAAAAATAAACTGGGATAGTTTCTGCTTTATCAATATATTTTTAGGATATTCTCCATGATGGGCACATTCCAGTGATGGCCTGTTTGCTGTGCTCCCAGACATTTTTGACTCCCAGTAACCTGATCTCATTTTACCTGTGTGTGTGTTAACTCTTTGATGTTTACATTTGAACTCTGAGTTGATCACAGGATTACTTTTTTTTTCTTTTTTTGCTTCTATTTTACTTTCTGGAAGAGGGAATGAACAGAAGATTAAGGATGGTGGATACTATACTGAAGTTGGAACGTTGTCAGAAGTAATGGTATCCACTTGCTCAGATCACTGGAAGTCACTTTAATCCTCATCCACCTTTGTGGAACATCTGTGGAATTGTGTCCTGCAATATGTTGCAATGAATGTTACAATAATTCATGAATCAGTGACCCATGTCAGGATGAAAGTCATCTCACTGAAGAGCAGTCAAGTGCAGGTGGACATGCTCCCCATTAGCCATTTATGCTCCCACTACAGTATCCGAAGACAAAGAGAAGAGCATATCAGTTGATGTAATTCAGACCACCTTCCTTACATGCCTCTTTTAGAAAGGGAATGAATAATTGTCCAAGACATCTGTCTTGTCTATAAGAAGAGCCTCACTGATCATCTTACTCTGGATACCCAACTTTTAAATTGCTGACTCCAGTCCTGATAACTGAGATTCATAGTTGTAGCCTTCAACTAAGACTTCTGCTTAGCAAGTGATCCACATATTTCCTTCCCAAAAGTACTTTACCTCATTCTGAAACAGAGACAGAAGTTTTTGGACTAATTTCCTGTTAAGCTAATTACTGCAATTAACATTCCCGTCCTAACTACTTACATCAAGGCCCAGAGTCAAATACTCCACAGAGTAGTTCATTGAGATGTACTAACCTGTCTCTTCTCATCTATAAAGCATCAGTGAGCACTTTTACTTTGGGTTGTGCTGTCTGTGGTCAGAAAGCAGTAGTTAGAAAAAAGTGATCTCATTCACAATCCAAAAGAAAACTAAGGTAAATAAGCATTCTCTGCTCTGAATTGGCCTCAGGTTGTAGTCAACCTAAAGAAATTACAATAAATTATGGAGATGCAAAAGAGTTGTTGATATTCCAAACTCAGTTAACTGTTAATCATCTCAACAAACCCATTGGCTTGCTTTGCATTCCAGTACAATTACATCTGTTAGAATTCCCCTAAGCATGCTGTCTTCACAACCTAATTTATTTTTATGAACGTCCCAGGGACGCTGAAGACATTTTGCTGAACTTTGTTAACACAACTTGCTGTCAACCTGGTGCATTAATGAAAATAGTTCCACCTTTCTGATATTCTACCAACATTTAATTTCAAAAGCACAATTAATAAATGCAATGTTATTGTGTCTCTCTCTCTTTTGTAAGCCAGTAAACACTAACTTGGGATTTATTAACTGCTAAAAACAGCAGGCATTCAATCAATACAGTATACTTCTGGCATGTGAATGTGGCAAGAGCATAATCAATCTTTTGGGAAAGATGTGAAACTTAAATCCTGACCACCTGAGAGGTGTAAAATCTTAGAACTTTGTTTCATTGTGGTTATTTTGCATTGGTTTGGGTTTTGTTGTTGCTGTTTGGGGGGTTTTCTTTTTTTTTTTTTTTTAGGGGCTTTTCATAAAGGAGAATCAGATAAGAAAACAGCTACATTGGTTACGTTTTGCATGGCAAAGCACTGTAATTACATCACAAATACATGACCACAATAAAATACAATTGCCATAACAAAATACCATAACTGTGTTACCCAGGGATCTTCTACTTGAATTCACAGCCCTCTGTCATGTGAAACAGAATAAAGTCTTCATCAGCTGCAGCAATTCAAAAATTTATAGTCATATCTAGCGGATAGTTATCAGACCGTATTTGGGTGGCCCAACACTCCATTCTCCAGAAGTCAATAGAGCATAAACACTATCTAGTAGATTATATTGTATCAAATCCAATTTGGAAATCTGTTTTCATTCTAAATTCATGCTGTGTTTCCAGCATCAGGATCTCCATGTTTTTCTCTTGAAAATCTAGTCTTGTTATTGTGCTTTAAATAACATTAGAATCATTTGTAATAAAATAAGCTAAATAAATATGACATTTTGGTATAAGCATAAGACATTTTTTTTCCGTGTTTTGATTACCATAGGTTGAAATGATATTTCCAAAACCCCAGTAATGGTCCAGATTAAATATAATATGTTATCAGTTCATTTTCTGGAAGATAATGTTTTATTACATATGATTATTTTTAAATGGCTTTTATCTAAAGATTGAATGACTGTCCTGAAAACTGAACACTTTGTCCATAAAAGTATGCAATAAGATTTCTTCTTTACCTAAAAAATGTACAACACACAAGGAAAAAAACCTAGGTCTTCAAAGTTAATGTTAGTCAGTCTCTAACATAATTTTTGGTGTGTTTTCTAAAATTTAATCTTAGAACAAGAAATAATATTCTTAAAAGTCATCTGCTTAGAACTGAATATGACAACTGTTAGCCTTCTAATGAAAAATGTGTTCAGATGGGTTTGCTATGTCATACTACTTAACATTCAGCAGCATCTGGATAATAATGCTGGCCAATAACAGGCTCCTGCACAAATGTCTCACTGACTTGAAGTTTGTTGTTTACTATGAAAGTCTCACTGGCTTGAAGTTTGTTTCTTGCTATGAAAGTCTCACGGGCTTAAAGTTTATTGTTTACTGTGAAGTAAAGTGGGTTTTTTTTGGTTTTTTTTAATGCAAAACCAGGCTTTTGCCCAAACAGTATGCTTAATCATTTGTGATAAGCACCTACTTCCCTGCAGCATTTAATGATTTCATTGAGAAATTAAAAGCTTTGGTCTAGACTATCTGAACAGAATAACTGTCCCATAATGCACCATAGCTAAACTACATCATACATCCCACTCAGGGCCCTACAGAATCAATAAGAGGTTCACCTCATGCAAGATAAAAAGACATAGGTATAACAGTATTTTGGCAGTGCCTATGTCTTTCCTGACTAGGTTTTACTGATGAACTTTGAGTTCTTTTCTTTTTGAAAATAATAATTGCCTTCTATTCTTTTCTCTACATAAAATGAGTTTTGTAAGGAAAGGCACGGCTGGTCTGCTGGCACAAGCTGTTGAGAACCAGACATGTCTCTTCTTCATCAGCATAATGCCATCTACCACAGGCAGGAAGGCAGAGATTAAAACTAAGGAAGAAGGAAGAAGTTTTTTCCAACAGAAAAGATGTTCATTAAGTCTCTGACGATGTCCATTCAGTATTCTCTAGTTCCGGTCAGGAAAACAGTCAGACTGTTCAAAACCTAATATATTCCCAGAAAAAGAAGTGCATTAATTTTTTTTCCCCTTCATAATATTACAATTGATCCATGTGTACCTTCAAAGACTGAGAAGCTCTGAGAATATTGCAAAAAAGTGCATATAATAACACTTTTGAGACAAGGAACACTAAGATGTTTTGTATTTCAAATATTTGAGGGCATTAAGGAAATGTCACTCAGGGCAGGAACAATATCAAGAAAAAAATCAAAACAAACTATGTAAAAGTCTTCTCTTGTGTCTATTAAGAAAATAATAGACTGATTCTTTATTTCTGGATTAGCTGCCTGAATCCAAAATACTAAAACAACAAACACAAGATGTAGTTTCTGTTTATATAAGGTAATGAACACCACAGAAATATGAAAACTACTTTGGTCTTTTTACACTAAAGTTACACTTGTAGGTTTTAACTGAAATGGATCCTCTCTGAGCTAAAGTATTGCAGAAACACTCAGTTTGAACAGCCCCAGTCCCTTAAAATTTACATCATACACAGAGAAATTAGATCATGAATAAATAAAAAGAAGTTGGTTTTTTTCTTTAAAGCATTTGTGGATTTGTGCAGGGAAGCAGAAGGAAGAATTGAAAGGACTTCCAGTCTTTTCTTACAGCTGCTTATTTACAAAAGCAGAGTATAAGTAAGGTTCATGTTCTTACTGCTACTCTAATATGTAAAGAAAACTGGTTTACAATCCTTCTTGAACTCTGATATCAGGGTTGCTACATCCAAACAGAGGAACTGTGTTGTAAACCAAAGCGAAAGAAAATGCATCTAGCAAATTCATGCCTATCCAGACCACTATTTCTTTGGGTAGCAACTTGTTTAAGGATACCACTTTGATATGTTCTCCTCTCCACCTACACTGTACAGGGAGACAAAGAACCTAACATAGGATGCTGGATTCCCTCTGGGAACCTGGAACAGCAATGCTCTGATATAGCCATGGTGATGCATGGCAGTGCAGGTGTGGTCCCAGGTGGCTTGCACAAGGTCACACAGAAGAACTACAGTATATTTAGGCAAAATCATGCCCTTTGCAATCACTGTGAATGAATCCTTCAGTGATCCCAACCATCTAATTGATGATCCCTTTTCAAAAACACATGTCCAGTCATCACCAAGGAAGCTGCTACCTCCTGTGCCCCAACAAACACAACATAGCAACACAAACTGCAAGAGGACCAAGGAGAGAAAGCTGAACTGAAGAGATATCATAACATCATCAATACTAAGACTGGAAAGTCATATAATAATATACCTGTCAATACTGAAATGCTCCCAGAAGCATGATTCCTTGTGCTTTTTCAGCAAGACTATTGCATGTTTCAATAGATTTCACTTGCTGAAAGTTTGGCTTAATACTCAGCTTGAAGCTACCTTTCCTTTTCTTTACACCATTATTTCTAATTTCTATTAAGAATCTTTAAATGAGGCTCCGCTCATGCTGAGCAGAAGAGATTCTGCTCAGGCTGTGGTCTGCACTTCAGAAAAGAGGAAGGCTGTAAAGGAAAACACTGAGTGTGAAATACTGAATTATGACAGTGTCTTACTGTTTCTCCATTTATGCTACACAGGTTCTTATAACCACTTTGTAGATATTGTCATTTTAGGTTTGTCTCTCAGAACACATCTCTTGCTTATTCTTCTTATTATTCTTTAAATACTAGCCAAATGCTTTCTTTCTTTTCAGCCTGAAGACACTCAAACCAATAAGAAGAAAAGAGTAGGATTTCTTAATCTTTCTTTCTTTCTCTCTTTCTTTCTTTTTCTTTCTTTCTTTTTCTTTCTGTCTCTTTCTTTCTCTTTTTTCTCTTTCTTTCTCTCTTTCTTTCTTTCTCTTTTCTCTTTCTTTTTTTTCTCTCTTTCTCTTTCTCTCTTATCTCTCTCTCTCTCTTTCTCTCCTTTCTCTCTCTCTCTCTTCCCTTTTTTCCTTCTTTCTTGCCTTCTTTTTCTTTTTTCCACTGACAGAATTTATTATTATCTTCAATTACATTGGCCAACATATTTGCTGCTCTATGACACTCAGGATGAAATATATAATCTCAACATATTCAACTCCATGGTTTTGATGTTGATTTTTCTGCAGCCAGGATATCAACTGTTCTCCAAAGCTTTCAATTTTATATCCAGCACTGAGTATATGTGAGGTGAATTACTTTTCATCTATACATAATACAACATTATTCTGCAGACATTTAAGAACAAAACTGCAAACTAAAGTCAGTTCCATATCCACAGCAAGTTAGTCAGTAATTTTTAAGGCCACAGGAAAAAATTTATCCCCTAACCAAGGTGATATTACTCAGTGTAGCTCATCTGGGGCTAATATATATCAAAAATAATTTATTCGTTTAGCTTGACTTTTCGTCATAATTTTTTGTCACATTTCCTTCTTAAATAATTAACACCATTAATATTTCTTATTTATTGCTGAAAACTTAAAAAAACATGCGTAACACATAATTTCCATCTCACCTTTAAATGTCTAAATGCCTTTAAAACTGTAACTCTAACAGATTTATATGCATTCCAAACACAGAATGAGCACCTTAAAAAGTTCTTTAATATTCATAGCCATGTACTTGTCCATTGTTTTTAAGGGGAAAACTCACAGAAAAACGCTAGGAAATGCTGTAGAGCTTGTTGTGGGCAGATTTTTCTAAATGTATGTGTTTACATTTGAGCTACTTCTCTGCGTTGCCTTTAGCATCACTAAAGAAAATTGGCATTTGGGAGAGTGATTAACCCTTCCTAAAGTGGGCACCTGTTAAGTTTGAGTGGATCATGTCTTAAAACCACTGCCTCTTCATTAATTTTAAGAGAAACTTGGAGTAAATTCTGAAGCTGAAGATAACTATGATTCAATATGATAAGACATGATTCACAAACAATGTCAATGCCGGTGTCTGAGTGAGCACCTGTGCATGTGTGGGTTCATGCACGTTGTCAGTGGAAGGTTAGTGGTGAGATAATGGGATATGGATTCCATTTACAGTTTGACACTCTGAAATATATATATAACTTTAACTAATTCCTCATTCCACATTTTCCCCAGGGAAAGTGGGAAAATACATAACTTTCTAACCAGGTTGTTCCAGGGTAGCTCGTTCATAATAAGTGTGAAACACTTCTGAGATTTCACACTGAAGATTTGAAAAATGTTATATTATTAACTTGAATTTTCCCTTTTCTTAATTATGTTTCAAGTGCCTCTGCCAAACTCACTTTAAAAACAATTTTAAAAAGGAACAAAACTTTCACTCGTGAGTTAATCCTGGACTTTGAGTGGTAATATCTACAGAATGTGTTGTTTTGAATAAGTCTGAGTGTACAGAGAGATGCACTAATGAAAGGAAAACAACCTTTCGTGTTCACTGAACAACAAAATATGCAGTAGACTCTCCTTTGTGTTTGATTATAAACTTTTTGAGAAGATAAAGCCTTCTGGCAATACATCAAACCTTCCTGCTTAGTTTCAGTCTAACAACTCCAAACCAAGCACTTCTTTACAACTTCTCTCCACAGTGCTCTTTAGAATGTCCTTAGGTTTTCCTCCAGGCAATGGCAGCTACAGTATGTGCTGAAGGATTTGTCACTACAGATATTAATACACCATCAAACAGAGAAATTCTTTTTAACTCTGTGTCAAATGCAAAATTATTATCACTAATACAAGAACTTAGCAGTGTTCTATTTTTTTTAATCTAATACATTTTCATTAATGTAGCTTTCTTATCAAACTTGAGGGATACTGTAACAGGCAAACTGTGATGACCTTGGACTAATTCAGTACCGAGATTTTAATTTGAATACATAATATTGTCTGGGAATACATATTCAAAAAAGGAAAATATGGACCACAGGAATAATTTTTCTTTTATATTTTACACAATTAGATTGTCAGTCGTAACTAGTATACTAATTACAAAATTAAAATCTAAGTAACATTTTATCTGCATATATTTAGAGAATGATTCAGATGCACAAAATACTAACCAGAATTTAAATTACAGAATTACAAATGGTGTAACTCCAAAACTACTCTTCTCTCTGGTAAGTTCTCCCTATAAGTCTACATAGATGAAATGGTACTGATATTAGTATATTTAATTTGCTTTTACATGAAAATCTCAAAACATCTTTAAAATAGCTTTTAATTATTCTCCTCCTTCTGTGGGTGAACAGAAAACGTTGCTGTACTCATTTCTATATTAGTATTCTAAAAGAAAGTAATTTGAAGGATTGGTCTTTTCTATATTGTGGACAAATCAGAAAACGACCGACGGACAGTCATGTCTTAGCCAAAAGATGATGTACCTTCTGCCACAGGTATAGAACATTTTCTCATGTTTTTACTACCATGTTCATTTTTATTATTGTTGTTATTATTCACAGCATGTGAGTTTAATCTTACTGCTGATATGCAGCAATGCACTGGGTTTTTGCTTTTATTCTTTTCCTTAGGAAATGATTTGTGCTCCCCCCTCAACACTTCACTTGCAAGCGAGCTGTAACGGCTTAGAAAAGAGATTTTCAGCTTTAAGCCTGCAGACTGGGAACAGGACAGGATCAGGCTTTAGGCTCCTTTCCTCCACGTTAGAACTGAAGAAGGTTCCCATCCTTACAAAATGTACAGCCTATCCACTTCAGACGTTTATAAACCTACAATTTGCTGTCCCCGTGCTAAGCTGTGTGGTTTGCAGTGGAAGAGCAGCCTAAGTGCTGTGTAATGTCTGCCAGAACAAGCTGGAAAGTCTCAGATCATATTTCCTCCAAAGATTCTACTTCCAATTTTATTTTTTTTTACCAGGTATGACAAACTTCTCTGTAGTCAGTCAGTACAAAAAGAATTTATATTACATCCCAGTTAATATCTTGGGCTGAAATCTTACAGAGCTCTTGAGTTAAGGTAAAGAATAAATGATACATTTCAAATATTGAGTTAGTCAGCAAACAAAAATATTGTCCTTAAAAGAGTTTTCTCAACAAAACAACAAAATTTGTTTTTCTGTAATATTTTTAAAGGGGCTCCACTGTGATTGTTGAGAAAAATTTCTTGTTTCATTTTTCTCATTTCCCTCTACTAGGTTTTTTTAGAACTCAGGAAATAATCAAGAAAAGTTATTGTACTTCTTCCTAAGCCAAGCTCCATTTTCCAAACTGATTTCTATGATTTTAATTGATTTAATTTTTAAAAACAAAATTAGGATAATAAAATAGTTTTTGTTGGAAAAGTCTTAATTTATTCACAAGCCTAAACCATAGAAACAGAATATTATTTGTTAATTTTAAAACCTGGGTGATTTCTTTGAGTTCTAATAGATTTTGTGCATTTCAAACTGTTTTTCAACTTCTTTTCCTTTTACATTAAGTAATGAATAATCTTACAAGTGCTGCACAGTAAGAAACAACCTTACAGAAAGTAAAATTGGTCTCATAGCAAGTACACGGCATTATTTGGAATAAAATGTAGCATGGTTTAATGAATGGAGCTTTGGCCTAGATTGGGTTTGAAGAAAAGTGTTTCACTCTTACTTTGGCTGCTGACCTTCTATGTAATCTTCATCAAGCTTTATTACTTCTACTTTCCCTTTTCAGACCTTTTCTTCTGTGTTTGTGAGGTCAAGTCTTAAGGTTGGAGCACAGACTGACTTTATTTCTCCACAGTATTTAACACAGTAAGGCTTTAATCATAAATAGCTTGCAAAAACATCTATATTTATCTTTACAATCAAATGATTTGGTCATGTTTGGTCTAGACAAATTGTACAGTTACTCCTGCATGATGAGCAGAAATAAAATACAGGAGTTCCTCAGATTCATTATTCTCAGGATAGTCAGTACTTATGTACTTATCACTAGCAAGGATGAATATTTTATACTTGCAAGCACTTAAAGTGCACCCCTTCACTTGCTAAAATACCACATTTATGGTTCACATGAACTCACCTGATACTAAAACATGGATATTAGGGCATGCTGCACAAGGAGCCTAATGTCTAGGGAATATATTTAACTTCTGATGTGAGGTAGTCTGCATTTATAAATCTTACAAACTATCTTTTCCTAATCTATAAGGGGAGAGAAGAGACAAAAGATCTCTACATTGATGCAAGGAGCAGCTTGTTGGATAAGACTCTGAAGAATGGGTCTTCAAACACTATTGTGATGTGCAGCAGTTTTAAATCCCACGGCATGAGCATGGAGTTAGCAGAAATGTCAATATGAACTCCATAAAGCAGAATGCCACCAGTGTTCTCATTGAGGGATAGGAAAAGGGAAATGAGTTTTTGAAAATGGTCATAAATAATAAAAAATGGTTGGCCTATAGCATTTTTCTTAAATTAACAAGAAGAACTTGAACCCGGTATAAAATGCCTCAAAGAAAACCTGTCCAGTCTTGAGGGATGGGGGTCTTGATCAGGATAGATCAAGTGTGTGAACAATTTTCAGACGTGTAATTTATTTCCTGTTTTGAAAGAAATTGCTTAGCCTTGAAAGGTTTGTCAGGAACATTATCAAGTTTTTTAAGAGTGTTCAGGGAGTTCAGCAGGAAGAAAGCAATACATTCCTAGCAGATCCCTTCCAAACTAAAATACAATTTCATAAAATATTCAGCATCTTTGTGGGCTTATACTTATACTTATAGGAACCCATTCTCCTAGGATAAGGAACTGAATCTGTTGCATATATAATGAAGCCATAGGTAATCATGGGCATAAATGAGGGTAGAATCCATCCTTCCTTGCACAAAGCTCTTCTGGGGAACAAAAACACAAAGAGGTCTGCAGCATGTCAGAGTTATTATTCAAATTTATGAACCAGTCGCCAAGCTGCAGTGCAGCTCCCATATAGGTTAGAAAAACATTCATGGCACCTCTACAAGCAGGACCTTTGAGTCAAAGAGGCTTTGATTTTGCCTCCAAATACTACTACAGCTCTTAGTCCCCATTCCTTTGCAGAGAACTCTCTGGGAACACTCTGTACTAGTCCCAGGTCCCCACCCCAGATGGCCCAGGAAGCCTTAAATAGCCTGCTCACACTCTGCCCAGAGAGGGGAGGGAGTCTTGAACAGAAGAGGTTAGATCACTGTAAAAAGAACCAAAACAAAACAAGGAAATCTGTGAGGGGACAAAAAGAAGTGAATGTATTTTGTCTGATGCTTGGTAAATGTGAGCAACTGCTCATCAGATTGGAGGCAAGGGAGTCCAGCCAGCTCTGCGCTAGGCTATGACCAGATGCACAATGTTGGGTGAATCACTTACAGTCTGTTTCCTTTTCCAGTCTTTCTTTTACTGATTTTTAGTCAGATCCAACCTTCGTAATTGAAATGTTTAGCCTGTGCTTTTAAAAAGCACATTTTAATGAAGCTTTCCTCCACAGTAATGTCTGTAGCAGGAATGTGTGTACCTGGAATGGGTAATACAACTCAAACAATGCTCTATTTGCAAAACTACCCATGCCAAATGAAGAAGGGAGTGTCATGCTGCTTTTGGTGTTAAATAATCCTGAAACAAGTCTGACTCACCAATTCTGAAGTTAAACATCCTGATAGTGAGATGAAAATGAGGTAGACCTCGTAAAACATCTGGATAAAGGAACAAAGAAGTGATACTGCGAATAACTTATCCAAAGCTGCTGAGCTGACACAGCTGGCCAGGAGACATGTGACTGACAGTCAATCACTCAGTACTATAGTACAGTCATTGGTATGAGGGAGTAACATCAATCTCTACTTAAAAATTGTTTTTACTAGCTTTAATACAGTTACTTTAATATTATTGCTTCAATATTGTTCCATAGTGCACTATACTATAATAGTTGTTATAACTCCCATACTATGTAGTAAATAATTCTGATTAAGATCTTTTATCTAATCACTATCATAATAAGCCATATGTATTTACATAAATATATCTGGTGCCATCCTTAATCCTCTGGGACAAAGTTGTATAGAGGTTCAATTATACCTATATAATTCTTTAGACATAAACCTTTGACAAAGTTTGGATCCAGTCACATCCAAACTCCTTTCTGAGGAGTTTAGAAAGCAAGGGAGTATTTTCTGCACCCTGTGACTCAGCAGGAGAGTTTCTTTAATAAACTTTCTCTGAAGCTCCCACTTTCATGACAATGTGCTACAATGTCTGTGTCACCTTACTGCTGTGCTGTTTCATGGCCCAGGTCTTGGACCTTATCACCTGGGTAGGAACAGCATCCAGGATCACCCATGTCTGCTAGGGGTTTTCCACTTGAGGAAACCAGTGTGTTTACATCAAATCAGAGACACATAGCCAAGAGTCACACAGACTGTGCTGATGCTCGGGAAGGTTAGGATTTGGTGCGAGGACAAGTCCAAACTAGTATGACTAGATAAACTCTCAGCCTGCTCTACCTGAGTGGTCAGTGAAGGAGGTAGAGGCCCCCAAAGGCTTCCAGGTGGAGCAGCAAGCTTCTTGCTTACAATAATGAATTAACAGCTCAGGCTGGAGAGGACCTTGAAAGATCATCTGGTCCGACCTTTTGTGGAAAAGGGACCCTACATTATTCACCACCCCATCCAATCACATCTCAAAAACTTCCAGCAATGGGTCTCTACCCCATCCCTGAGGAGATTGCTCCGGTTTTCATGGTACTTCTCACTGTCTCTGTGAGGAAGTCAGGATTTTTTTTCTACTGCCTCACTGTATGCTTAAAATGCACATCTCTCTGGGGTGTCCAAGGCTGGATCCCACTATTATCAAGCCTTCAGAGTAAATATTGTTTCTCAGCATGAATCTGTGCTAATAAAATTGAGCTCTGGTTTCATCTAGGTCCCATAGCTGTTGCTGTAATACAAATAATCACGAATACAAGATTGAGCTTCTCAGAAGGGGTTGGGAAAATAGGTTTAAGGCAGTAAAACTTATGTAAATAATGTCAAATAAGGCAGACTGGAAATCTGTGAGGAAAATGGTGAAGAATGAGGTCAGTAAAGGTGGTAGAATAGTATAGGTAGAAAAAAAACTCAAATAGTTAATTTGACTGGGGAATGATACTTGAAGATATGAAGCCTTACACACATTTCTTCCTGGCAGATCCCCTCTGATGAAGAACGTAAATCACAAAGACCTGATATTGCTTTGTCAGTAATTCAAAGAGAAAGATACCATTTCAAAAAGAAATCATAAAGAGAAGGGAGAGAATAAACACGTAAGGTATGGCCACATGGAAATGGAAATGGAGATTTGTTTTGGAAGGAAATAGCAGAGTAGCATATTGAGTAATGTGCAGTGAAATATTTAGCTACAACATGCTATTTTTGAAAACAATGTGTTAAATTACAAAGTAAAAATGAGAAAAAAATTGACAGAATAATTTATTGATAGTATAAGAAACTTATTTTCAATCCATCCATGAGTGTGTGAACGTGGGTGCATATTGCCAGTTAGTAATGAGAAATGCTAATAATTCAGAGGAAGATAGATGTGAAAGTGAGACCTGAGAAGAGACCTAGAAATCCTTTAGGAAAGTTTATAATTATTATTCATTCACACACTGGAAATTTTATAAGCTGTTTTATACAGTTCTCTGTATCATGTAAACATGACCATCTGCCAAAGATAACCTGCTTTTCCTAAAAATCTGTATATTAGCTTAAGATGTAAGATCACACAGCATATTCATGAGCAAAATCTCTACTATAAGAGAAAAACTATGAGAAAAACTATGTGCAAGTGGAGGTGCATACACAGACCTAGACACGTGTTGTTACCATTCTTCTTTTTTTAATATTTACTATTACACAGGCGTTACTTGCACACAATTGTGTTATGTGTCTTCTGAACCTTTAGAAAGTTCATTCTCAGGGAGGGCACAAGGGGATCAAGAGAGATATGTGGGAAGTAAAATTGCACAAAGGAGACAGACGTCATTAATCCATTGATCTGACTGCCTGGGTCTGCCTTTCTATGCATTGCTGACTCCCTGGCAGGCTCGAGCCAGGTAGCGTAGGAAGTGCTAATGCGATCTGACTCGAGATCAATACTAACACAGTCTTAGATGCACTGTTTGTGCTTGCCAGAGTACTAGTTTGGAGACACTACTGGATTATGTTTTACACCTTTTTAGCATCTAACAAGCATTCTGGGCCTCTAACAGAAACCAAACACAATTATCAGAAGGCAGAGAAAGGTTGGAGGACTTGGTGATGTTGTGATAACAGAGTGAACCTCTGACCTCTCCATTAATAGTCTAAACCTTTCTTAAATTAGTCATGACAGAGGGCTAAATTCTGCACTGACTTTTACCCTTTAGAGACTCATGGAAATAAGCAACTTGCAGAAATTCAGGCAGATCTAAAATTTGGTCTTCAAACTGAAAAGCAATTAGAAATGTATCGGGATTCTAAACGCTCTTCAGACATGCAGGAACACAGCAAGTGGCACCAGTCATGTTTGAGAGCAACTTCCACAGGAATGCTGAGACTGCAGAATTCATCCTTCCCATCCTCAAAGAGACCTATCCAGCTGGTGCCACAAGCTGTCAGAAGGCAATGTGGGATGGTACTGCTGCCATCCATCCTCTACGTCAGCTGTGGGTATAGGTCTTCTTCCTCCAAAGGTAAACCCAGTTCTATTCAAAAGCGCCAAATCTGCCTGAAACAGAACTTAGAAACATTTAGTGGCTCTAATATTTGTTCACTGCAGAGATTCAGAGTTACAGCCCCCATTCCAGCTACAGGATGCCACTTAGACATTACGGTATGTAATAATTTCAGATAGCATATTTATGCGGAGGCATTTAAGCTCCCTAAAGCACTTCACATGTAAGACATAGACAAGCATTATTTCATTCGCTAGCAAAATGAAGTCACCTGATCATCTGAAATACTCTTCTGCACTTCTAGTATTTTAAACTCAAAGGAAAATTAAAAAAAAAAAAGGTAGAGAAACCTATGGGGGAAAAAGGCATGAAAATTGCCATCCGCAAAAGATAAAGAGCTTTGTTTGCTTCAAAGTACCTCCTGATAGTATGGGAAGATTCATATCCAAGAAAAAAATCCTTCAAAATTTATGCTGTTCTGACAATCTGACAAGATTGGGTGCTTTGCTTATGTGTATTTCTCAGTCCTCTTTCTGATTTTTAAATTATTCAAGGTAGAACACTTTCATTAGTTCAGACACTTGAGGAGAAGCTTTTCTGTTCAGATTTTCTCTTACTTTCTTTGGAGGCCAAATGGTCAAAGTTCATGGACATAAGTCCTCCTACAGATCCATCTAGAATGCCTCCATCTCTACAGAGTTTCTGGGGAAATTTGACTTCTGGTAAAATTTGCCATCACCATTGGCCGAGCTCAGCTCACACAGATCAGAGAGCTGATGCAAGAAATTAGCTGCTAGCACTGCTTTTTGGTATGGGAAGAAGTCTTCATTTGCCATGCTGCTAGAAAAAGAGAAATCAATTCAGCACCAAAGGACTCCATCAAGGACACAGAACTATTATACTGTGTGCTGCAACATAATACATGAAGGTTATTACCCAGAAAAAACTCAGAATTAGACTCACCAGAATCACTACATGGACAAAAGAATATGTGAAAACTGTTGCTTGAAACTATGCAGCTGTTCACATACCTTGTGTCTTCCCCTGTTGTGACTGACCTCAATATCAGCATTTTTCTAATTCTTTCCCATCTAAAAAATTGTTACTAGAGATGTAAAGAAACAAGTATGAAGCTTGGATGAATCTGAGGCAACATGGAGTATCTGTGCTGCTGTTTCTCTTTATAACAAAGCAAAAGATGTGTTCAATCTAAAGAAGAATAATTTTTAATGTAAATAAGAAAATGCTGTACATATTCCACACTGTTCTGGAGTTTACGGATACCAAGTCTGCCCAGCTCAAGCAAGAAGGCTTTGATTCTCTTTAGAGCTCAGGAAGGCGAAGGTCAGACAAATCAGAATATGGAACATTTGGTTCCTCATTGGCCTCCCTGGTGCTTTTTCCTCTCAGTGCATTTCATTTTCTTGGCAAATGTCTGTGACATATCAGTAAGTCATTTTAACACTTCTTCATGCCCTACTATTTCAGTTTCAAGATCATTAATAAAACAGCAGCTTGGAAGGTGGCACAACAGGTATTCTAGTATGTGAGCAGGTAGGGTGGCTGTCTGATTTTTTTTTCTCTGCTATTAGCATAACCAGAGCTCGGCCTCATAAATAAAGAGAATATACTCTACAGAGAGTTTCATATATATATATATATACATATATATAAAAAAGCACAGTATGCTTTTCACTGACTAGCTATGTGCAATTGAATCATCTATTAGAGAAACTTTACCCTGGAAATTCAGGTCTTGTAATTTTAAAGTTTTAAAATGAAACCCCCTCAGGCTAGCCCAGCATAAACAATTAGTTGCTCCCTGTTAAACTCCATATCCATAACAGTCCATTTTGAATGTTTCATAAGGTACACTAAGGGACATCATTAGTATGTGAATTTCTTTTACAAAGATCACAATGAGGGCTTTAGGAAGAGAATGCACATATCCAGGGAAGATTGGCAGATGGAACATCGCAAGCTGCTCGTGCTGAGTCGATTCAGAATCAAGTGAAAGCATTTGAGCTATTTAGCTCTCTTTCTTTTGATCCTCAAATCTCTGGCTTCACATAATCTTATGAGTACAGTTTTCTAAACCCAATTTAATATCCTATCTTGATATTCCCTACTGGGCCTCCTGATTATTTCTTTAACTGTTTTTTTCTTCCTTTCTATTTTCCTTTTTAAACTTTTATTTTTTTTTTTTTTGGTATGTGTATGAGTATGTGTGTTGTTCTAACATGAAAGCATCTGACCTTTTTGCTTTTTAACCTATTTGCTTCTGACATAGTTCAGGGATATCCACCATAGAGCATATTTACTCATCTATCTTTATAGGCAAGTCTAACACTGCATCTGATCAGCTTCATTGACTGCTGCATCCGTGATGCTTTACTTGAAATAGCATGGAATGCACAGCACCTCCTCATTGTTTCCTACTTCAGAACCCAATTCTGAAACTTGAAATCTAGGAATATTTCCCCCCCACATCCTTTATTCACACAAAGATATTCTAGGAACTTTAACAGAGATCTTTACCTGCAGATAAACCTTGGACTTACTGAAATCAATAGCTGGAATTGCAATAATGCTTCAAAAATATGATCTGTTGAGGAAAAAATGAATTAACCTCTTTGGCAATTAGGCTTATTTAATGTCATAGCAGGACAAATCATTTACTTTATCTCTGCTCCTCAGTAGAAAGAATTGCATTTGAAACAGCAGAAAAATTGAAATACTAATGTTTATCCAGGTTCCCCAAATTCACATACTTAATTGTCATGAGAAAAAGTAGCAAGTGAATCTTCAAAGGACAGTACTGTATTGCCATTATAAAATATGTTCTGTCTTTGCATGGACTCACATAATCACCAAACCCACATGTAATATTTGAGAGTCATACTGCCAGGAACTTAGGAATGACTCTGCCCAAATGCTCTGACAGGTTTTGTAGAAGTGCTGTTGCCCTAAAAGAAATAAAATACTAACAATTCACAGAGACCCCTGGTGGTCTAGTGGTTAGGATGCAGCACTCTCACCACTACAGCCTGGGTTCAATTCCCAGTCAGGGAAACTCCCCTGGGCAGATGGAGCTCATCAGCCCTGTAAGGCCATCCATCTAAGAGAAGGTCACTCTAAACAAACCCACATCCTGAGGACCTCACTGCCACTGTCCAAGCTCACTCAGCCCCAGCAGATGAACCTTAGGATTAAAGGATGGGCTCAGTTCAGCGCACACTGTGTCTCACCTAAAAAATCCACTGCGCAGGCTCGAAGGGTAATGACCTTTCCCAAATCTTCACTCACAAAGACTGGCCATACTTACTAACAATTCATACTTTTGAAAAAAAATCAAAATCTGATGAAATCTGATCCAATTTATTGGTGCTACACTTAGATGGAAAGTTCCAATGAGGAGCACAGCAAATGCAAACAATGAAGCCCTGTCAGCAATTTTCTTCTTTTGTGCAATTCCTCACTAATACCCAGTGTAATGATTTTGAGTTCATCTATACCAGGAGTGGAACTATAACAATCTCGATAATAAATCACAGCTTTTCCTATTTTGGCTTGAAGCTTTGTGTGGACACTCTTATGTCAACATAAGAGTGCTTTTATACAAATTTAGTTAAATTGGAAAGGAATCATATTTAAGCTATATCAAAATAGGTCACAGACTGAAATAATAGTGTCAGCACACAGACTTTAAACAAAATAATGATGGGTGTGAATAATAACTGATATATTTATTTGGATTCTGTTCAACACATAGTGCTTTAAAGCAGAAGCAGCAAGTGAGGGTTATTTTTAAGATACCTGCCTTGATAGTAAGAACTCAAAAATAAAAAGTTTGCAAAAAGATCCTGATGTTGCAGTTTTTGCAGAGTGTCAGGTAGCTCTGCTTCATAGCCTGAACTGATCACTGGATCAACAGAGAAATATAATGTTAGAAAGAAAAGAAAATAAAAGAAAAGAAGGCCTGAGGATTCGAACTGGCAAAGAGAGACTTCTGATGTGCAGCACAAGAGACACAACACAAATTAATGTCAAGCATATGAGTTATTTATTTAGACATTCCGTTCCTACTAAGATTCCTCTACTCTTGTTGAAAAATATAGATAGATAGATAGATAGATAGATAGATATTCATATTTACATCTGGATCTGTCCCAAGGGGTCCAATATTAAGCAATGGTTCAGTTATACTCGGGTGGATTACTCTCTTGCTTTTGTAGTTATGTCTGTGACTATGATTTGCAGATTTTCTACCAATCATCTTCAATATATTAATTTCAAAAATAGCTTTGTGATATTGGATCATACTATATATATTATGTCACACAGCTTCCATATTATAGAAAATGTTGGGAACACCAAGGTATATATTTTTATTGCTCTGTATGCATAGATAAAGACCGACATTTCCTGAGGGAGTTTTTCAGCCAGGGCTACCACTATTTTAAATGAGGCCACCAATTCATAATTTATTACTCCAGCTTGAAGCAAATATTTAAGTATCCAACATCAATCTACGACACTAAAACTAAAAATTGTCTTATAGTCAGTAAAGAGAAAACTCATGAAAACTCATGAAAACAGGGGGGTTTGCTTTGCATTTATTGTTGCTTTGTCAACTTTCATCATTATTTTCTTTTAAAAGTGTGTGTTACTGAATTATCAAGTTAGAAAAAAATGTTGATTTCAATCTCAACTAGTGCAGCATTAATAAAGTTAAGCCCCCTGTAATCCAGTTGTATGATTTATTTTACAAATATGAAAATTGACACACAATGAAGGTGTATGTTCTTTGCTGGGTTTTGTTTGCTTTTTTGTTTTTTCTTAAATGATGTACAATTGTTGAACTGTGCATGTTCAAGACGATTATACTTCTGAAAAAAAAAAAGTTTATTGAAAGCAACTTCTTGTTTCATTTGTTTACTGAGGAGATTTTGGTACGGTAAGAATATTTAAAATGTCTTTCTGGATGCAATCTAATTTAGGATGATTTAATAACTGTGGAGAACAGGGAAATCTAGCTCCGAGTAGCAGAAAAGAAACAGACAATGAGGAAAAAAACCCCATTCCTCAACTTCCAAGATTGCTGCTGTCCTCTTATATGTAGATGTCTGGCCAAAACCTTGAAAATTATTATATAGAACAGAATGTTCTCACTGCAAAAATTAAAATTAAATACCATACTCATGCTGTAGGTCTGTGTGGCTCCAAGTCTTTCCAGCTCTGAAATTAAAACTCATTTATTTGATAAGACCTTCCCATGGAACTGCTTTTGGTCTTCCTGCTAGTTTCAGGATAAAGAGAAAAGTAAAAGTGAAAAAAAAATATTTAAAGAAAGTATTGTTAATTGCCATTTGCTAAATTAGTAGCTGCTTTCCTCCCCCAGAAAAAAAAATTCCTAGAAGTAGAATCTCCTACTTCATAATCTATCATACTACAGGCAGGGGTAGCGCCTGCTGAAGAGTAGTGTATCTCTGGGATAGTGATAAGCTGGTTGTAAGAGAAGAAAGAATGATACTAAAGAAATTAAGTCTGCTTAAAAGCTGATAGCAGGAAATGAAGAACTAAAATGCTGCCTTGGGAAAGTGAAGCCTGGGAGTGGAAGGAATCACTTAGATCATTGAAACCTTGCAGTTCCTTGCAGTCATATACATTTGTTGGCTACTCATCATTATGGCTCCAAACCGAGCTGTTTGTCTGTGGACTGCCACTGCACACAGAGAGAGGGGAAACTGCAGTGAGGAGACAGTCTGAAATAATAATGGGTCTTGGAGTCCCAGGTTCCAAGAACTAGTGCTCCAAACACATCCCCATCCACTAAAACACACCTCAGCAACATAAAGAGAACTCCAGGGCACTAGGAAGAAGATCAAAGTAGTATAAATGTCAGACAGTCAGCGACACAAAAAGAGAGAGCAAGAGTACTATTTGTATCCATATTCCTGAAATAACCAATAATTTATCAGGAGAAAATCCCATCAGATTATAAGAATACAGGATACAATAGGATCTTTAGCTACTGTATCTGGTATCTCACTGTTTAGAGCACTTTAATAATGCCTGAAATAGAGAAAAAATTAGTGCTGATTGTCATATATGATATGGTAAACATCAATATGTTCAATAAATAGATATCTAAGCACAGTAAATACATATTTTATAAGATAAAGCATATGATACAGTGAATCAAATTATAATCTTTACTCTGCTAGTTATGGGAAAACCTCATTATAAAAGAGAGGAGGAAGGAGAAGAATAAGGAGAATATCCAATTTGTTTGACAAGCAGTTGTTTTTTGTTTGGTTTGGTTTTGGTTTTTTATGAACAAAACAAGGTAGACCTAAGTAAAATAAGAATACTTGTCCTGGAGAAAATTCCATTGTAACAGCACTTAAGGTTTTTTGTTCATTTTTGTCTGAAAGAAAAGGACAGGGTGAAAAACAGAAATTCTCAGCAAAACAAAATGTTCAATGTGAAATATTTTCTTTTCAGGTGAGGTGCTTGCTCTGAGCTGGTTCAGCATCAAACATCTTCACCCGTGACTGCATAGCTTGCTGGAGGCTGTGGTTCAAGAGCCTTTTACCCCAACTTTTGGCTATAACCTGTGCTACTCTGCTCTGCTGTGAGCTAGAAGACAATGAAAGTTTCCTCTGTTGATATACCTGCCTGTCTATACTGTTACCTGTCTACCTACATATGACAGTTTTAAACTGTATCATTATGTTCTATCTAAATTAAAATGAGGTATCCACAAACAAGTTACCACAAATGAAAAATTATTGTTTATGTGTTATCAGTCGAACAAGACTATCAGCTTTAGAATGCAATTTAATCTGTTTCATATTCTCAAGAAAAATTTTTCTGAATATATTTGACAAAACCTTGAATTTTCTGAGATACCTTGGATCCTTGCAACAGCTTATGGTCTTTCAAATTCCGTGGCTTTTTTTTCATCCTCAAAGTTACAGTTATATTTAAAATGCCATTAAATCCAGGTAGTGTTTTCTGAGTTAAACCTTTTCTCACTCTCAATTGTCCTCTCTTTAAAAAAGAAGTTAATATCTTTCAAGTTATTAGCACTGTCAATATTTTCCTTCTTAGAATAAAAGTATTTAAATTTAAAAATTAGTAAAACTGTTATCAAAACTTTCTACCTCCTCACAACTAGGTTTGCAATAAAATGAAATGTGAAAAGTCAAATTGATCCATTAACACTACAAAAGGCTAAGCAGTGCCAACAATATATGTCACTCAGTCATTTTCCATTTATTAATTACAATGACAAAGCCTCAACAGAGGATAAGAAAGAGGAAACTTTTGATTAACTGTTAAACAAAGATCTGTTAAAGGTCTTTGTTTCCTAATATTTTAATCTCTAATTTTAATTTGAGCCAATCTAATTTCTCATCTTAGTGAAAAGTGAAAAAAATATAATCTTCTTCAGTGCAGCAATTCACTATCAGCATTAGAGACAGACTAGTAGGCACAAAGACAATGCTAAGTAAATTAGCTGTTTATGCTCAGCTCTTCTGAGTTTGGCTGAAATGGAATAAATTTTCTTCATAGCAGCCTGTATAGTTCTGTTTTGGATCTGTGACCAAAGCAGTGTTGATAACACAGGGTTTTAGCACTGGTTGGGGAGGTGAGCAAATGGCTGTGCAGAGCTCAGCTTCCAGCCTGGGTTAACCCAATTCATCAATTAATCCAACCCATTGATTCATCTTTCATTATTTTAAGGATTTTTTTTTAATTTTTCTTAATTCACTACATTCCATATAAACATCTGCAAAATGCAATCTAAATTAAGGTCCTGCTCTGTCAGAGATTAGGCAAATGTGAACAATAGGCAGAAATTCAAAGAAACCTAGTTCATACTATCGGAAACATATCCCAAGTTTTCAGCCAGAAGGATACACTTCCTACACTACTAAATAGCCTCCAAATAGTCAGATAGAGCATGTCACAGTAATCCAGGTAACAGTAGCAAAAGTATGGATAGGAATGGCAGACTTCATATAGAAGACGAAAGATCACAGACTAGGTAACCCACATACAACAGAACTTTTTTAAGACTAGCACTAATAACCTGAGATATTTTTGTTGACCTTATTTCCTTATTCTCATTTACTTTTATTATGAATATATTTGAAGATGTACATGATAAATTGTCAATCATAATACTTTCTGCAGTTTAAAGTATTAGCATTTTCTGTTGTTCATGCAACTCTGCCATTTCATGAAAGTTTTTCCTATATTTTGAAACATATACTGACCTAGTTTTAGTATCTAAATGTCAGTAGTAGCAATCAGGAATTACAGAGCTCAGCCTTACATTGCTAAATGCTAAAATATCCTTTCTCTTTCTTTTCATTTGAAGTATCATTGTGAAACATTATTTCTGTTTCCTCCATTTTGCTTTAGCTTACCACAGTGCTCAACTCACATGTAGGGAGCACTGAGATTTTCTCAGTTTTTGTTTAGAAAACATACCTTCTATTCACCAGATCTACCACAGAAATATTTTTGGTATCTTTAACTATATGAAGACATTCTGCTTGCAGGCAGTTCTTTGTTCTTATTCATCTCTTCTTCTACTCTCTCATTATCTAAAACAATGTCAGGCAAGCAGTTTATTACTTCCACATTTCTGCAGCCTTCCTCAGAGGTCTCTCCTCAGCTCTTATCACTTATCTAAGAACCAGCAAACAACTTCCACATGTTACTTGAACTATTATGAGCCAAAGCATTTCATTTGCTTAGTTTAAGAGCTAGAATACAAAATGCTTTATTTGTTTGCCTGGTTTAAGCTATTTCACATAAACATCAGACTTGGCATTTAGTCCGACTCCAGGGACCATGCCTACAAATTAGGTAGCCATGAGGGGCCCTTAACTGGGATTTAGTTTATTGAGATGAAATGTGGCTGTTGGCAATAGTCCAGAATCCTAACACTTTACTATATTCTGTCAAAAAAAAAGCAAAACCAACCAAAACACAGTTTAGCTAGTTTTTAGGATGTATGGAGAGAGCTCCAAGGCAATACGAACAAAACCTTGCTTTGGAATACATTTTCTGTTCAAAGTCCTGTTCAACCAGGACTTGACTTTACTGTAAATGTAACTCAAATAAATGTCCCTAAGTAACCTAGGAAAAAGAAATGTCTACAGTTAAACTCTTACATTTCTTTACTTTTCTTTATTTCTTTATTATATTTATTTATTTTTCTTTATATTTCTTTTCTTTCTTTTTTAAAATGCTACATTTGTCAAAAAGGGTACTGTTTCTTCCTCAGTAATTTGGAAAGGATGGTAATGATTCATAAAACAAGCTGCTATTAATGCTCTGGAGGGCATAGACATGTTTTTGTATTAGTTTTGTAATTTCTTCTAGATGAGGTAGATAAGCCCTTAGCTTCTATAGATACAAAATCGGATATTAAATATTAAAATTGCCAGTAATTTTGTTGCCTACTGTGGGTAATTAAACTGTGGTGCAGGTTTTAATGACTCAGTCTCTCTACTTTTATTTACTTACAGATGATAATTCTGGTAGATGAAAACAAATCTGGAAAAAATGACTCTTTCAAATGAAAAAGTTGAACTAGATTTCTATGTTTAACCTTTTGTAAACCTCAGCGATACTTCACAATGACATCAGGCTAAATCTTTTAAAATTGGTCAGCATAAATTCTAGTACTTTGGGGTATTGCCTTTATTGAGGAGAAGTTGTTTTTGTGTGATTGTTCTTTTTGTTTTTACTGGATCAGTGTGATACTAAGCAGTTTCAATTTGAGCTACCCAGGGATGTTGTGAGAGCTGTAATTCAGATGTGTCAAATCCCCATTCTTTTTCAGATCTACCCTAGATTTTCTATACATATTGTATTTTTTGTTGCATAGAAAGTTCCCTTTTCTGGCTTCTGACAACCTGAAAAGAAAAAAAGAGTCTTCTACTTTCCTGGCTACAGCATACAAGGGCCACTCAACGTAGGAAACCAAAAATGCATAATTTTTTTCAGCAACATGTAACAACCATTTGCTATTTCAACAATATTTTAGAATATTATTTTCCATGAATAATTTTATATGTTGATTTTGAGTTCTACTCTAGGACAAAAAGAAATTCTGATGTAAGGAATCTCTATATCATATATACAAACATCACTAATATATAGTCAAATGTGTATGAATATTTAGGATCTAAGAGGCTGTTTGCTTGAGTTCAAAAAGCCTTTTTTAAGATTTTCACAAATATCTCATGATATTCAAGAGAAAGACTGATACCACCTAGCAGGGAATGCAATGTAGATTCAGGCCTTCTCCTACCTTTTCATATAGTTCTGCCATCTGTTATCACATGAGGCAATTTTGCATTGATATAATGACATCCATAAAGGGAGTTGTTCCCTTATAAATATGTAATTAGAAAAAGTCTCACAGCTAAATAATATTGTTATACTAATACATAACCAACGAGTGGGTAGGGTCTACTGAAACATAAGTCTGCATTTAGATGTGATTTTTGGGCACAGATTGGTAAAGATAAGAGAAAAACAATCCTATCTTGTTCTCACCTCTCCCTTGCTGCCTCAGCAAAGACAATCCCCTTTCAAATCTGTTGGAAAAAACTTAGGTTTGGCTACCCCTCATCAAAAAGTTATAAGTAAAAACCCAGTGACATTGTGACTCTCTTATCAATAGTGATTGCTGATTTCTGTTATTTTGACATAAGCATAGTTTAGCAGACAGGTCTAAGAGAACAGTGATTCCCCACACAGGGCAGAGTGATGTTCAGACTGTAACATACAGTCCAGCTCGGGTGTAATCTGTGCAGCATATCTGACCACAGTCTGAGTGTGTGCTTATCCTCCAGCTACTGACAGCCAAAACTTCTGAAGAATTACTCAGCTTCCTTTCAGCCAGACAGGTGAGATCCCAGTAGCCATGGATCCTTGGGAACTGGGAATTAGAATAACACCAAAGTATGAGTGGGAATTACACTTCTTATGGGCAACTACTGAAACAGCCCCTAAGAGGAACTACTTTATACCACCTTCTGCATCATTTTCATTTTAGACTTTGCTGATCCCTGGAAGACTTTGAAAAGTAGCTGCTCTAGAAACTGTGTGTTCTTCTCTTTGGATTTTTTCTCTCTTTATTATTGATCTTTTCCTTCAGGTTTCTCTGCATGTTTGTTGGCCTTTTTCTTTACATATTCTCTTTGATGGACTGTAGGTTTGTTTTTTTTTCCAGTGCATTTATTTCGTTTGTTTTGTTCTGGTTTTCTGTCTGCTCTTCATCTCCTGTCTCCTGGAGATGCATAAGAGAATGATCATAGTAAAGTTTGACCCAAATTTTCCAACATACAACAGGTGAGGAGGTTCAAAATCAGGCAAAAGTTGCCTGTCCATCTGTATTTAGAAGACACACTGAAGTTGAAGCAGACACCTTCAGAAGAAAATATTTTAAAAGTATCCTCTACTTAGATTGATAGATATGCCAAGTCTAGGAGTGTATAATGTTTATAAAATTAAACTGCATTAAAGTGCTGATCTCAATAAACTCAACTCACACTCCCTTGACATGGGTTGACTTTAAAACAATAAAAATACTCTTCACATGTTCTAAGCATTGAGTATTTCTTAAACCTGGCTTCTCTTTGTAAATCTTTCTTTTTCTGATGCTTTGTATGCTTTTGTAAAAATTTCATTAAAAGAAATAAATATACACACATTAAAAAACCCCAAACCCTTCTATTCATTTCCTTATTATAACATTCAAGCTCTTTATGGCACTGTGCCTAGTTTGTATTACCAGGACTAGGTTTTTGCAAATGAAACTCTTTCAATTAGTGTTTCAGGAAGCAATTAAATTGTCTAAAATATATTAATGAACACATTGAAATCTGGAAGAGTACACTTTTTCTAATACTTCCATTATTAACGCACCATCTGTTTTGTTTTGTTCCCTCACTAGTGTACAGTTTCAGTAACCTCATGTCCACAGAAGACAGTATTCTCAAAAAGCAAAGCCAAGAAATTTAAGCTGATAATCAGTCTTAATTATACAGTATACATTCCAAATAATTTTACAGATACAATAATCAAGCATGACTTTTTTTCTCTCTCTTTTTTGAATGTTTTGTGCGACAAAGAAGCTCTCTGAATAACTCTGGGTTTGATCTCTGTTTTCTTGCAACAATAAAGACAATTAAATATTTGGCTTCAGTATTTGGGGTTATTTCTATAGCAGGCAAAGAAACTAACTTTGCACAAAGACACATACAATAATGAGGCTTAGGGGCAGTAGAGTTTTCATTAGAGAAAAGATTACAGACATCAGATGCATTTGGGGTATTATTTGTGTAGAATACTTGGAAGAGTTTGAGCTAATCGAGGTAGGGCCATGTGTATCACCATCTGTAGAGGGCAATCATAAAATATCCTAAGATAATGACTTAAAAAGACATATGAAAACTATTAATTCACTCAGGCTACCAGAAGTATTTCTTTCTGTTTAAATGGTAGGAATCATTACATTTGACCTCAAACCAAGCTAAAGTACCAGATAGTTTCAAATCTGTTCTAAAAGGCACAGATTGCTCCCTTGAACACTTGTGGCTCTTTCTTGGGGTGAAACCAGGTGCAGGGTGAGATGATACACTGGCTGCCCTCACAGTGAGCGGCAGAGCAGGTATCACCTTTTCACTTCAGTATCGAGCAGATAATTTTTAAGAATCAGAAGCAACTTTAATGTTTCCAGTCCCACAGCAGCTAATCCTGAATATGCTTTTAGTTATGGAAATCCTGAAACACATTGCCTCATGTTTCCTGGTTATATTAGGAACACAATTGTTTATAAAACTAGAAGTTTGCAAACCCTCCCTCCTGATTTGTGGGCCCTCCTGCAGTTTCCACAAAGAGCATGAGTCATATCTGTTGTTCGGGATGAAGGCTCTTTTTATTAAAAGATCAAGCCAGTTGATGATAAAGGGATTGTGGTCAGATTTCTTTGGAAACAGCTAGACCTTAGACATGAAAGAGCCCAAATCTGTATAGTTTCAGAGGACCAGCCTCAGTGTGCATTTCAAACCCAAGCTTTCAGAAAGGCCAGAGGTGATGTGCATCAGGAAAGACCAGCAGTGAAGGGTATTATTTTGATTGGTACCTCAGGTTGCCTGGGTTTTGTGTCAGGCACCAGTGGAGATTTATCATTTTTATAAATTTAAATTATTTATAGAGCCAAAATTTGAAGGTTTTGATCCTTTTTCATTAGATTTCTGTGCAAATAGTAACTAGTCCTGCAGCTTTGTAACACAATAGGACTGGGAAATGGATTTGTACACTGTGAGATTTTTTGCAGATATGCAACAGTTTCCTATACTTTGCTGGTTCATCTGCCAACTGAAAGTCAACCCCCAGTCGCTCTTCCCAGGAATAAAGAAAGCAACATATAGATTAACTGTGAGCAGATAAAAGGAGTCCACTATCAGTGTCAGGATTTTTTTTTTTTAATCACAGATGTGTGACTCAAACAGCATAGTAAACTTTAGAGTACAAACCCAAGGTCCTCAGGTTCTGCAGGCTACAGCATACTTGTTACCATTGGATCATTTAAAAATTAGCTTGGGTGCATCCATCTGAGTTGCATTTAGGTCTGAGCCCTCTGAGAAATCTCTGTTCTGTTGATTAGTGAGAGCTTGGAGAGAAAAAAAAATAAATTGCATTTGTGTTCACTTTAAGGAGGCTTTTTATTATCAGAGCAGTGTGAAAGGATCTGGTATAAAGGAGATTTAGTCCTTAAATTTTAAACATTATATAAAAATTTAAATTAGTCTCTATTCTTCAAATTGTTGTCATTATGGAAAGGTCAGAGATGACGAATTGTTTGTTGCTGCTGCAGATATAATGTACTGTACAGTTCTATTATTTGCTGTTGAAGAAAACATGATTTATTGTATAGTGTCAGAAAATATTTGCTCCAGGCCTGCAGTATATGAAATATATAGCCTGTTTTCAGCCATGTTGCTTAAAGGAACTACCATACTATCCTCCGAGTCTAAAAGGGAGATCTTCCTAGTAGTCTAAATCATTATTTAGTGATTTAGCAAGAACACTATGTCTTCAAAATAGTTACCACAGCTACACATCAAATGGTCTAATTAATAGAAAAAAAAAATAAAACATGCACCAAGTAGCATTTCAAAACCTACTGAACTTTGCAGCTGTTTCAGGAGGCATTCTGTATGTTGCAACCACAGCCACATGACTGGAGCCACAGTTAGAAAGTCAACAAAAAGCTTTCATCATATATAGAAACACGATGTAAATTTAAACACTAAACTGTATTAAAAAAAACCAAAACTATGTAGTTTCTTCATCTTATTGGAGCACTTTTAGATTTTATTTTTCTCCATTCCCAAATCAGAATTAAAAAGCAGGAATAAAAAAAAAAAAAAAGAAGTTTAAAACCTAAAATGTAAAGTAATCTCCAGTTTAATTGAAATTGTTGACTTGGTTCTGATAACTTAAAAGGTACTTCATTTAGCTCAAAAAGAAAATCCAGGTGAATTTAAATCACAAAATTGGAAATACTGAAAGAATGTAGAATGTTTTTTGAAAGAAATTAAATCTAACCACTTTTCTGCAAATGTACACAGTTCCAGGAAATCAGTCCTTCTAGCAAATAAAGGTTGTAGAAAATTTTCATTTCAAATCATCAGTATTTTAGTAATGTCCAAGCAATGAGCATTATTTGAAAAATAATATCTCAGTCAAGCCTGTCCTACAATACCTATTTTGAGCAATGGGATATGCAGCCATTTTAAAGATGGACAATTTTTCATGAGGGTCTCTGAAACAGGTTTCAAATCTTCAGTCTCTGCTGCCAAATTCACCTTCACATACGAAAAACAATAACAGAGTTATAATTACCTCAAAGCAGTTATTTTCAAAGAATATCTGGTGCATTATATCTGCTCAACAGGAGAGTCTCAAAGAGTGTGGGGAGACAGTGTGAAAAGAAATGTAAGGAACACAAGAAGCTGGGAAAACTGGCGTGTGCATGAACACACACGGAGAAAGGCAAAGAGACATCTTTCCTAGGGTGTCTTTTGAGAATTATGACATCAAATTCTAAAGCACTTTACAAAAATGTGGCAAATTCATCTCAGCTGGTAACTCTGTTAATGTCAGTGGAGTTACAGTGGGAATGAATTTGTTCCAATGAGAGCATCACAAGGAGTACACTACTGTTAGACTGTTACATTGGTTATTAACTCGCTTTTCTTTCAGTGCTAAAGAGTATAGCTGAAACTTCGTGGATCTATTTTTAAACTATGTAAAGTATTTGCTTCACAGATCAAAGAAATATGAAACCAAACTTACCATAGCACAGACTGGTGCAAAAATGGGCTAGACTGAAAGAAATGTCTTTGAAATATTCTAGGGACTCAGCATGAAGCCTGGTTAAAGTTGTATAGCTTTCCATTTGAAAGGTCACGTTAAGAATTGGCTTATAACTTTGTGAGAGAGTTACTTTTCAAGCTGAAATTGTTCATAGTTATTCTCAGTCAGAGACTTTTTTTTTTTTTTAAATAATGAGCAAAAAAGGGGAAGTGATTTTTAAATTTTACTTTTGATTAATTGCCTTTAGTGCATACGAGAGCAGAGATTGAGCAGCTGGTGTGTGTCAGAATTAAGAAGGTGAAAAATGTGGTTCAAGCAGATGAGAAACTTGTCTCCCTGAGTGCAGAGAATGATTTGGGAAGCACTAAATGGATTAGGGACTGTACTGGGACTGAAGAAGGAGAGAATGGTGGCTAAACCTGTGTACTACTTCTTAAATTTGGGGGGTTTACCCTCCAAATTCCATTGGCATCCCATTTTCATTCTTTCCACAGTGGATTTTCACTTTTGGAAACATATGAGCAGTAGTCCTTGGTGTGCAGTGAGCAGAAAAAGTAGTCCCAGGCTGAATGGGACAAAACAAGGCCCACTCTTGCTCTCTGTCTGCCCTTGGGATAAGACTTACACAAAAAAACCCTGCAGGTCTCCATTTGGGTCTCTGCACAGAGAAAGGTCACCTTGGTCCTGCTTGGGTAGTTCTGTTTCTGATCTGTCAGTTGTAAAGTTTGGACATAGTCCAGGGAAGGGAGTTGAGCTAATACACAAGCTAGAAACTGTCCTGATATATGCTTCCCTAGAGATATGGTGGGTTTCCAGGCTGATCTTTAGATTAGGCATGTGGTGAAAAATTCACAGCTAGTCAGGCTCACACAGCCTGTGCTAGATCCTGAGGCACCATTCATTCAGGAGTGTATATAGATAGAAATGAACTTAGGAAAAGGACCTTCTCCTCTATGTCCATGAAGGTTGTCTGATGGACAGTCTCTAGGAAAAAAGGCTGAGGCAGTCCTAAGTGAAACTCAGGATCTCTGCCATGATTTGTGTACTAACATGATGGAGGTACTTTATCAGTAGCTGTTGAGTGACCCTTGGCACAAACTGAGAAAGAAGAACAGTGGGATATCAGATATTGTCCTGGACCTCCATCATCACAGAGGTTTGTCCTCCTTCCCTCCATGACATCCCCCTTCCCTAACCTTGGAGACACAGTGTGTACCTTCGCTGTTCCTGTAGTTGCCCTCTTATTCCTCATACTTCTCCTGCAACAGGTGGAAACACCAGCTGCTTGTCTTGTCGCAGAGAACAGAAAATTGTCTCAACTAATTAATCAGGTGCCTCTCTCATGGGTTTATTCTGGATGAAACTCATCCTGTTCACCTACCAGTGCAGACACAATCTCAGGCTAACCCCTCTCCTTCTTTCTCTGTTTAGTTTTGCCCTGAATTAGCTGAAAATGGAGTGTTGTTTTCTGCTCCATCCACCTGAGAGGACAGAGAAAACCCTGCATAGGTGGGTCCTCAGCATTGCCCATTTCCTGGCACCAGAGGATCCTACCCCTCTCCTTGCTGTAGCCTTTTTGTGTGGAATAAGATGCAGCAGTAAACAAAGAATGAGCTTTGTCTGTTCAAACACGTTAATGACCAACCAGTCAATACTACCTTATTCATTTATTAGAAACTGAGAAAATGCTTGTTACCTTTTGAGACCTGACTATTGCAGGTGGTGGGTTTGTTTGTTTAGTATATAAGAAGTTATCGATCAGAATATTTAGTCAAAAGTTAGAATGCTTATTGTGAAGTGTTGCTGAGATGTGTGGTTTTACTGGGCTAATCTAAAGCAAAAATTATTAAAGTCAGGTCAATAATATGGATTGCTCCCTTCTTTAACATCTTGCTCAAAGAAATACAAATGAATTTATTTATATCCATTTGTAATATAGATTTCTGCATCCATCTCCGATATACTAATGTTTATTCTTGTGGGAATTCAACTGGTAGGTCTTTCCTTATCATATTTACTGTCGTTAAATTTGTTGAATAATTTTGATGCATAATTCAATGTGTATATCCTGTGAAATAGCTTAATAAAATCAGTGTTTACAGCTCTTCCGAAGCTTTGAAAAACATTTAGAAAGCAAATATATTATGGTTTCTTGACTCAGCTTGGGAAGCATACTTTCATATTTCCCAGCAGTATTTCCGCCTTTTGTTATATATCAAAGACAGATTTCCTCCCCTATAGCTTTCTAGTTTCCTGTGTAAATATGTTTGTCTACATTAGACCTTCACACATTGTAAATCATACCCTACTTGCACACTGTGTTTTGTTTGTGACTACAAACAGGAGCCCCATACTTTCTTTCTTGAAGTATTTTCTACTTTGGTAATTTTATTGCATTTAATGTATACAATTTCTGTTTGAATAAGCCTATTGCAGCTTGCCTTTTTATTACTGCTCAATTATAAAGCACTCCAAGTGCATTATGAAAACTTCGAAGGTACAGAAATGAAAGATCATTTGCAAGGAGAACATATACAAAAGGTCACATTCGATACTGAGATACAGTTGATGCTTCCCTGCATCCCAACAACCCCTCTTCTGAGCCATGGGGCTGTATTGATAAGCACACTTATCTTCCTCGATGGTAAAAATGCCCTGCTTTCCAGAATCAGTCAAGCACTACAAAAACTAGTGGGGTCTCCCCAGAGGCATGTCCTCATGTCTAGTTGTTCATATTTGTGTTTTTCAGCTGTCTCGTACAAGCACAGCATCCACATCCAGGCACATTCATCACTTCAGCATTAGAAGGCTTATCACTTGCTGTCATAAGGCGATCCACTGACAGATGCTCTGGCATTTTCATCACCCTCAATACTGTTTCCATTATATCTTGTATAGGTTCTCTGAAGGGAGATGACACGCACATGTGGAGACAAATTCTTTGAAACACCGAGTAAACCCCAGTCTTTCTTTTCAAGAAGTATTGAATATTTCTAGTTTATTTGAACATGAGTTGTGCTTTCTGAAGAACTTAGTTTTGAGTTATTTTGGGAGAGAGTAGATTGTGGTGGTGGTGAAGGTTCTTATCCATGTGAAGAAAATAATCATGGTCCTTTTAAATAATTTTAATTCATCACACTATATTTATAACAACTCATCAATCTCAAGGCACTTTTAAACATATGCAATTAATTTCATGCATGCATCCCTTTGTTACGTAATTAAATCACAGAGAGCTGAAGGGTGGTGTGTCCAAGGTCCTATCATAAACTGGAATAATCACTATTAAATGTATGTGTTGATTCTTTTTCCCCTCAGAGCACTGACAGCCAGTCTGGTGTGGTCTGAAGGAAGAAACTATGGAAAATAATAATGTGGCTTTAGAAATGCTACTTCTGCCTATCTTCTTTGTAATAACCTTTCTTGTTCAAAGCTACCAGAAAAAAAATTACTTGTACTGTTCTATGTTTTTGGTTTTTTTTTTTGGTAACTTGAACTATTTACAGTATCTCCATTATTTTCCTCTTCTGCAAGGAGGACATAGAAAAGCATATTTATTGTACTGTCTATCCGAAGTTAACCACAGGGCTTCAGGTTTAATATCTCATCACTTTCACAAGTCTCATGTTTACAACATCCATGAGGTATTGAAATTCTGCTTATAGAGGGTATTGTATGATTTTTCAAGTCTGAAAGAGTTTAGCAATTCCTTGAAATTCTATAGCATACATTCTAATGTAGACAAATCCTTCCTTCATGTACAAGAGCAACAGCAATTATCTCTATGGAAATGGTAACTGAAAATCAGAATATAACATAATAATATGTATATGCCTCTGTAGGAGTGAATCTGACACCTGATTTGCTCATAAACCACCATAACCATCCCACAGCCTATATGGTGTTGAAAGGGAGGATGTTTTTAGGCTAAGGCTTTGCTGTTGCCCCTCAATGTGAGGATTTGTGATGAACACAATCTTCAGACAGTATAGGATAACGGTGTCAACACCTGTGTGCTAAACTAGCATACGAAAAAGTACAGCAAGAACAATGTCCATAAGTTGTGAACAGGAAAGCAGCTATCTGGGTGGAAGTGCAAACCATGTCTCTTCTAATTAGGTCAGACTCAAATGGTTTGAAAAGACTCCAAAACCACTTTGGCACTTGTAGCTGGTCACTGACATTGTGTATGGGATGTCTGGCAGTGTTTTTAGTCCTGGGTGGGGTATATAACCAAGACTTCTGTATGTTCCTTCCCCATTTCATTTCTCAAAGACTCCACAGGACAGGTAAGAACCCAGCTTCTGATATTTCAATTTATCACCAAGATACTTGATTAATATATTCTTGATCTCAGTAGGACTCTTCCACTGGGAGTTGGACTAGGTGCAGATTTATTTAGAAGAAAGCAGCCAGTGTGTGGCTGTTCCCAGATGTCTTTCTGAGCTCTGCACATTTGTGGGCATTAGCTTGCAGGCTAGCTGGTTCAACAGATCTCTTTCCCCATGGTTATTTCAAGGTATCAAGGCATAAGACAAAGGCAGTCTAGATTCTTCAGATTATATATTCCCTACTCACTGTATTCTCTTGTTTTTCTAGTACATTTTGTGGGCTAGTTGCATTTGTCCGTCTGTCTTTATATAGTTCTGTTCTAACATTTGAATCAACCCAGCAAGGTACACCTATTTAAAAGACTGTTTTGTGAGTAAGAATGATGACCTGAATAAAACCTACTAAATATTCCAGGTAAAATTTGCCCTTTTTAATTATAACCTCTCTGGTAGACCTGAGAGCAGTATATAATTTTTTTTATATTCACAACAACAAGAAGCTTGGTCATGAATTCTATTAGTACTGTTGCTCTCTGCACTTAGGGTAAAAAAAGCAGATTCCAGTCTTTAGCATAACCAAATTATACAAATCTAGTGAGCGGTGATATAAATAACAGCACTGATGTCTTCAAGCATCAACTGATGTTTGCTAGACTTGACAGGTTCTAGTAATTGGAGAACCTGTGATTGACTTAGCAATGCCTGTGCTGCTGTATATTGCTGTAGAAAAGCCTCTGTGCCTGTGAAGAAGGGCAGGGGAGTCTAACATTAAAAATAATCAGAGATGTTTTCAATTTTTAATCTTAAATGTCAGAACCAGAGAGACTTCACTCATTGCTCTTTTTAAGGTCCATCTATTATTACTGATTTTTCTTTCCGTATTTCCTAAAATCTGAAATTAAAAAAAAAGATAATTGGTTTTCTACTGATAGCTGTTTCTCTGCCCATTGATTGATAACTGATGGGTACTCTTAGACCTGTAATGCTCTATGGGACCTGAAAAGTTTACACAGCTGTCATGGTTTGAGAACCCCAAAATCCAATTCCCTAGTCCAAACACCCCTCACATCTCAACCCAGTGTGATAGGGGTTTTCCAGACACCACACGAGACTCAAAATGGGAGAAGGGAATATATATATTACAATGATTGTACAAATAAATACTACAATACATTCTATACAATCTTAACTATCTCTACCATGACATAAAAGTATTTACAATGGATCAAATCTCTTCTCCCCTCCAAATAAAAGTCCAGGAGGGAAGAAGGAAATGATCCTTTCCACTCTCAAAGTAGCAATGTCTCTAAGGCAGCAGGCATCTGTCTCTCTCTTCCATGCAGCAGCTGTAGCTGGATCTCTGCCAGTATACATGAGGGGGTATCCAAGCCCTCGTGGCCCTTCACCTCCAAGAGAGGGTCTTCTCTTCCGTGGGCTGCATTTCCCAGGACAAGGGCGCTTCACCACGTCATATCATGAAGCGCAGGGGTCTTCGTGACGGTCCTTATCTTCAGGGGATTCAAGTTCCCTACAGAGCTCTTAGGCTCTGATCTCAGGCTGCTAGCTTAGCTTAGCAGCAGCGGGGTCCAAGGTCACTCCCTCTGCATTCTTTCTCCGTCCTGGTCCAGCTTTCCAGGACGCTTTGAGCTTCTCAGCTCCTCTCTGCAGTGCATGCTGCACTTCACTCCTCCCTTCTAGGAGGTGAGGGGTCTCCAAGGAGTTTGGGGGTTTTTTGGTTTTAGTTCTTACCCCAAAACTCTCTCTCTGTCTGTAGAGCTTAGTCTTGTTCTCTCTCTCTGCTGCTGGCTCTCTTTCTCTCTCGAACAACTCTGTGTCTTCCTTGGCTGCATGCTGTTTGCTGCTCCTTATCTCTTCTGGTTCTCTGCCACCACTCTCTGGACGCTGCTCCTGCTGCTGCTCTGTCTCTGCTCACTCACGGTGGAGAAAACTTCTTTAGCTTTCTAGCTACAGGTACTTAGCCCAGTTTTACACTGTTCCAAGTCCCTGTAGCCCCCCCTGCTGGGGGCTGGGGGGGGGCCAGAGCCCCCCAGGGGGCTTCTGCCCTTTCTCCTCGTGGCCTTACAACATGGGTACTTCTACAACCACTACAACTACCTTCTCTTCCGTTCTGCTTGTGATATGTTTATATTTTGCAAAAGCGCTCATTGGGTAAAACATCAAGGGTTACCACCCCCTGGGGTTTTACAATTTTATAACTTCAGGGGGAAAACTATCATGATCCTTTTGCATCCCTGGAGAACGTTTTCTGTAAACCCTTAGAATTGGCTATACAGCCATGGTTCAGACTGTTTGTCACAAAGCAGCATTTAAAGGACTCATTTGACTTTATAATGTCTAATTTGTGCGTGGTTTTATTAGAAGGAGAGGGTTTGAAATGAGCACAGGGGCAAAATAAGACATAAATTAGGACAGTGACTACTCATAATATTCCAAAATTCCCCTTACTCTTCCATATTTTTCTGACACTTCATCTCTCCCAGATGTGATGAGAGTGAAGCACCAACTATGTGTCAGCAACAGTGTCTTAAAATCCTGTTAAATGTTCTCAAACAAGAAACTTTTTGTGCTTATAACTGGCAGAGCAGGGGAGGAGGGCCGTGTGACCCCCTTCTGTCTGCTGCTCCTCTGACAGTAATTTTAGTTTGCTGACTGATTGGCAAGTCACCAACCTGTTAGCAAGAGCTGTTTAGCTGTGGGACCTGAGACAAGGTTGTTTAATAGTGTCAAGCTCTAAAAATGAGCTCCTTCTGAGGCCAGGGAAAGTTTGGCTTGAATATTCATTTCAGTCCTTTGTATTGCTGGAGCTTTACAGAAACAGATTATGCAAAGGTATACACGAATGGTAAATACATGGTAAATAAATGGTATACACAGGAATGGTAAATCACAGAACCAAAGAATCACAGAATCATGGAATCATAGTTTGGATTGGAAGGGACAATAATCTAGTTCAACACCCTTGCCATGAGTAGGGACACCTTCCACTAGACCAGGTTGCTCAAAATCTCTCCTCCAGGCTGAACAGCCCGAATTCCCAGTCTCTCTTCACAGGACAGATACTCCACCCCTCTGATCATCTTCCTGGCCTCCTCTGAACTTGCTCCAACAGGTTCATGTCATTCGTAAGTTGGGTGCTCTAGAGCTGGACGTAATACTCCAGATGGGATCTCATGAGAGCGGAGGAGAGGGGCAGAATCCCCTCCCTCGATCTGCTGGTCAAATTACTTTTGATGCAGCCCAGGACATGGTCACCTTTCTGGGCTTCCAGCACATGTTTCTGGGTCATGTTGACCACCAAGACCCCCAACTCCTTCTCTCCTGGGCTGCTGTCAATGCATTCTCTGCTCAACCTGTTTTTGTGCTTGGGATTGCCCCAACTCAGATGTAGGACCTTGCGCTTGGCCTTCTTGGATTTCATACGATTTACACAGGCCCACCTCTCAAGCCTGTCAGGGTCCTTCTGGATGGTATCTCTTCTCTCCAGCATGTTAACCAGACCACAATACTTGGTGTTGTTGGCAAACTCACTGAGGGTGTTCTCAATCCCCCTCTCCATGTCCCTGACAAAGATATTAAACAGCACCAGTGCCAGTGCCAATCCCCGAGGAAGACACTCATCACTGATCTACACTTGGACACTGAGCTGTTGACCACAATTCTTTGGGTGTGACCATCCAGCCAATTCTTTATTCACCGTGTGGTCCATCTGTCAAATCCAAGTCTTTTCATTTTAGAAACAAGAGTGTTGTGCTGGACAGTGTCAAGTGCTTTGCACAAGTTCGGGCAGATGGCATCAGTTGCTCTTCCCTTTTTCACCAATGCTGTAATCCTGTCATAGAAGGCCACTGGCTTTGTCAGGTATGATTTGTCCTTAGTGAAGACATGTCGGCTGTCAACAGTCACTGCCTTATTTCCCATGGTTTAGGATGGTTTCCAGAAGGATGTGTTCTGTGATCTTACTCCATGATCTTTTTGGGTACAGAGGTGAGACTGACTGGACTATATTTCCTCAGATATTCCTTTTTTTCCCTTTTTAAAATTTGGAATTATTTTTCCACTTTTCCAGTCAGTGGCAACTGATGATTGCTGGGTTACATGGACTTCAAGGCTCTCCACTCAACCAGTGGAATGTTCCTCCATCAAGAATACACCCTCCCTGTTCTCCATTCCATGCCAAAGTCTATGCAAGCTGCTGCACCAGGCCCTGACTGAGGCACCAGACTGGTTTGCCTGCCCTGATCCTTTGCACTTCCCAGGGCTCCCCTTTGCAGGGGTAGAGGGTAGCCACCGTTACCCATGGCCCTGCCCAGTCCTGGTCAGCTGCCCTTGTGAGAGCTGCTGCCTCACGGAGGGTCTCGGCACTCCCCTGGGTTTTCTCAAGTATAGCAAAGCCTGTTTCTGAGAACAGGGTTGGAATAGCTGATGTCTTCATGTGCCTTCCTCGCTTATTTTATAGGTTTGTGACGATAAACAGAGCTAAACCACAAGGTTCTGTAAAGATGCAAAAAGTAATGATGCTTTGGGCTAAAGGGTAGAGAATAAATCAGGTCTTATGGTCCCATGCCATTGTGTAAAATCAGTTTTTGTAAATTATATCCCTACTAACAGATTGAGGCATTTAGTCTGGGCTTGCTGGACTTAGATAGAACCTGTTGCTTCTTTTTAGCTCCTTAATCTATCAAATACATAATCACAACCTGTGCTTCCTAATGTTTACATTTCTGATATCTTTAGCTCCTGGTCTGCTCTGAGAAGCCCAAAATGGTCTTTTTACATTTCCACTTCTGAATTAAAATTTTCATGATACAGAAGACTGAAATGTTTTTATCAGGCTCTCTCTCTGCTGTAGTTGCTACTCACACCATAAATGTGGCTGGAATGGCTCATTTTCAATTTTCCATGTAACTCAAGAACCATGTGTTCTCCCAGGAAAGGCCACTACTATGGTATTCATATGCCCACAGCTCAGGTTTTGTATTTGCATGAATACATGTTTATAATTATTTTTCTTTTTTCTTTTTTTTTTTTTTTAAATAAGCCATTTAAAAAGGTTACTCGACACATCACTTCTTACATCCAGCAGCTGGCATTTATCTTAGCAGTATCAAGTGATGAACTGGAGACAATAAAAGATAGAAGAGAGAAAACTTCTTCATAGGATTTTGCTGACTTATTTTTAACTTTGTACAATGACCATGTACCATGCCAACAGATGCTTTAGAGAGCAGTATTATAATAAAAATCACTGTTAACATAATTCAGCTATATCTCATTATTGTGAACACTAAAAAGAAGGGGCTAACAAAAAAGCTGGATTATATTGATTTATGATTGTCCTCATTTAACTAAACTCTTCTTTGAGAAAGCACTCAGACAAAGTTAAATTGCTTAAGTATTTACGTAAAAAAAAAAGAGAAATAACTGAAAGAGATAAAGCAGTTGTTTTCAGTGTGTCTTTTTCTACTAAAGTTTTAGAGCGATTACCCTAATTGGAACTGTTAACAGGAGAATGAGATGCCAGCTGTTGGAGAAGGGGATAATGGAAAAGGCTTTGTAAAAGAAGTCTGCAAGATTAAACCTTTTGAGGGAAAAATTATAATTTATCTCATGAGTCTCCAGTTTGGCTGAACTAAAAATGCACAGAGATGAATGTTTTGGTTTGGGGATTTTTTTTGTTGTTGTTGATGGGTGTTTTTCCTATTGTTCATTTGTAATACATTATCACTTACAGGAAAAACAAACCCGATTTTGTGCAAAACAAGAGCTCCATCAAGGACACCTGAAGGAGTGAGGTACTGAGTGTGATGTGTTTGTTCATCCTGAAGATGAACATGCAAATACCTGTTCCCACAACTGTCAGAGGAATAACAAGGATGACTGTCTGTGGCCCCTTTTCTGTCATCACAGCACAAAACTATTTTCAGGAAGCTCTCACCAAGTGTAAACATTTTCCTCACATTTCCTTTGCCTCACTGCTATAAATGTGAACACTGGATGTCTTCCCCTAAGCTTTCTGAAGGCATCACAAGTGTAGCAGTCCATATTTCTTCCTAATTCTGCGTTGAAGTGTGTGATGTTACCAAACCAAATGGAGGAGAAAGAGGGGGGTGAAGAAAGCCAAGGAATACCTTTAAGAAGGAAGAAGCAGTTTATACAGCAAATAAAAGCCAAATAAAAGCTGTGCTGACATAATAAGTCTTCTCACGATATTATTAATATTCCAGTATACCCAAGGATGATACAGCAATTGCTGAAGGATGCTGTTGGTTATTCTTTCCACAGTATCTTTTGGGAACAAGTGGTCTGATACTGTTCCTCTTTCACTCATTTCAGTTGTGACAGCATTCTCTGTCTAAAAGCAGAAGACTAAAATGTTGCAGACATTCCTACTGTGGTTAGTGCAGTAACACTGATGAAACTATCAGGTCCAGACACATCTGAAAGTACGGAAGGCAAAATAAGTTCACTCTCTGACAACATCTCTATTTTTTGAAAATACAGTGTGTGACTCTGACCAGTTCTTTATAGACTTTATACAAGTTTGATCATCATAAATATCCTATGAGAAAATTTAGAATATTTATAAATCACATTTTGAAACACTACTTTCTTTTGGTAACCAGTGGTGAGGGTTATGCTCATTCTTGAAGAAAAGGGAGACAAGGCATATCAAGATAACTGAATGTACTTTGTCTGTGTGTTATTTGTATTTGAACTATTTGGCAGGATCACCTAAAAGCATTTCAGGCGCCCTCAGACACCTGAAAGGCCAGTTGGGCCTGGTATATATACTACATAGTCAACATGAAACATATACCTTCTTGGAGACAGCTAGAGACACCACAGGACATTAGAAATGATTGCATTTGCCCACTGTCCCACACAACATCCTTGTCTCTAAAGGGAGAGACATGGATTTGACAGAAGGACCACTTGGTGGATAAGAAAGAGGTTATGTGGTCACACTCAAAAGAGTTGCAGCCTTTTTGGAAGTCCTTTTTGGTGCCCTGACTTCCATCTGCCTTCCAGAAGTGTTTATCTCTCCCTCAGTACCTGTTTTGCCACTATCATCTCCAGGTATAAGACTCAGAACTACTGGCCACAAAAAAATTTAGGAGCCACATGTGGCTCTTTGCATTTTGGTGCTTTGGTCTCAAGTTCAAGAGTGTCAAGAACAGAACTGCAAACATTGGCCTTGCACTGGCTCCTGAAGACAGATTTATACACCTTATTTCAAAAACCTGTGCATGTTTGAAAGATATGTATGTAATGGGAATGAGACTTGATACTGTTGAAGTAGGGAGAAGACTCTCAGGTGGTTGCTAGCTCATGCTCACTCTTTATTATTATAAGTTGAAAGATTCAGGTTTAAACTTGGTGTGTGCAAAAACTATGCAATACAACTCCATATGGAATCTTTAGTTTCAGTTTATAGGTGTTTTTTACTAAATTCAGATTTGATTTTGGCAAGTCAGATGTAATGCATATATCTTTTGCACCCCTCGTGGAGGAGATCTTCTCACTTCTATTTTACCTTAAGAACAAACCAAATGGATACATAGGACCCCATGTATCCATGTGTGACGTGGCAATCAGCTTCTTACCTAATTGTACGGATGCACAGGTAAAGGTCCTAGGTATCTGGAAGGCTGCCTATTCAGTTGATAAATCTGAGGCAAAGCAGATGGTGAAGTTTGCAGCACACTAAGTATAAAAGTGCTTAGCAATGCTGCTAGGTATATCACAGTTTCTTTACAAAAAATCCATTGTTATCAAGGATTTTAAAACATGCTTGTAATGATCCATTCTGCACAGTACAACTCAGCAAGTAAGTCTGAAAAGAGAGCAAGTATTTCATTAATTTCCCTGAATTGTAATCAGAACAAGTCTTTTGGATCCACATCTGATGCACAGTGGGTAGGGACATGCAATGTTTTCTTACTGTGTTATTTGCAGATATTTTTCAGTTTAAACTATTTGACCTCACTATTTTGTGGTCTTTTATATTATTTACTTAGAGATCTGTGAAAATATTTCAGTCAGGATATTTCCCATAATGCTAAATGCCATATAAAAGTAATGGCTACTGTCTCCAAAGAGCTTACAAGTTTAGCCTCAAGTCACGCACATTTTCTGCACACATGAGGTTATAGGAAGGATTGTTGACACGGACTATTAGTAAAGTTTCTCAGCAGTTTCCATCTTAAGATTCTGTTTACAGAATCTGACTGAAAACTGCCAAAATTTTACCAGTTTAAGTGAAGTGAGTGCATTTAGTTGCTCTGAAATGCTTAAGCCAAGAGTAAGAACAGATACCAGATAAGCTATTTTGTTTATCTGCCAAAAACAAAATGAAAACAAAACAAAAAAACAACAACCAAAAAAACCCACTCTGGTATTCTAGTGTTTTCCATCCAGCACTTACTCTTTTTGCAATGACTGTGATACTACAACTGCTTCTTCTACCACCACAACAGAAATCCACACGTCAGCAATCAGCTCGGGGGAAAAAAACGTGTTCACTGCAGATGTACTGAAGCTTCCCTACAAATAACTCTGATGGCTCTGAGCACAATCGGGGGGGTGAAGGATTCACTGAAATTATGGCAATTTTCCCTCTAAAGTCATCCAGAGGAAATGGCTGCAGGGTTATTGTATCTTATGAGTCTTCAATGATTCTTCAGCTGCACAAACTAGAAAACACAAAGAACAGCAGCAGAACAACAGCAAAAGTACAATAAGGAGAAGGGAGTAGACTGAGACAAAGAATCAGTCTGGGGACACCATAATTAGAGGATTCAGCCTTGATAAGAGGAAGACAGATATAGCATCAGTGGAGACAACATACAAGAATGGGGAATGCGATATAAAAGTAAAAGGAAAGAGAGAGATTGAAGATGAGTTGAGAGGGAAAAAGTGAAGCTGGTTGGGCAACAAGACATAAAATGGGATAGGTATGTGGGAGAGAGGTCTGGATGTTGCTGAGATGGAGTTTAAAAGCAAGTATCCCTTGTAAAAAGGTCATGAGTTAACACTGCAGAACTGATCACTCAAAAGTTAGTAATACCAGAATTCATTTTGCTTAAGTGAAAGAGAAACATTCTAAGATGCAAAAGTTCTTGAAAATAATATAATTAGGGTTTTTCTAAAGGCTTTCAAAAACTTGTTCAATGCTGCATCTTGTTGGCAGCAGCATAGGAATCTCTTCCCCCATCTCTTTCCCCATAGGAGTATCAAGCAGAGCAGTTAACATTTCAGATCCTACAGAGGCGTGTGTAAAAGATAAATGAGGAAATTGATCATTCTGTCCCTAGGGAGCAGATTTCATGTTCCAAATTTATTTCATTGGATCCAGAACCTTGATGCTTCTGCAAATCTCGTTTGAAGCCTGATGGTATCTCTAGGAGTATAAATACCATGGAATTTTCTAGATGGATTTGTACTATCTGCAGTGCCAACAACTAAACTCATATTTGAGTTCCTTTAACAAGGAAATCAGCTGCTGCACCCCTGCACATAGCAAAGTGGGCAATGGGGACTCATATAAGAATATATGACAGTACCAAAAAGGCAATATAAACTCACTCTCAGCACCACAGATAAGGGGGACCTTGCAGTTTCTTATGCTGCTGTGGGGATAAGTATAGGCTGAGGTGCCTAAATATAAAATCTTGGGAGTAAGATAAACATTTTAGGGAGATGTAACATAATTTCTCACTAGCATCACTGAATAAGAAATTAACAGTCTGAGAACAGAGACAAAGCTGCATATTTCATCTGCTAATGGAAGTTCTTTTTCTACACTCATTAACACAGCTGAATGACACATAGAGGATTTCATCATCAATCAATTGTTTGTGAATAATCTTCATACTCACTCTCCAATTTGCTGAAGAATTACTTTGAAAGAATTGAATTACTATTATTAATGAAAGAAAGTTCAGTTACAAAAAAAAAAAGGAAGAAAACTCAATGCCTCACTGTATTAGACATAAGGAGCTAGCGTGAAGATATCATTTTTCCAGAGAGTCACAACTCTGAGAGTTGGATAATGTACGACAGGTGAAAAAAAAAAAGAAAAAGGTACAGAAGACAACAAGAAAGGTTTGAAGAATGTCAACAACAAATACAGATGTGACTGTGTAATATTTAAATAACTGCAAACAACAAATACCTTTGAGAATTTTACAATTTCCTCATAATTAATGGAAAGAAGGAGAAGGGAAGTGATACAAAGATTATCCAACTCAATCCTATTTGCCATTTTCTGGTGACCAAAAAATAGTTGATTTGCAGCAAGTACAACTGGATTCCTGTCATACTCTTCTTATTTTGGCATAATTTGTGGTGTCTAGAGCCAGAAGAGATCAACAGTCCATCTAGTCTAATCACCAGCCTACCACGTGCCATTTAAGTTCCCCCAGTTACCTTTGTACTAAGTTCACAAACTTGCTTTCAGCAAATCATAACTTCAGGAAAGTATCCTGTCTTAATTTGAAGACTTAGGGGAACATAGGCTTCATAAAGTCCCTTGGTGATTTTTCCCATTCGTTAATCAAGAAAGGTTTACCACCTAACATCTAAACTGAAATTGTCAATTCTTTGCTTTCACTTTTTCATTCTCCTCCTATTTTTTCAGTTATTTTGAAGTACATGGTACTTTCTATCTACTGAAAATATTTCTACTCTGTAATCACATCTATCTTTGGTTATCGTTCAGATAAACTAAATAGATTGAAAAAAATATTTTCTTTTGCATTTTCTCTAATTCAAAAATAGGTAGTTAGCTACTTCTGCAACCTCTGCAATTTTTCAATATCCCTTTTAAAATAGAAGACACTTAGGGCAGGCTTCATCTCCAGCTCAATATACGTGACTTGACTCATTTTTGCAAATAACTAGCACTATTTTTGATATCCACAGACATCTAAGACATAACACAGTGTAGGCAGAGAACTTTCAAAAGATATGCAGCCCTTCTGACAGGAAATTACAGTCCAGTTAGGTTATCCTAGAGCATCACAAATGGTAATAGACACAAAAGTTTAGGCAAAGGAATCTTGCCACAAGTTCCAGACTAAGTCAACTTAATTCCATAATCTCGAATGCACGCGTAAAATACACCTTAAATGTTCACATATATTTCACATGCATATATAAAATACACCTCACATGTGCACATGTATTCCACCTGCACATTTAAACTCTCTTTGCAATCAATAACAATCTGGTCAAGGTAGTCAGCAGTACTTAGAGAAAAAGTCAGCTAATTGAAAATAGGTGAAATTAATTACTGCTTAGATTAATGACTATTGAATAGGGTCTCAAATGCGTACTTCAATACACACACTGACATTTATTGCCACTGTAGATATTCTAGGGTATCTTCCTTGGCCTCCAGCCACCATACCAGTCAGTCAAGAGACTACAACCATCCTGTGTCAGCTGTGTGTGGATATCTTGGATATCCTAAGACATCTCAAGTAGAACAAGGCAAATATGTTCCATCAACTGATTGAGGCCTTTCCTTCAAAGTACAAAACCAGAACTACAGTTGCAGTACAAACCTGGTAACATTTGTACTGCATACATCTCTGAGCACTTTCCTTCTTGAATTGTTCCTACCCATACTGTAGAAATTACACAATTAAACAGACTTGTCCGTGAAACTTTTGAGTAAGTCAGTGTTATCCTTCTCCACAACTCTAATAGAAGGGTCTCTTTAATTTCTTTCAAGGCTGTATCATCACTTAACAATGAACAATGCATTGGATGAAAATTGCCCAAATGTTACACTGGAGAGGAATTCAGGACACCAGTTTTCCCAGAGGAAGAGAAAGAAGGAAAGTCTGTTTGTACCACAGAAAAGCAACTGTTTTTTCTCCACACTGTAAGCATATACGGCTGACCCTGAAGAGTGAATGTTCCAAAGTCTGGCAATCATATCCTTGAAAAATCCCAAGGAATATCTAGCATGGGTATCATCTGGAATTTTCCCTTTACTTGAAAACACTTTGCTGTGTACTGCTGAGGTTAAAGGCAGTGCTGAACAGCAGCATGCTCTCTGACACTTGAAAGGTTGTTCTACCTTCAGTGTACATCTGTAACCCTCATTAGCAACAGTGGAAGTCAAGGGTGCAAAACTGGACACCTCAGAAGGCACTACTGGGACGAGCCTTCAAAGGGATGAGGTATGAGAAGACGAGTGACTCATAAAGGCAGGAGGGACTTCAGGAGGCAAATATTTGTTGCCTATTATATGCCTATTTTCATGTTGATCTGCATTTCCTGAGCATAAACCTGTAGAACACAAGGCTAATACCAAATACAGCTGAGAGCCCTCAGTAGCTTGCAGAATTGAACCATCTGAGTTTTCCACGTGTTTGCTGCATAGCATATGAATAAAAACATGGGTTTGTTTGGTTTTCAGAAACCATGTGTGTGGAAAACAATTGTAAAGTGATTTTGCTATCTGCTAGGACTAACTTGCTGTCTAAATCTGGCACATATTATTTTTCCATAGTCCAACATGCAAGGTATATAGGTAACATTTATAAAAACAATGTTAGAAAATATCCAAGGAAAATACGGTACGCTCACTAGAGTTTTGCCCCCAAACATTTTCAGTACATTCTAAAATGTAAATAGTCTGGCATCTATAGATTGTATCAGTTATAAACCACTCAGGAAAACATCTCACCTCATACTGGTAGGTTTGGAAAACAGCTTTTCTTCCTGTTTTGTTCTCAGTGTGGCTATTCCTGCTGCCACCCCAGCAGCTACTGCCATAGCTATTTCTGCTTTGCTGTTACTGCTTTCATTATGCCCCATGTTACTGTCGCTGTGCTGCACTCACAGTAGTGACAGATGTGGCAGTGTGATTATAGCAGTACAGAGAAAGCATCACAGGGAACTGTGATGGGGGAGAAGGCAGGAGCATGAAAAGAGCTCTTGTCTGGAGCAGGCTTGAGGAGGGGAATACAGACCTTATGGGCACATCTGATGTTGTGGGTAATTAACCAAAAATCAAAATTTTAAGAAGTCACTGTGTGTTGGTCCAGTCTATCAAGTGAGACTTGTACTGTTCTTTTTGAGGATGGGAAAAAAAGTTTATAAGTCAAGCAATGCAAGTTATCTTTTCTTTACATAATCTAATAACGCATTTTCTTACTTCTGAGAGGTTCATTTTCTCTCAGTATTTCAAAATATCTAACACTTTATAATCAGATTAACAATCCCTAGGCAGATGAATATGAAAATTGCATTGTGTTTGTGAGGACAGAGTACTCAGCTCAGAGTACTCAGTGTTGTAACTGCACTTCTGTGGTCACATCTGTGGTACCTACATTTTTTCCTTAGCAAGAAAGCTAAAGTAGAACAGAGTATAACCTCATGCAAATGAAAAATCAGGTTATGAAAAATCTAGTTTTTGGAGTCAAGGTAGTATTAGCAGATGCTTGGTCTTTCCTTTTTCTTTCTTTCTTTCTTTCTAGGATTTCCCGATGTCTGTCAGCTTGGTTGCAGCACCAGCTCTAGGAATGTGCAGAACTCACAACCTGTCTTGTGCATACACACTGCAAATTCAGAGAAAATATGCAGTTAGGGAGCCTTTGCCCTTTGATGTAAGATATTCTGTCTGCAAGGTGGTCAGTTTGGTGAGCTCAGTGAGTACTCCAAGCCCCCTGCTTATTCCAAATGTGCACATGTTTCTGCTTAGTAAATTCCAAGCAAAAAATTGATATCCTTTGATCAGGGAATTGATTGTCATATCATTTTGTGATCATACATGGAATCCTCCCATTTATATTGGTCTCTTTTGTGCTTCTGCCTCAGCAAAGACAATAAGGAATCAGATAGGACACTATATTGTCCTGCTTGTCCATAAAGGATCTGGAGGAAATCCTAATTCATACAAAACAGAAAAGTAAAGCGATAGCTAGTCTTTTTCTTTCGTGAAAAAGTTCCAGCACCCAAGCACCCTCTAGGTGAAGAACCTTTTTCTAATATCCAACCTAAACCTCTTCTGACACAAATAAATTCAGGTCATTCCCTCAGACCCCGCCACTGGTCGCTATAGAGAAGAGAGCAGTGCCTGCCCCTCCTCTTCCCCTCCTGAGGAAGCTGTAGACTGCAATGAGGTCTCCCTTTAATCTCCTCTTGTCCAGGTTGAACAGATCAAGTGACCTCAGCTGCTCCACATACAGCTTCCCCTTAAGGTCCTTCATCATCTTTTTTGCCCTCCTTTGGACACTCCCTAATGACTTAACATCTTTCTTATAATGTCATACCCAGAACTGCCACAGTACTCAAGGTGAGGCCACCCCAGTGCAGAGCAGAGCAGGACAATCCTCTCCCTTGCCCGGCTGGCAATGCTTTGCCTGATGCTCCCCAGGACACGCTTGGCCCTCCTGGCTGCCAGGGCACTGCTGACTCATATTTAATTTGCCATCGAACAGGACGTCCAGCTCCCTTTCCTGCAACTGCTTTTTAGCATCTCATTCCCCAATCTGTACCCACATCCAGGGTTGCCCCATTCCAGGTGCAGAATTCAGCACTTCCCTTTGTTGAACTTCATGTGGTTGGTGATTGCTCAGACCTCTGATTTGCCGAGGTGTCTCTGCAGGGCCTCCCTGCCCTCGAGGGAGTTAACAGCTCCTCTGAGTTTTGTGTCATCTGCAAACTCGCTCAGTATCCCCTCCAGTTCTGTGTTCAAGTCATTTATGGATATGTTGAAGAGAACAGGGGCTAAGATGGAACTGCCACTGTGGAACCCCACTAGTGACAGTTCACAGTCTGATGTTACTCCATTCACTGTTACCTTCTGTGCTCGACCCATGAGCCAACCCACCCACCACATGATCTGTTTATCCAGCTGTGTGCTGGACATTTTGTCCAAAAGGATCCTGTGAGAGACAGTATCAAAAGCTTGGTCACATCAGTTCTAGTCATAGATTTTGAAGACACAAACACAAAGCTCAGCTTTCACCTCTTTCTCCCGGGTTTCCTCTCCAAAAGGAAACCTTTTACCTTTACCTAAGCATTTACAAACAAGGATAGCCTTGACACTATCAACCTCAGTTACCTTGGCTGCTGTGCTGTCTGACAGTTTGTTGCTCCAGGTGGGCACTCCTGCTGCCTACAGCTGGGTTTTGCTGTTCAAAGGGGCTGTATAGCACTTGGGTTTTGTTTAAAACAGAATGGTAGATGCACTGACAGCCTTTAGCAATGACTGCAATTGTCTGTGGATCTGAGCCCCACTAGCTATTAGCACCCTTCAACAGAATAGTATTTCTATTTGTACAAAGAGAGATCACATCAATTTATAGTGTTTCTACCACAATAAGAGGGTTCTGCCACAATAGCAGGGCCACAAAAAGGAGCAGAGGGATGGAGCACTTCTCCTATGAAGACAGGGTGAGATAGCTGGGGCTGTTCAGCCTGGAAAAAAGATGACTTCAGGGAGACCTCACTGTGGCCTTTCAGTACCTTAAAGGGGCTTATAAAAAGGAGAGAGAGGGACTTTTTGTATGGGCAGACAGTGACAGGACAAGGGATAAAGGTTTTAAATTGAAAGAGGGCAGATTTAGATTAGATTTTGGGAAGACATCATTTACTGTGAGGGTGGTGAAGAAGTGGAACAAGTTGCCCAGAGAAGTGGACGCCTATCCCTGGAAGTGTTCAAGGCCATACTGGGTGGAGCTCTGAGCAACCTGGTCTAGTGAATGATGTCCCTGCCCATGGCAGAGTGATTGGAACCAGATGATCCTTTAAGATCCCTTCCAATCAAAACCATTCTATATTTCTGTGATTCCAAGAGCCTCAATTGTTTGCAGATGCTATTCTTGAGTGGGAATAACAGCACTGAGATAGATGAAAAACATTCGAAACCTATTTAATTGCTAGAAGGTTAATTCAGCTCACAGACTGGTGTCCAGAGCTGTATGAGATGCTGTAATGCTACACACAGCTTCCATCTGTCACACCAGGAGAACACAAGGTTTCCCATAAGTCATATGTCATGCCAGCCATGTGTGAATATCTGACATAGTCCTGTGCATTGCAAATTATACTGCACTCATAAGTGTGTACAGAAGAGGAACAAAAATATCTTCAAAACTTTGTGCTGATTTTAAAATGTACTTGCAAAATGTGTCTATTTATTGCTGATCTAAACACATAAACCACATGGATTTAGCTATAGACATGAAATGAATATAACTGTGAATGTGGCCAGTGGTAACTGTAAGATAAAATTTTTCTCAGGCCCTCCTGTCCTGCTTCCTTCTCTTTTCAAGGATTTAGAGTTTAGTATTTGCTACCACTATCTCAAATGCAACAATCCCAGTGTTAAAACACCTCCATGAACTGTCTCAAAGCTGCTTTTTGATAGGATTTAGTTTTCCCAGGCTCAATGAAACAGCATCCAAATTCTCCACAAGGAACTCCAGTTTTTAGCAGCAGAGAAAAAAAAGAGTAGCTGAACAATCTCCCTTTAATCTGCAGTTAGCTGAATCCTCTTTTCCTCTTGTTCTCTTCCAATTGGACAGGGGCACCTGTTGTCAAAATCCCATAAATCAGCCAAGCCCCTAGAAAATAATCTTTACAATAAGTCTCTGTGCTCATAAGAACATCGGTATGGCTACACAGCCTATTCATACACTCTGAGTGATCTCCCACTGGTTCTCAAATAGACTCTAAAATGTCCTGCCATGTCATTTTATGACCACAGAAATCACCTCTGCAGCTAATGACAATTAATGAAACCACACAGAGTAAGATTCATCTCAGCTATTTTTGGTCATCTAAAGATTGGAATTCTCTGTTACGAAGAAAAGCCTGTCCCTGTAAGTCCACATATTCATGCAATGCTAAAGAAAATTCGTGTCAACTAAAATCAATACAGACTGACATACCCTCTGGACAAACTTCTCTTTCTCCTCCTACTGTATATGAGACAAACTTAGATGCTAGACTTTCAGAAAATACAAGATAAAAGAGATGAATCACAAATGGTTTGAAAATTTTTGAGATTTTGGCCCAGTTGACCAAGTTGGTCAGCCAACTAAATTCCCAAACAGAAAGATAAATTATAATGTGATTTCTTTCATCTCATATTAAATGTCTAACAGTCAAAGCAGTTCAGATTCTCTTGCCATCAGAGACAAATAAATGCCTGAATCACCCTGGGGGTTGATGGCTGATTTTTTGTGTGTATCAACCAAGAAAAGCATTGGGAAAAACAGTTACATTTCTTCCTTTTAGTTATCTGAAGTAGAGCAAACCAGTCCTCCCTCTTGTGACTTCCCTGCACGCTTTATCTCATGTACACTATAAATTTCTGCAGCTCATGTTTATAGATAAACTAATACCTTGTTAGTCCTGTTATGATTTTTTTCTTTGCATTTCCTCATGATAGAAACAAGTTCACTATTTGTCACTAAAAAGTTCACTGTTGATCTGCTGTACTTTGTTTGCACCAACAATTAGCTTGCTTTTAGCACAAAATGCTTTTAATACTAGAAGAAATATTTTTATTCTTTGAGAATGATGCCCAAATAATGTAAATAGTGATTAGTTGCGGAATTTATGTATGTTGAATTTCTAATTTAAATTATCCCTCACAACTTTATCATATGGTTGAATGCTGGGATATTCTAGGACCTGATATGACCAAAGACTGACAAATATCCAGTTTCTAAATCTCTTTATGTATTAGAAAGTACATATCCCAATAGAGGAAAGCAATATCTTCCAAACAAATGAGCAAGATGGAAAGTACAGTCATGTCATTTCTAAGTGATACATTGCTCACTGTCACCATTTCAGGAACAACAAGCCTGATTTGAAAGTGAATGTCCTCTATCTCTCCTCAGTGAAAGAAAATCAATTTGTCTGTGTCCACTCCTAATTAATTGTTCTCAGGAGGATCTGGAACATAATCCACTGTGAGGTTTGGTTTTCTTTCCCTTCCTTCCTTCCATTTTCCCAACTTGTTCCTATTTCCCCCACTTGTTCTTGGTTGCAGGGCTACAGGACTAAGAAAACATTCAAAGTACCTCAGTGCTGCTATTAACCAGCAATGCCATTGTTCAAGAGTCTTAACGACTTCCAGCACATTAGGAATAAAACTCCAGCCCTTACCATCCCTGATGTATTTTGTCCATATGTCAACTTCTTTCTGCATTTCAACTCATGGGGGATTCCATGAGTTCCATAACCGGCCACAGTTGCCAGCACTGAAGCATTTGGGCTCAAATATAATGCCCTTGGACTGTAAAGAAATATGCAGAAGACAGATGGCAGGAGATGAGATTTTATTACTGTGCTGCTTCTCTTTTTTAGATGAAATCCCAGAATACATACTGTTAAATTAACACTGCCATTTGTGGTTAGAAAGAAGGAACAACCACTAGATGGCACATTGAAGGGGATAACTTTTTGCATGGCAAAACACATGGCACTTCCAAATATTGTCCCATGAAATGAGTAAAATGGGTTAAAATTGGATAAATCAAGAGTTCAAGCATCTCAATGAGAGAAAGACTAGTAGAAGGCCAGGCTGAAATGCCCTGTTACAGGGCAGCCTGGAAAGGAAAATCCTGTCAGTAGTTGTGATTTTCATTCCTTCCACAAACCCCGACTACAGAAAAGCACACTGCTGTTTATACAGACAGCATCAGCAGAGCAAGGAGGGAGAACACAACGTCGGAACCATCTGTTCTGAGAAACAGGTTGAAAATAGCCATGTAATAGCACGACAGAAACATCTGCGCCGCATGCAGGCTACCACGAGCAGAGCATCAGGAGGGACAAGGATGCAAACCAGTCTATGAGCATTATGTCAGGAAAAGGTCCACTGCTAGGCAGGAAATGCTTCACTAATCCTTTTTACTTATTGCAGTCCCATTATTATATAAAAGGCAAGAGTAAGGAAGGAGATGGAATTTCCTGTGACATGGGCAGATGCTACAAGAAGGGCTGCATTGCAGATCTGATGACCCAAGGACTGTTAAGGAAATGTGCTGAACAGTAATCATAATTAAGAGACAAGCAGCAAGCTACACATAATATTCGTCAGAGTTTCTGTGCCATGTGTAACTAATACTGCATTTTTTCTTCTTTTGAGAAGAGGTGTAATGGATTATGCCATACCTGTTCAAATAGCAATGCTGAAATTTTATTTCTGATGCAGTAAAGACATGGAATAGATTTGTTCATTTTTTTCCTTAAACATTCCAGGCTTTGTGTAATCCATCAAGCTGGAAACAAAAAGGTCAACCCTTTAAGCAAGAAGTTTTCCCTGTGCTATCTTCAGCCATCAGCAAGCAGAATTCTTGTCCTTCAGGCTTCAGGCATGGTTTCTGGTACTACCGTAGTAATCTATTTTTGCTTAAAGAAGGAGACCAGGAAAGAATCTAGTTCATCAAACTTTCAAATGGTCCTGCCACAAATATATCCACACCTGCATTTACATGTAGGTGAAGAAGCCAGCATGAATATATTACTTAAGTGCACAAGTACTTTTGCATTATTCCTGCACTGCATATGTATCACCTTCCTTAGGAATATGCAAACACCAGCTATGCAAATTCAACACTTTTTTGCACATATCTTTATCACAGCCCACTCATTTCTCAAGTCTTAGACAATTTGAGGTTCTTTGTAAAATTCAGTAGCATTCTGGTAGTTTTCCAAAATATGTCAAACCAGGGGGGATTCCAGAATCTTTGTTGTACGTGGGAAATGACATTCAATAAGCTTTCTTCCTTCTTTAGTGATATTTTTTCTCATTGATTGCTATATGTTAAAATAGTTCTATAATATGTAAAGCCAGTACTTTATAATCTGATTGCTAAAGCAAAGATGGTGGATTAATAAGACTAGAAAAATAATTCCTTGTCCTGAACCTACCAAAAAAAAAAATTAAGCTTGTTTGAAACTGACAATTGGTCCTTATGGGGTTACCTTGGTGAAGGGAAGACAATATGACATGGAAAAAGCATTGCAGGTCACAGTCGTTCAAAGCAGTTGATGACACATTTATAACAAAATTATCAGCCACCACCATAGACAGAAAAAAAGAACTATTTTAGGAAACATTTCTGACTTCTTGTTCTCCAAAATGCTTTGACTTCCTTACTTACAAGCTTAAACTGACCTAAAATAGTGCTGCAGTCAATGGGTAACATTGGCAGCAGTGTGTCAAAGATGGTTAGCAAAGAATAAAAAATTTCTGTGTGGACTCACATTGGAGTGCTTATCAAATAATGGCTGTGAAAAAGCTGAAAAAAACCTGTGTGCAAAAGAGCTGGTCACCAGAAGCTTTTCCAGCAAGATTGCTGTCATTTTTTTCACACATCCTTTCATACAGATCACAGTCTTCCTCCTCCACCTCCTCTTCTTCAAGACAGAAACTCTTGGATGGGCTCCCAGATTTAATATCAGTGAAAGAAAAAGGACTGAATGTCTGAAGAAATCCCAAGGGTTTTGATTAATCATTAAGAAAATCAAATGTTTTCTGCTTAAAGACAAATACTTGTCACAAACCAAGGAAAACTAAATTATTATGGGTTAATCTGATTTTGGTTGTTGTGGGTTTTTTACTTAACATTCACAAATTGACCAAATTCTTCAATTAGCAAATAACATAAACAGATCCAGAGAATTCATAGCTAACTGTAAGGGAGAAAAAGTTGTAAAAAAATAAAAGGGATATAAGGATAAGGTAGAGGGAAAGGACTGAATAACAGTCAGTATCTCTAAGGTAATTTTGCGTAACCTCATGTTTTTCCATTGTATATTGAATGCAATGCTAACAGAAAGAAATTAAGACTTTTGGAATATAGGTATATTGGAACAAAAAGGAAGGTGGGAGACACAGACCCATTTACGAGATAGATGAACGAGGCAAAAGAGAGAGTGTAAATGAGCATTTGGAAGATGAAAGCAACTGAAGGACAAAGACCTAGAAGATCCAGAAGCAATAAACAATTAAGTTAAGCACAGACTACTGAAACTGGTAAAAACAGAGTCATTGACTAATACTGGGTTGACTAGTCTTGCTTGCTGCAGCAGAAGATGGTCGCAGGCAACCAGGCACACCTCAGATGCTTCAAGTGTGAAGGACAATCTGGATTCTTCCTGAATGACCCAAAAGGGCTGAAGATGGGTAAACAACTGAAGGAAATTAATGTAGCTTCATTGAAGTCAGACAAAATCAGAAGGGAAATGTGGCATTAATTTTAAATATATGGTATAAATGAGAAACCACTGGAACAAACTATTGAGGGAGGAGGTGGACTCACCATCTGTTGATACTATCAAAAATAAGATTGTATATCTTTCTGGAAAATAAATATTTTATACAACCACATGTTACAGAGCTCAAAACAGAAGCAGCTGCAGGAAATCTTAAGTTTGTGAAAATATACATCTTCAGAAGAGTTGTACTAATGGTTTCTGTATCCTACAAGTCTGTAAAGCTTTCCCAGGAGCACATTTGGAGTGGCAAAGTGGTGTCAAATGGCAAATGAAATATAATCCATTGATACCTGTATAGACAGTGATACAAACCAGACTATAATAGCTAACTTTTCTTTATGTGTGTGTGTACATACATGTTTAAATAAGAGTTAAAAATCAAATACATATTTGAGGTTCTCTGTAAACTTAAAAAAAAAAAAGGCAGTGTTGTCATGATCCCTACAGTAAAATGACTGTCATAGTGTCAATTAGTGCATAATATTGTAAATTACCAAGAGAAATACTAAAATTACATCGCATAATATATCTGAAACATAGTACCACATATTTTTGCTTGGATTAGGATTTCACTTCTGCTAGTTTGTATTCTTTGCTAATTAAAATCAAATATCCACAGATGGAAGCTACTTTACACACTTGACCTGTATTACATTAGTTGAAATCAAGACTAAACCACTGCAGCTACAGAGCTGAAATCTGTTTTCCCTTCGTCACCAAATGCTACAACTTCTGCAACCGCCCATGACAGCAAGCTGTCATCCTTCAAGAATAATACAGGTCCTTCTCACCAGTAACTAAATTTTATAAAATGTGTAATTCCAGAAAGCCAAAACAGTAGAAAAAAAACAACAATACAAAACCTCAAGTTATTTCCATTCTTATTTTACTTAGCATTGCTCAAAGCCTCCACAGTCTCAAAAGGCAGGAGTAATGTTATCAAATGCAGGCATCTACATTAGAAACACTTCTATCTGAGCTTGTCACCCCACCTCCATTTAGAAACAGCAGAAAGAAATAAACACTTTTAGGATGCAATTCTTCCTGGTTTATAGTTGCTGTCTATAATAGGGCAGATGAAAGTGCCTGTTTCATTTAGAGGAAGACAAGAATGGAAAGTGCAGCATGAATTTCCAATAATAAAAGAGATTAATTCCCCTTGGCCTCTCTCTTTCTGGAAAAACAGAGTTCTGGAATATTTTAGAAGTTTTCTAACCATCATGTAGAAATGGACATATGGTGTGCAGCTTACCTAGATTAAAGCATTGACAAAAATCTTTAGCATTTTAACTCCAGTAAGTAGCTTGTGTTGCAGCCTAGATTACCCTAGAAACTTTTGGCAGATTGCAGCAGCCTAAGTGAAGGACCATTTTAGATACCTTGGAATATCTGAGACATCTGTAGATAGATGGAAGGTACAAGACAGGGTCTACAGGATCCACATTACCTTCCAGCTAAAGGTCAAAGATAAACCACTGAGTACAAAATGACTATAATCTGAATGCTGACTTCTTGTTGATAACTAATTTTCAATCACTTTACTTTAAGCAACCCAAACTGGGATCATAATTTCATTTGCTGTATAGATCAAGTTAAGTTATCAATAGAAAAGTAATCAGGAGTTGGAGTCAATGATCCTTGCAGTTCCCTTCCAAATCAGGGTATCTTAGACTTCTATGACTTAAGCAGGTTGTATCTCAGTATTGGTAGGTAAGGATGCTTTCCCTAGTTCATTCTGACAAAAACATTGCACCTCATCCAAACGGGAACTATCATGCTCAATCTTTACTTGCAAAGTTGCTTACATAAATTTTATTAAATTCTCCATACTTTTTTAATTAAATTATTTTTATAAAAAGTGTAGGGAGTTGTGGCAGGAAGGATGTTGCAAGGTGTTATGGCAGACACTCCCATATACTTCAGAGAATATGGAAAAACATTTCAAGGTAAATAGTTATAGTACTAAACCATAATTCTTCACATATTCCACATATAAAATCCCTTTACTTTCCTACACAGAATTTTGACTTATACAGAATTGCTTTATTTAACCTGGTCTAATATGCAAATAAGTGTTTCCCATTATACTATTCTTTTATCCTCTTTTATCTGAAAATCTTAACATTGACAAATATATTGTATTGAACATTTATTTTATACTAAATTTAATTAATAGAAACTACTCACAGTCATTTAAAATTCATTCCACGTTGATTGAAATAATTAGTGTAGGGCTACTCAATATTTACTTTAGATATGAATCTAGAGGGATTTGATAAAATTAATTAGCAGGAACTAATTATAGTTAGGATATGAGTTAGGGTTTAATAAATATAATTACAGAGTACAATTGATGGATTCTTAATTAATAGATACTAGTTGCCAAACATTGAAGAAAGATTATCATATTTCTGTACAGGACATGCTATCCAGCACACCTTGAGTTCTGGTTGAAATGGTGACATTTAAAATGCTCAGGGAGGGGGTTGAGAGGGAGTTAAAAACAGATACACTAATTTGTTTCTATTTCGCAGTGAAGGTATAAGATCAATTAATGAAAGTTGCCTTCCAGAAAAGGATCCAATCTGGCTTATAGTGTATTGGCCCAGGGCACAAAGGCTACGAGACATAATTCTAGAGGTATTTAGGTATTTAGTAATGAAGATAGGCTCCTGATGGGATTTTGGTATTACTTAGCTGTTTCTGAATACTCTGCTTGGCTCGTGTTCTCTTCTTATACGTTGGTTAGCTCTTCCTAAAAATATAGGCTTCACTTTGTTCCTTGCTATCCTACCTAAAAAATGGAGATAATAGTGTTTTCTTGCCTCAGAAAAGTGTTGTGGGTACAATTTCTTCAAAGATAGTGAAATAATCAACTAGTAGAGGATTAGAGGCTATATAAATATTATGCTAAATTGATGGAAGAATTCCTGTCTATTTTAAGACAGAAAGCTGGTCATGTTTTAAATTAACTTTCTGCATTTGGATTTTTCATCCCATTAGGGTTCATTGCACTCTAGGGCTTTCAAACATGTGTCTACATAACAATCCAGAAATGCAATTGCTGTATCATAGACTGGCATTTGACCTGTGTGCTAGTACACAACAGGAACAATGGGAGTGAGAGGACACATATTCTATTATTTCAAAATGGGAAGGGCAGGCTCATAAATTGCAGTTACCGATCAAACATAGAAAAAGGGAAGAAGCTGATTATTATTTGGATGAGAAGAAAACTGGACTGTGATATTCTTTATGTTCCGTTACCCTGTCCTAAAAAATTATTTGAACAACACTCACCAGTTCAGCCTGAATCACAAATCATCTTTACTCACAAGAAATGAAATTTCACACTTACTCAGAAAGTCATGAAATTATGCAAGGATAAAAAGAAGCATACTTATATTATGAACAGCTATTCTGTCAAGAACTGAAATTTCTGTATATTGTCTTTTTAAGAATTCATGGGGAAACTGAATTAAAGATGGGGTGTTTTGCTCTGGCACATTTTCTCGATTCATCTCACTTGAAAAATCTTCAAATTACTCTGAAACAAGTAGATTGCTCTGGGTGCTTTGGAGAGGTCCCTTCCAACCTAAATGATGCTGTGATTCTGTGAGCAACCATTACCCAGAATTAAAAAGTGCAGCCATCTCTTTCTACGACAGAGAAGAGAATTACATTCAAGGCAATATTTATTTCTCAGTTTGCTCCTTTTTGAAACACAACTAAATGTCCTAAGTAGAAGAGGTAATAGCTACTTTCTGCTCCCACATACTAGGTGTTTGGGTGTTAACCTGGAAAGCCTTATGATTTAACCAAATAGGTCATTTCTTATCTTCTAGCAAGGCTCCCACCTTCTCATACAAATGTTTGGATAGACCAGGCGTTGAATACCATATTTTTGCCAATGTAGAAAAATTTCTAGCAGTTTGGCATTATTTTGCTGACATCAGCTGCATATCCAGCTGGTACAAAGGTACACCTTCTTCACAGCAGCTGACTGAACCAGAGGTTTATCTGTTTGCCAAGTATCCCATAGTGAGAGTCAGATGAGAAAAGCATGAGATCAAGCCAAAAAAGGGAAGTTATTGAATCACAATATCACTCACATGTTCACCAGTCAAGTCCTCTCAGACCTGCTGTTTAATGCTTATTTATGTAAGATTCTACTAACTAGATTTAAATTTCTTCTCCATTCTTTTAAGTATGACTGTAAAATATGAGGCTTTAAAATTCTTTCTTTCCAAAGTCCCTCAACTTTTCCTCCTAAATTCAATGTAAAATACAAAAAATACCAAAAAAAACCAGAAACCCTCAACATTTTAGACCTGCCATAAGCATGAAACTGTACTAAGTTTATTAAATTCATTAGAAATTCTTTAATTCTATCACTTTATTTTAAATGTCCTTTGTAAGAGCGTAAAATAATGTCTTTCCATTTGTCAGTGTCTTAATGAAAGAATACTCAGCTCCTACTAGAGCCAAGGACAAAATTCTCCAAAGCACTCCAAAGGCCAGATGGCAGCAGACATTGATGAGCAAAAGAGTGAGAGCTGACAACTAAAGATTCTTTCCTCTTTCCAGACCACATCTGACCCAAACTGACAAATTACATGGTCTCTAATCCCTTGTGGCCTTCCCATAGAGTTGTGTGTAGGCTGAGGGTAGGAAGCCACTCCTCCAGCAACAACAATGGGAAATCTGGGAATGAGCAGCACCTTGGCCACAGTATCCCAATTTAAACAGAAATTGCCTCTTTCAGATCTACAGTACAGACAGCAACCCATATGCCAATAAAAATTACTTTTATGCAGAAAGCTTCACCCTTTTGTAGGTAGACGAGGCTGCACAGGATCTAACTTTCCAATGAACTCAAAGGGTATATTCATTATTGACAGTGATGGAAACAAATGGGAGAAAGTCAGGGATAATGAGTAAAAAAGAAAGGAGCAAGTTGTTAATAGAAATATAGTCCAGGTTTATAAACTAATTCCTCCATTTTTCTGTTCGTAAAAATAAAAATTTAAAAACTGTGTGAGATGCATGCATACAGAAATAAGAGGGAATAAAACATCCAGCATTTAAAATGGATACAGGGCACAACACATCATTTATTTACAATTTTTTTTTTGCCCCCTTAAATGAACTGTCGCATTGGCAAGAGAGAGAGTGATCCTTCATATGTTTGAAGTAAAATGAATTTTAAATATGTAAAGACAGGCAGGGAATAGCTGCCAAAATATGACTGTAAACTGCAGCTCTTCCTTTGCATTCTTTCTCTTCTACAGCCTACCTGGAAGGCAACAGTAATAGATTCTTGTGCAATTTCTTTCTACCTTGCTTCTTCAAACTAAGCAGTGCTGACAGACACATCACTGCAAGTTTGTCTCTTTATCCAGCAGTAGTACACACCTTAAAGGAGACCTCTAAAGTCTGAAGAGTGAAAGAGCCTCCACCTACTCCTCTTCTTTCTCCTGTCATTATCACACCATAGTTTATTGCTTTTCAGAATTGCCTCTCTCCATCTCTTCCTCACCAGATGATCTCACCCAAAAGTGTATAGCAAAGAGATACTGGCACCATGGGGCAAACTTGTCAAATGCTCCATGTTTCCTTTTTGTGGGTGAAATCTTGGCAATGAGCAGACAGTGCTCCTCTCTGTGCGTCATATGCTTCCTCTTGTGCAAAATTCACTGTATAGACAAATGCTGAAATACTCAGATGAAAACAAGGTCAGACAGAAATCCAGGCAAGGAAAAACCTGTGTGACCCAAACCATTCCAATTTGTTCTTTTGGTTCACCTATAGACTTATTTATAACTACTAGTTAAGTAATTGTCTCTTCCTCCTTTTTCTGTACAAATGAATTTGTGTTACTATACGCAGTTGTAGCATTTCTAGAAAAAACGTGTGTTCAAATTCAGCAGAGACAATTCCAGTTTGAACCAGAAATCATTCCACTGTACAATCTCAGTTCAGCTATGGAGAAGATGTCCTGCTAGGATAAAGAAAGGGCTGTTTGTCACAGCTTCCCTTCTACTTGGAGCAGCCTGTTTGGGCCAGCAAAGATCAGCAAATATCTGTTAACTCCTGAAAGTAGGAGTTCATCAGTATAAGGGTTTCAGAGTGACCCCCTCAGCTATCTCTTTAGAAAAATGACTGGGGCTGCAGCTGGTTACGGAGATTTAAATTGCTGTTAATGCTGTTTGTTTTGTTATTTACCAAAGGTGCATTTTGCAACATTACATACCATATTTGTTTGCTGAGCTAATTAAAAAAAAATAATGAATGCACAGAAGTTTCTGAAAGGAGCAGGGGTCTCATCTCATTTCTTTTCTGTTCTGATCATACCTGTTTCTATTAACACTCTTCTTGGCCTGAGCTTCTAAATCCATGAGAGAGTTTGCAGTCATTATTTCCCACAATCCTCTCGATATGTTTTCCACCACTAGCCCACGTTGATCAGCAGTTCCCAAAAATATTATGTCTACTGTTGATTAAGACATCAGATTCTCCTGTCTATACCACTGTCACTTCTTTACAATTACACTGCTAAACTGGTCATATCCACATTGAGATTAAGAGCTTAGCAGGAATGGACATTTCATCTAGAAAATAAGAATGGTCAGAGTTACAATCAATAGTCTGTCCCACACTTGTCAGTACAGCAGACTAGGATGTCTAGGGTGTACCAGTCCTCACAACCAAGAAAATGATGGAACAAAATAGATTAATTTCCCAGTTCTTAATGGCTGACTGACTGCTTCTGACTGGACATATTAAATGTCATTATTTGTGTCAACCTGGAGCAAAATTTGAACCCTTCTACATGGAAAGGCAGAAAAATATGTAATAATTGCTCTCCTGCTCTAACTCAGATTTTTCCTGTTAGTTATTATGACCATAAATGCAAGTTTTGTTAAGAGTTTAAATCCTAATTCATCTGTTCACAGTCTTTGATTATCATGAGGTAAGTAGAAATGTGTCCTGAGGAAAACTGGCTTTTAACTGTCTTTTATCTGGATCCTGACTTCTTCATGGAAACAGCTGGCACTAGATATTGTCAGAAACAGAGTTTGCTGAATGATCCTACTCTGTGTAGATTTATCTACATTTTTATTGAACAGGTAGATTTGTTTCCACTGACAAGATGGAGGTTAGTCTGAAACACTGTAATGATCCAATAGCAAGAGGAAGATTGTTATAAGGACTCACCTTGTTCAACTGAACGTGTACCTGACGCATGTTTCTCCATAGCACAGAATCAATCCTAGAGGTGTCTAGTACCACTTCTGTTGCCTTTTAGCTTTTGTTAAGGAAGGATTTTCATTTTAAAGAGGTTATGAAGAACTAGACATCACTAAGGGAAATAGGCTCTGAGGTGGACATTTTCCACCTTTTTTTAGATTGAAAGGTCAATTTTCAAAAAAAAAAAAAGGAAAGAAAAAATCCACTTGTCTGCTGTGAGAGCAGCAAACCCCCACAGCTTTTGCACATTGACAGAATCATTTTTAATTTACAAGTACCTAATCTTGCATCCTTTTTAAAATTGCTATTCTTGATGCTTGACTTCTTATCTTGACGATTGAAGGTTATTGCTGTTTAGAAGATATCTTGTTTTTTCCCTCCAATCAGTAATAATCTGGAATAGAAAACATAACCCATCTCCCTAGCCATTAACTCTTCCAACATTTAGGGAAAATTCTATGGGCTTAAATGTTTTCAAAAATTTTGGGATGGCTTTCTCAGACTCTGTCAACCATGCTCTGAAAAATAAGTGCTTTTTAAAATTACAGGGGAAAGCTAAACCAATTCTATTTGTTAATGCTTCAGTTTCTGGCCTTGAAGTATGCCATGGTACCACTCATTAAGAGAGGTTGTATTTGCATGAAGTTCCTTGGCTTCAAAGGGAAGTCTTCATTAGAGTCTCTACATTGGTCACTTGAGAAACATATGCTATGATTAAATATATAAATTTCTTAGCTGGACCACTGAAGTCAGACATAGGGGTTTCAGCTGGAATGGATACTCATTTGTACTCTTCAGGACAGAGCTGGGCAAACAGAGGTGTCATGAGAGCTTGAAAATTTAATGTAATATTCATAGCCATTGTCTTTTTTTGACTTAAATCCTCCATTCCTATAGAAACCAAAAATATGGAATCCTTTCTGTTGTGTGTGTCTGTGTGTTTCAGTTTCAGTTCTCTGGCTACAGAGAATCTTGCAAATGTGGCACAGGTGCACAGCGTAGATGATGGACAATAAGATAAGTAATAAGATGCTTGATTTTGCAACACAATTCCATTGTTTGCGATTCTCATTTCCTGAATAGTGAGACTGCCACAATCAGACTTTCACTTCTATTTGAATATTGGACTTGTTGTCAACACAGTGCTTTAGATGGTCTTCTGTTGAAAGGTAATATTTAAATTATTATGGTCTTGAACACATACTGAAACAATTTACTTGAAAGGTTTCTGAGTCTAGTATTTGGGGAAAGTCTACAAGCATGAGAACTGTTGCTTAACCTGTCAGTTAAAACCCCCAGGCAAACATAATATGTGAAAAACAAAACAGTTAAATGAAGCAGCAAGATGACATATGCACCAAGTCCTTCTTAGTCTTCATTTTTCAGTTATCTTCATTATCACTTTGCTACTGTGACAGAACTGCAGACACTCGAAGAACTTAGAAAATCAAATCTCAGATTTCATTCAGCACCCGAGAAGGCCTGGTATATTTTTCATTTAACATTAAGGAATTCTACCGAATTCCTTAATACCAGCCTATAGGCAATAAAACCTGAGATGAGACTCTTATTACCATACCAAACTCAGGTGTCCACCTGTGCACAACAGGCTCAGTTCTACTGCCTCAACATTGCCTTTTTCAAACCCTCTGGTTTATTCAGGAGACCCACAAGTGGGTTCGTGGATCTGAGAAGGGACCTGCTGGAGGAGATTTGCATCCTTTTGAAGCAGCAGTCAGCTACCAGGGGATACAGTACAGCTTTTCAAACTGTATCAGGCACCTATGTTGAGGAAACTGAATCAAGATCATTGTATAAGCTCCCATTATCATTAATGGAGATGCAATCAATGCAATCTATAAAGACCTGAGAGCTGGAGAGACTATGATTTGTATTGACTAGGTCTGCATTGATTGTAACAGGATCATAGACACCTAGTGTAAAAATTGACATCTGTGCTAGATAACAAAATTTAGATTTCTTAATCTTAAACTGAACCAAACACCCTATCAACTTCATTTAGAGACTAGGAGTAGAAATAAATGTTTCTTGAAAGTTGGAAGCAGTTTTAAATTAAGTAATAAATGAGAAAATGTCACTGTGAAGTGAGAATGTGATTAGATTTTTAGCAGAATTTAATGACAGTAGGGAGAAATATAAGAATAGTTTCACTTGGTCCAAGGTCCAAAGTCCAAAGTCCGTACAGCCCGGTATCCCATCTCCCAAAGTAACCATGAGCAGATGTCAAGGGAAATGTAAATACAGAGTAAACATAGTATTACCCGGATATTCAGTACTGTTGTGATCACAATTCCATTCTAAATATGCCAGATATTACCAATATCAATCCAAGCCATAGGTACACACCTACATCACTTCTCAGTAAGAATTTGAAGCTCACAAATTTTGAAGTCCTACCTCTCATTTGACTGTCATTAGAGAATTTCAAAATTATATGTTTTTATAGGAGCTGATAATTTTTAGCTTTCTGCCTAGATACTTTATGTGAAAAGAACATATTATTATTCACCAAAATTATGTATAAAGAGTTCCATCCCTAAATACCTCTGTATGATTAGCAAAAACTAATTGCGGTTACGGAAGAAACCTCCCCGTGTCTTCCCGGAATTGTGCCAATCTGCAAAATCAATCTTCCATTTTAAAACATGCTCTTACACTCCCCCCTCCCCTCCTTCTTTTATGTTGAGAACTTTCAGAAAACTGTCTTGTCACATATTGACAGTGACGAGACGGGAAGCTGACCTGTTTGACTCCGCGAGCTGAGGACTTCAGAGACGAACCGCAGTAACCGAAGCTTGATCAGTTTATGGGAGGGATTGGATGTCTGTGCCAGTGGCAGCAGAGGCAGGGACTGATGATCAAAAAAGACCTTCCAGTATTCTTATTTTAATGAAATGTGTTTAAACACAGGGTTTTTTCTAAATTTTTCTTTTGTTTTGTTGGTTTTCTTCTTTGGTTTTAACTTCCCCTTTTTGAACAGAAAAGTACTGAGGGAACAAAAAGTCCTCCTTCAAAAAACATATAAAGAAAAAAAATTCAAATCCACTTGAGACAACAGATAAGGATGGGAAAGACAAACTGGTTGGTATTTAAGTATTCTACAGCTATTCTAGCAAAGCAACATGCTTGTGGCATTGCAGCAACAGGGCATCAAATGACTGGATTCTCCTAATCTACCAAATATGAAAGCCACTGGAAAATACCCAGTGACTCATCCCTATCCTGCTCTGACTCTCACATAGTGACTTGGAAAGGTTTGGAAAAATGCATATTGCACAAACCAAATCATGTTAGAGACTACTGTAATCTTTTGATAGTACATAAAATCAAATTCCAGGGTTGCCCCTTGGACACAATACTGTTACAACCCATACATGTAGTCTGTACAAACCACACACACAATGCAAACAGCAAGTATGTCACTGTCAATGGAGAAAGCTATTGAATATCAGCATGATCTTAACTGGTGATGGAGCACGGATCAGCTATGACCTTCCATATGGATTCTGGGTCCTTTTTACCTGATATTTTTCCTTTCAAGCCTGAGCAACAATGTTGTTGCAAACTTTACAACTAACTCATCATCTCTATGTGAGGGGCAATAAGGACACTTTACATGTGGATATAGGAATGAACATATATTGGTTTTCTTCTTATTTATATTCTTGTCTCTTTCTGTTATAAAATGAATGCCAGTGAAACAGCAACTGGGAAATGTTAATGTGGACACTGAAACATTAACTTCTCTGAGATATTTTTTTGTTCTTAATTGTAGAGTCTTAAATAACATTGACAAAGCTTTACTTTGTATTGATTCTATTGCTATACTAAACTCTTCATTATGTGAATTTGTGAATACTTACAAGAGTCAATCATAATTATGCATGGCCCAATATAATTGAAATCAAAACAATGGATCGATTCATGCTGTAAAATGCATTACATCTAGCAATCTCTGTGAGGCAATGAACCAAAATTTAGATCTGTATATTAGCATTTTAGTTATTTAAGTATTAAGCAATAGCACGCAAATCTCCAGAGGTCCTCTTCACATAGGTTCACATCAGCAGATTAACTGATTTCAGACTTATATCCCCAAAACTCCAAGGAATTATAATCAAAACCACAATGCCAGACCGCCTTTTCATTAAGACTTAAAAAAACAAAAATCAGTACATTTTTTTCTATTAAAACATCTTCCTGAAAGTCTTCATTTTAATTTTACAGAAATAGAATAATAGAAAAATTTTGTAAATGGAATGAAATGATACTCCTTTATCTGAACAACTAATATGGAATTTTGAAATAAAGGGAACAAACTACTAGCAACAGTGACATGGAATGTTTCAATAATATTTGGGGCGGTTTTTGTTTGTTTGGGGTGTGGATTGTTTTGGTTTTGGATGTTTTTTTAGCAAGTCCTGGAAATAGGCTAACAAATTTTGAACCTAAGAACTCTACTGAAAAAACTAAGGTTAAGCTTCAAATTTATCTAAAAACTATTAGCAACGGTAAAAAACATGTAGGGATTTGGTAATCTTAGAGCAGTTCCAACTAAACTATGATTTCTTAGAGAATCTGCAATGATTCCTAGTCCTACTTCCTAATACAGCAGAAGATGGCAAGTTATAGGCAAGCTGGAGTAGCTGCGATCAGCTGCTGAGTCAACCATGTGTCTGATATTACATTATTACAACACCAAAAGAAAAAAAATCAGTGTTGCAGATAAGTTAGGAAAGAAAATGAAGACAGATTAAGTTCTTCAATTTTATTTTATCCTGGAGATGGACCCAGGTTCAGAGCCTATTGACTATTGACTGTCAATAATTGAACAATTTGAGAACACAAATTATGTGCAATTCTGCCCAATTCCTGCGCCCATCAGACGTAATCAGGCATGTTTAGAGGGATGTTTATCTCATTCAAATGAGATATGGATTTCTACTATAATGTTGCATTGAGTCACTCTTCTTTCATCTTTCACAACAGTTCTTTAAATTCTTCCAAATTTTGATTTCATGTAGTTCTGAGTTTTCTGTAATGACTTTAGTGGAACCAAATTGTAACCCCAGGTAGAAGAAACCCATCAATACAATTGCCTTCCATGTTCATTCAAGGCGTTGGTGTTCCTGATTAGACTCTACACAGTGGGCTAATATCACTTCTCACACTCTGGCCTTCAAACTACACATAGCAGACCTCCCAGGTGTCAAAGAGCAGATTATAAACGCTCCTTCTTAAAACAAGAAGAAAAGCGGTAAGCCATGTGAAAACTTCTTTTGTTTTCTCTTTCTTCGTCTTCATTCCCCTCTGCTTGATAGACCATGAATAAAGCAGTTTTGTTTTATGTTTTTTCTTGTGAAAAGCAGCTGGGTCTCCACTCTGGAGTTCGTAGTCCTACTCCACTGGACAAAGACAGAAACATAGAAAGAAAAGTGTTTCCCCACAGAGCCCTTCTCTGCCACAGGACTCATCAACTCCTACCCAAGGAGATAATAATTTCAAGAAGGGAAATAAGTTTAATTTAGCCTCTAAGCTTTTTCTTTCTTCGTTTCTCTGACGAGATGTTCAATTCACTCCATTTTGTTGTCAGATTTGTGACACAGAGACCTGTCTCTGAGCAATGAGTCCAAAGCCAATATCTCATTTCACATAATCCACTAAGCAGTCATCGCATGGCAATGTTTTCCAGTCACTATGGGTGCAATGGCTGTAAGCTTTCATCTATAAATTCTTTTTTAGTTGCTCATTTCTGTCAAGCTGGTCTAATCTACTTACACCTGGCACATTAATTCTTATCTTTTCCTTGCAACATTGTAATTATATGTTATTTCCAGCAATAATTAATTCTCTCTCAGGCGGGTTTTTTATAGCTTATAAGTCAAAGTGGGCTGCACCATACTAAATAATTAATTCAGACTGTGTTTTATGTCATGACATATACACAGGCCCCCGGGTGTAATGGTTAGAGAATTCTTTTGAGAAGAAAGTCCTTGGCTTCCAGGGGTTGTACAGACCAGAAAACACCAATTATAATGGTTATTTCTCTCAGCCCAACAGTGTGTTCAGTTCTTTGTACCAACAATCTATTTATGGCAGTTATTTCCAGAAACTCTTGCTATAGTATTAACCTACAAGAACATGCAGCTGCAGACCATATGAATAACTCCAAACAGTACGTAAGTCCCTTCAGAAAAGCCTGTAACAGTTCACATATTTGCCTACAACTGCCTTTATTTCTTTGGCTTCTTAATTGTACAGAAAAGGGATGTTGGTATGAAAAAAATGTGATGTGAAATTGTAGCTATGGGATATTGACAAGTTATGCACATAGAAAACTCAATCATTAAGTAAAAGTCGATAGCTAGATATACTATCTTACCTAGAGGAAGTGTAATCTCAAATACCTCACCACTCCAGAAACACAGTAAAGAAGAAAATTAAGAAAAAAAAAAATAGAGTACTTTAAAACTAGACAGGAAAACAGATTAGGTAACAGAAACCTGAAAGTTGCAGTAAGCCTAAAAGGATTTGCTGGAATCCAATAAGATAATGTTTGAAAAGCAAAAGAACTCTATTAATAGGAAAAAGTATAATTACCAATCATGAGCTATAAAGAATGCAAATATATTAAACACAGAATTATAACACACACCTCCTTATCAGGGGAAGGATTGCAACTGCACAAGGAAGACAAAGATCAGAGAATAATATTATATAAAAAATATGAATAGTAGTAATTTAAATTGCTTGTGTATAATTAAGCATCAAAAGAGAACATGTTTAAGGAATATTATTTCCAGATACCTTAAAGCAATAGCTTTCAAATCTGCTTGCAAATTTTTGTGCTCTCTCAGCTACTGGTGTGAGCAGTGGCAGTATAAATACTGGGTCCTAATTTCCCATACAAAGCCTTTGAGTTCTCACTCCAGCAACAGTACATTAACCAGTAGTGCCACATGTCCCATCACCACAGGATCAGTCAAAGAGTCAGAAAAAGTTCTGTAAATGTACTCCTTTGGGATCATGTGTTCAGCAAGGAAGAGCAATCCAGAGCAAAATACTATTTAATTTTACTGATAGGAAAAATCTTCTACTATAAACTATTATGTAAAGAGTTCAAAAACATATATATCCTATTGAAAGACCTAAATAACCTGGGCAAAACCTTGAACAAAATTAACCACAACCTTTTTTCCTTTTAGGTAATACTTTGTCTTATTGGTCTGTCTTATTTTCTGATTCCAGCAGCTTGATAGAAACTTATGATATCAATGGGACTTTAAGTCCAGGTCTTTTCTGAAGTATAATTGTGTGGTATGACATCTCCCTTTCTTTTTGTATGAAAGAAACACTGTTATGAAGCTGAATTAGTAACAGACCAGTGTGATTCACACAAAGACAACCAACTAAAATGTAGTAAGGTCCTTCATTCAGCAGTTGCTACCACTAGCTCTGTGTTTGGTACTTCTAAGTGAGTGATGATCCAAGTTAAGGCTTTTCTCTGTGTCTGTTTTGAAAATAAAAGAGGTTCATGTAAAGGCAATCCTAAATCTGTGTTCCTTAAATAACAGCCATGGAGTAGACGTGGCGGTTAAAACCTGAACATCGTATTTGAGAAGGGACTGATGGTTACAGAGCTTTTCCTTTATTCGGCAGGGGAGGCAGAGAGTGAGCTTTGTCTTCTGGTACAATCCAGGACTACTGGACTACTGGACCGCTGGACCACAGCACAATAGCTGCTGCTCCCCACAGAATAATACAGAGTGAAAGGGAAGATAAGAGTATTTCAGACTGCTTTAAAGTACCTTCACCAAATCTGAATCTCTTTGCAGGAGGAAGATGCCAGCCAATGGAAGGGAATTGTGTGGAGCCAAGGATATATTCTTCGGTAATGAGGTAAGGGTAGGAGAGCTCTGTGAATGCAATCAGTCATAATGACAGGTTGTCTGTGCACACCCTCCCAAGGAAAATGCCTTGAGTTTTCAAACTTCATAAGGAAACATCATGTCCTGCAGTTACCAAGACATTCCTTTACTAGTTCTATTTGCATGATAAAGTTCCAGCCATCAGACATCTCTGAGCACCACAAGCATGTTAAGAGACTGACAATTAATAATAACTTTCAGCAACATGGCTGCAAGGTGGCCTGGAGTAGTCCTGCAGCCCCTCAATATGAAAAGCACGGGCAATATTTTACTTTAAAGCTGCAGTAGATGTGTGAGAGCTAAACAGTCTGAAAATATTAATCATTTCTGCAGCATACTGGTAATGAAAAAGTGCATGACACACTTTTTTTCTACTGTGGTTCTCAAACGGGGTTTGGAGGATAGGGTTTTACTCTATGTTTTCTCAGGAAAATTACTGGACATCTTGGTCCTACCTCTTGAAATATTTTTTTTTTCGTGGTTGAGTTAAAATTTAAAGGATTATGTTCAGTTAAGAAAAAGGAAAGCCTTTGGATAGAAAGAAAAAACCACATACTTTTCACCTCCTAAATGACAGAATTCTTAAGAACTGGCAAAAAGCCAAAACTATGTCAATTTCTTGTCTAAATACGAAAGTTTCTTGACAGCTTCATTATGCATAATTTTTTACATCCCATGAGGGTCTTATGCCTATAAAGAACACACTTTCTGTCTCCTTTCCCTCACAAGAGGAAGGTAAGTGCAGTTTCTCAAAAAGACTCACTAAGGAGCAAGCTGAAATTTCTTGCATTTTGCAAACTGACTCACAAGGTCATTAGTGCTGTTATAGCTGCTTGTTCGTTGCGTTATTTATACCATGGCATCTGACCACATTACAAGCATTAAAATAAAATATCTGTCCATAAGGTAGCTATAATTGTCATCTTTCTATTAACCACCTCTACTTATCATACAGGAAGAAGAAAGCTGCAGCATTTTGGCCTGGCCCTGCTGATCTGAAGGGGCAGGGTGAGACTCATCTCATTTTCTGAGCAGCAAAAAGCCTCTGCCATAAACAACATCCATAAGTGAAGTCCTTGAAATTCCACACATTCAGTCAAAAATTTAAATCTGAGGATTCTGGCACATATCAAAATATCTTTTCTGAGCTGGGCTGTGATCATGGCTACAGATAGTCCTTGAGGCACAGGTATATATGACATGAGTTTAGCAGAGGAGTGGGCTGAGTATGTGCTGCTTCACTGTCCTTAAGGAAACTTAAGGGTCCTGGACACTATTCATTAAAATTTACAGAAAATGTTTATAAATTACAAAATAGTAAGGTTGTCTTAAAATTTCCCAGGCAGAGAAGTTAGCAAATGGCAGATTTATCAACCTCTTTGAAACACAATATCCGTCCTATGAAATGCATGAAGGAGAAGGAAAGAAAATAAGTAAAAAAAAAAAAAAAAAAAAAGAAAAAAATGCTAGTGAAGATGCTATTATAATGCACACATAGGTTAGTCAAAATAAGGTCTATCTAGAAACAATAACATAGGTATTTTCTAATTTTTGAGGGCAAAGCTCTGAATCCCATTTTTTTTGCTGTCTTAACTCATATCAGCTTTTGTAGTTTTACGTGTTTAGATGCAAAACTAACCTTGTTTGAAAGCCATTTTCAAGGTGTTGTCTTCTGATATAAAAGTAAAACAGAGAAATTTCACCTGCACTTTTAAAACAGTAGCATGGAAATGAAAAGTAATTTTCCTAAATGTCAAGATTTCCAAATTTGATTGGGAATATGTTGCACATACATTTTATTTCTGTCTTATTGCAACTATCTGATTTGTTAGTAATATAGATTAGGAGAGCTGAAAGGCAAAAAATATAGCAAGTTCCTTTTATTTTGATGTCTCCAAAGCAGAAAGACAGCCTAACACTGAATAGTGCAGATTCTTCCCATTTTAAGTGTTGCTCGACTTGGTCCTTGTGTACTGCCATGCATACCCCATTCTGAAGTGAAATTCTCTTGTTTTGTGTCAATGCAAATAAAAATAATTCTACATTAGAAAGAATGGAGAGGAGTTAAGATTATTCTCTCTGTCAGCATGATGCACCTGGCTAAATATAAATGCCTACAATGAAGATATTCACATCAACGACACCAGTGAATATACTCCTCTCATACCTTATTGAGAAAAATTGTGCCACCAGAGCTCAGCCAATTTCATCCTTTTATTGGAAAGGAGATAAAATAAATTTAAAAAAAAAAAGGCTCTAGAAGTGGCTATTTCTCTTACTCCTCTTCACCAGCTAAAGGAGGAGTCTAGACAGCCATTTCAATGTAGATGTCTGCTTTGTAGGTACCTTAAGTTAAGTGAGATGAGTCTTACCCCAAGTGGATGTCAACCTTTCCTGTATTTTCACTGTGTTAATTAAGAGCTGGAATGCAGGCTTTATTCATCACACACCAAATGTTCTGGTTTATCTGTCATGATCTGGATTAGTAGAGACTTTTCAACATGACTGTTTACTCTTAGCAATTTGTCTCCATCACTTAAATTCTGCTTTCTACTTAAATTATTGTTTCATTCTGCTTCCAGAAGTGATTCAACAGTTTTTCACAAAAAGGAATAAAACAAAATATAAATCCTAAATTTTAAGACAATATGATTATCTTGAAGACTATTTTTTGAATACTTAAATCATTGACTAAATGTGCATTTTACAAGAGATTGTGAGTACAGTTTTTCAATAAACTTTGCATGGCATTGGGAACCCCTGCTTTGGCTGCAGTGGCACAAAACGTGGTGCAAAACAACTAAATGTGCTGTGTGAACTTTATAAATAAAAATGAAATCAGTTTAAAGTTTTCCCATTAAAACTTAATTGCAACCTCTGCAGTTTATCGGAATATGTCTGGTTTCTTTCATAAATGGTTCTCTTAAATGGTTCTTACCTGACTTCAAAGCAAATACTGGTAGCCACTGTGGAGCAAGAAATGTGCTAGAGAAAAGGGACCTGGTAAATACAGGGAGCTGCACTGATCAGATCAAACTGATTTTCTGGTGAAGAAGTGTAAATATTTAACCCTCATGCACTGAATGAAGAAGAGATTCTACAGTATCCACAAACAGGTTTCAGTTCGAGTAGTTTTCACAGCTTTACTGGTGTCTTCAATACTGACTGCACAAACATGACTATTTTAATACATTCAGTCCAGGGATTTTACGCAAGAAATCTGGATCAAAGATAATTAAGTACCTCTATAACGGCTCTGGTCTTGGAGGCCCTTGCAGCAACATGGATATTCCCTTGCAGAAGCCTGATTTTCATCAGCCCACCAGCCTAAAGGAGCAACACAGAGTCAAAGAGACAAAGGCACACATTATAGACTGGAAGTAGAAGTGCATTCAGAAATGCTGCCTCAGTTAGAGGTGCCTTTCCTCGAATTGGCAATGTTGCCGCCAGTCAAACGACATTATATGGTTGATCTACCCAGATGTGACATGCCATTGTAACAAACCTTCAGCCCAGGATACAGATACTGTTTTCTGAAAATTGTGACCATAATAGCTCAAAACAAAAGGACTTTTAAAAAGTTTTTAAACCCATTTACCAAGTGTCAGAGCCCATGAAATAGAATGATACAGGGTGCTCAAGTTAAGATGCTGTAGAAGAAATACAGGAAAAACCTGGGTAATTTCCCATTACCTGCTAGTATCAAATACTTGGAATCTGGCTGCTCTGCTTGAATCACAATAAAGCCCTTTTTTCCTCTGTAAGAAGCAACAGGATCTTAACCAACTTCATTATTTCCTCTTCTCTGCTGCTTTATTTTTTATATTATTAACTAGTGTGTTACTGAAATCTGATATTTCATACCCACATGCAAGCTTAAGAAATAAGTCTGCCAGATTTTCATCATTACAGCTTTAAAGGTATTAATGCCTTTAAACCTTGCATCCTACTGGATTTTCTTTTCTACTTGTCTTTCTATTACTTCTATTATAGTTGTTTTAATAGGTGAGAAAATACAGGTATAACAAAGCAAGTCATCCCAAGTTAGCTGGCTATCTTTTGCACAGGCTAAAAAACAATTTAGCACTCTGCTTTCCTACTGCAGATCTTTCTTCTCTAGAGTATTCAACTGCTCATTTCCCTTTCTGTTAAATTTTGAGAAGCGTTGAAATTGCTTGAAACATTTACCCCTCTGGTCCTTCTGAAAGTCTTATCTGTGTCAATAAGGAGATTCAGCCTCTTTGCAGGTACGTGAGAGGGTACTTGAAAGAGGCTCTCTTGCAGCAATACATGCTGTTTAGGTGTCTATACCTTCTTGTCTCTTGTTTTAAAAAACTCTGGTCTCATAAGAATATCCTTACAGGAAATAATTATCGGTCCCGGAGAGCCCAATGACTGTCGTGGGGTGCTTAAGGGACTGTGGGAAGCTTCAAAACCTCTTATGGGACATACCAGCAAAGGACAAAAGGTAGGCAAGTGAGATGTCTTGACCACAAACCTCATGCCTCAGGGATTCAGCTCAGGTATGAGCAGCTGGAGAGCATTGGGGTTTGGGAGTCACTTGCCACTTAGACAGGGAGAAGCCCACACTGTGTGTGTCTATATCCCACCAGCAGAATTCAACCCTCATTGGCAGGAGAAGATGAGCAGGATAGGGCACTGTGACTGCTGAGTGCCATCATGAGTGTGGCAGTGGATGTTCTCTTTCCTCTCTGTGTTGACATGTGTGGCCCGTCCTGTTTATATTTTCTGTAGGTGTGTGTACGTGTCCCTCTCTACTTGCGCTACCTGGGGACATGGAACTGTAGAAACCCTACAACTATCAGACCAGGAAGGAGGAATGCCCCTGGGGCGCATAGCTACCTGATGAAACTGCCTCTAAGAGCCCCACTTGGGCATCCAGAGCCACTAGAGCTGCCAAAGGATATATATCCATCCAGATAAGCAGGGGGAAAGCAGAAAGGATACTCTAGAGCATTTCACATGGCAGCAGATGTCCATATGGGCAGAGTGAGACTCAGATGTTTGAAGAACCTGAATCCTACAGTAGCATTAGATAAAGTTAATCAGAAACCTTGTCATTATGAGTATTAATTGATTTCTGTCTCTTTCAGTTCACCTGCACTTGCTGTGTGTTTACTTGCTCAAAGGAAATCTGATCTCCTTACAGGAGAACACAGATCACTATCTTTATTCTTCCCCAAACAACTGCTACCTTAGTGCTGTATTTCACACAGGAGTGGGTGTTTTTCAGAAAAGGTACTTTTAACCTTCCCCACAGAGTGCAGCTACTGGGAATACCTGGGGAAGGCAGAAGTGGCAAAATGCTTGCTCAGCACTCAGGACAAGCAAAGCTGTGTACGGCTCATTTGCTTTTACAATAATTCGTTGTGCTACAACAATCTATTCTTTTTAACCTTTTAACTCCTAAATTTATTTTTTTTAAATGAGACAGTATGGTAAAAGGTCATTAAATAGAAGGTCTAATTAAAAAAAAACATGACTTTTGCACTCTTTCTCCAGCTGTGATCCAAAAAGAGGCACAAGCCCTTTCTTCACAAATCTTGGCAGTGGGATCTGCTAATCCTTTCACTGAGCAGCAAGACATCATCTGGTTGCCCAGGGATTTAGTTATCAAAGCTCTTTCCCTTCTTCTGGGTTTTTGTTCCAGTCCCCGCTCTGTCTTTTGAGCTCAGTATTTAGGCAACTGTAAAGCCCAGGTAACACAATAATAAACACAGTGAGAAAGACAGGCGGGTACCACTGAGGGTTGTGAACATATGAAATGACAATGAACCCACTGATCTGGTGAAGCTTTGTTTAATTTGTGTAAGGGAAATGCTGATACAAAGGGAGAGATGACTTGCTGTCCAGTTGCTTGCTCTTAATTTCATTCAATGTAATGATTCTCCTCTTGTGTGCATTGTTTCTTACTGTCCAAATGCCAATAGTATGAATTAGATGCTTGGTTTATTATTTTTTTCCTTTCTTTAACTCAAACAAGGTAAATAAGTATTTTTCTTACATTTTTAGCCATGATTATGGTTTTGATCCATTTTTAGACTTCCTCTGAACCCTGTCTTTCTCAGCACTATCCATTAGCCAAAGTTTAACATTCTGGAACTTCCAGCCTGACTTGAAAGCTGTATGTTAAATTATGCAGCTGAATTCCATCAGTCAATTTCTCCTTTGCTGTCAACAGATCAGCTACATTTTTTACTGTCTGAACGAGCTCATCCCATATAACAGGCTGCAAAAACATCAGAGGGAAAAAAAGAATCAACACAGGACAATACTTCCTAATCAGGCCTACATTAAAAAGAGAAAGACACAAGGATTTCTTTGTATTTCTTTTTTCTTTTGCAAAAACAAAATTTAAAAAAAATCTCTTTTGCATATCAGATAAGCCAGAAATTGCCTTATTTAACTTCTGAAAGACTGGGATCATTCAGAGCAAAATTCTGCTCTGAATAAAAAATATGCAAAGCTGCCTGTAGCGATGTGGTACAGGTTATCTGACCTATCAGCTTCATAAAATGAAAGCTAATGAAGTCATGGCAGAAAAAGCCAACTGTTACACATCAAACAATTGTGGAATCTTTGCAGAAAATGATTGTAAATTGCATGTTAGTATATAGATGATAGTTGTGCATAGCTATGTGCTTTTATAATATGCTAAAGCTATTGCTACTGCAATTTTTTTCTAGACTAGGTCTACAAGATCTACTATTCATGTAATCTTAATGGTAGCTAAAGTGGGAATAAAATCTTTATGAAAACCACTATGGTTAGCTCACTTTAAGAGAGGAATTCAATCAGCAGCCCACTGGAATTACTTATGTTTTGACTAAGGTATTTGGCTCCTTTTATTGAACATTCAGCTTTCAATGCATACATCCCATGGATATAAAATGATGGATCTTGTTGGATTTTAAACCAGCGGCACTTTATATCATTAATAAATATTCATTTTCCCTCTATCCCTCTAGTGGTATTTCATCATCAATCATGGCTGAAATCACAGCTGTGAGAGCTGTTTATGCTTTACTGTTCTCCTCTACATGATTTGGCAGATACTTGTGAAATTATTGGAGTGTGGAAGTAAAGGAGGGTTGGATAGGAGGGAAGACGGGTATGCTTAAAAAAAATATAATCTTTGTGTTCGTATTTATTCCTGGAGAAGTACTGTTTTGTTTTGCCTTCCAAAGTACACATAAATCACTCCATTGGTCTCAACTGTCCTGTGAAAATAAAAATGATCCCAAACTGCTCAAGAATTACTCAGGGACTATTCAGTGTTCAATATGTCAGAGAAGCAAAGACAGACGCTCAGGAAGAGGAAGATTACAATCAATGAAGAAAAATCAATAGCGTGTAGAAGTTATCCTGCTGCCAGCATTGTCAGGAAAAGGTTTCTCCATTCCCTAGTCTCATTACATGTAGAAGATTATTAGAAATTGAGCAGCCAAAGTGAAGCTGTAATCATCTCCCCTTTGCTTTTTTTATGTTCTTACTGTAAATCAACATTTCACTTTGACTTAATAAACAAAACAACCTGTTCTTCTACCAATGTAGCATTTTATATATTTGCTTTACCTGCCACTGTAAACAAAAAGAGATGAGATTAAAAATCCTTCTTTAAGGCTTTAAAGTAAAGGTTGGAGAAAACCGAACAATGACTGGAGGAGCCATTGGCTGTTCTGTTTACTTGGTTTTTATTTTTCCATCTGTGATCTTTTCTGTCCCTCTGCCCAAACTAGTGGATCCTGGCTGCTAAGCTCTGCTTGCTAATGAGGTGGTCATTTCTTGATTCTCCCCGAAAATCAATTAAAAAACCAATGAAATCACTGGATTTTACAGAAAAACATTTGTGTGACCTCGGGGAAATATGTATGCTTTATTGTATAAACTGATAGAAAGAAATAACTGCAGAGCCAGTGACAGTATCTCTTTGGTCATGATTCAAAAAAAGTTTCCTTGCTTCGGAAAATTATTTAAAATATGCCAAATGAAGCAGTTGAAAGCATGAGAGATAAATATTTAAATGTCTAACTAAATTAGGACCTGTACAAATAGTAAAATAAAATTCATGTATAATAGTTTATGCCTTAATATATTGTACATTTTAATAAAATATATACACACACAGTGACATATAGCAGACAGCCTACAGAAAAAACCTCATCTTCAGAAATATATGTCAAGATTAATTCCATAACCCTTCGCTTCCCAAGACCCTCTAAATTATGGTGACAACTGTTAGCAAACACAGATGTCCAAACTCATAAACTTTACATTTCTATGCGCTAGGACTGCTTGTTCATGCAGGTGTTCGTTTCATCTATGAAAAAGCCAACTCTATGTACAAAATAAGGGCAATTTTTTTCAGACAACATTCAGTAGAATTATTTCAAAATGCCAACCTATCCTCATCACCATCTTCATCATCAAGTCTGTTTCTGAACATAGTGCATCACATGTTGGCGGGAGTTAACATGAGACGAGTCAGTCTATAATATTTGCACAGAGTGGCTGGAAAGCAGCCAGGCAGAAAGGGACCTGGGGGTACTAATTGACAGGAAGCTCAACATGAGCCAACAGTGTGCCCAGGTGGCCAAGAAGGCCAATGGGATCTTGTCCTGTATCAAAAATAGCGTGGCCAGCAGGAGCAGGGAAGTGATCCTTCCCCTGTACTCTGCTTTGGTGAGGCCACACCTTGAGTATTGTGTTCAGTTCTGGGCCCCTCAGTTCAGAAAGGATATTGAGGTGCTGGAGCAGCTCCAGAGAAGAGCAACAAGGCTGGTGAAGGGACTGGAGCATAAGTCCTATGGGGAGAGGCTGAGGGAGCTGGGGTTGTTTAGCCTGGAGAAGAGGAGGCTCAGGGGTGACCTCATCACCGTCTATAACTACCTGAAGGGAAGTTCTAGCCAGGTGGGGGTTGGTCTCTTCTCTCAGGCACGCAGCAATAGGACAAGGGGGCACGGGCTTAAGCTCCGCCAGGGGAAATTTAAGTTGGATATCAGGAGAAAATTCTTTACAGAGAGTAATCAGGCATTGGAAGCTGCCCAGAGCTGTGGATTCACCATCCCTGGAGATTTTTAAACGCAGATTGGACGTGGCACTGAGTGCCATGATCTAGTAAATGGACTGGATTTGGACCAAGGGTTGGACTCGATGATCTCGGAGGTCTTTTCCAACCCAATCGATTCTATGATTCTATGATTCTATGATTCTATTTAAGAGAGGGCTGCTGTATAGTCAAAAACATGTTAAGCCGGGTATTTTTAAGAAGTTAAATCACCAATTGCTTGATTATGAGACATTGTTTAAGTGCTTGACTTTGTTTTTCCCAGGTTTGGGACTTTTTTTTTTTTTTTAGACATCATTTATGTTAGAATATTTTGTGATTAACTAAACTGAGCAATATATGATGTTGGTTTTTTGGTTGCTACTATAATTGGGTTTGGAATATCCATCAACACTATAGGAAGTACCTGCAAATACCTCGGTCCTTTTCCTGAAGAACATAGTCTGATTCATTTACCTTTATAAATGTCATCAGGAACTCCAGGGGAATGATATAAAAGAGTTATCCTTTAGGTGCCTAATCTAGAACCAATGAAAAGGTAGGGCTAATCCACAAAAACCTCTCCAAGCTCCAATGGGAATGTCTGATGCAACTCTCAGAGCTAATAACAAGAGCATGAGGTGAATGCTGAACCTGGAACATGAAACTGGGGTTCAGTTCAGCTTCTATGGCAATGAAAAAATCAATTCTTTTCAAGGAGGAAATCATAAATAATGCTAAATTTCACTTTCCCACATGATCTTTCAAGTTATGTATTAAGTAATTTGTCACTTTTGAGAGCTCTGGTAGCCAAAAAGTTAATTCTTCAGAAGTGAAACTCTCCAGCAGTTCTTGAAGTAATTGACTGGGATCTGGAAGTGAGTGATTTTTCTTGCCTGGCAAAGGTACCCCTTAAGTTAAAAGAGAAAATATGAAACACAGTACTTTAGGCCCAAATGTTAGTGTCTGTTTTTATAAAATTCTCTGAAATATAATGCCATAATATCTTATCTTTATTCCTAAATTCTCTTTTATTCCTAAAAAAACCCTAAAATTAATAAACTGAGTTCTGTCTCACATCACCAGAAACTTAGTTAAAAGGTGTTTCTATATGTAAATTATCAAAAATCAAACAGTCCAGTACAGTTTTACTATGGAAGTGGTATGTACCAAGCAGGTAAAGAAATGGTAAAATTATAGCTTCCATGAAGAACTGTTAATTATGCATGTCAGACTGATTTTAACAATATGTAGCCCACTCCTTTCAGAGGCTGCCATCAGTTGTCTTTTCTAGCCCTTTTTCAACCCTTCTCATATGGATGTCACTTTGCAGTCAGTGAAGAGACATAGGCAGAAATTTTCTACAGTCTTTTTTAGATGTCCATTCAGGATTAAAGGAATTATGTCCTCAGTTCTAGTAAGATGTTTTGTCCACATCTCTACTGATTTCAGAGGCAGCAATGCACAGTTGCCAGTGTTTACATGTACTAAGATGAATCCAAATCTTAATGTTATTTATTTCCTAACTTGACCAGACAGAATCTGGCCAGAACTAAAGACTCTTAAATTATTTATAATAAAACCTTAAGACATTTGAACTAATTTTTCCTAATGTTGGTTAAAATTTAAATTCTATTAGATAAAAAATATATCTTTTCCTATTTTATTTTTGTCTGATCAACTAATAAAGCAATGTACAGAGGAAAACTTTCAAATTTTCTACTAAGAGCTATGGATCAAATGCATATCTACTGAATTTCAATGCAAATTGTATATTACCTCATTTAATTCAATGTAGTGTACATTACACTCTTGGCCCCAGCTATGAAAAAATGAATGTGTATATATTTATATGACCTACTCACATCATTTTCTCATTTGAAGAAAATGATGCAAAATTCTTTATGCAGTGATAGATTTTAAAGAGCATTTAGAAGCACTGGCATGCAATGTGCAGGATTCTTGAAAGAAACTCAGGTACCTGCTCCAACTAACATCAGTGAGAGTCAAATATTTACAAGATTTTAAAAATTGTATCAGAGATCTGTCTGAATCCATAGATTCTTCAAAAGGGTAGTCCTTTGTAAAGTACTGCTGATTTATCTGGACAAGGTGGTGCCTTGTCCCATATACAAATGGATAACTCTCTTACCTTCAAATGTTATTTTCCATTCCTTTCCTCATAATTGGTCCATTTATCTATTTTCAGAATGCCTCAAAATATATCCATTCAGAACACAGCACAGGGAAAATGTTTGCCCTTCAATTTACTGTATATTCACACTAAAAATATAAAATATTTCTGATATGCTTTTTGTGTAATTGCTGTCTATAATCAAATGTTGCAGTAGAAAAGTCTCTGTTCATTAGTAGAAAATGTTACACACACATACACATGCATACACATACACACACCTCATTTAAGCATATTAGCAGTGAAGTTAAATCAAGTAAATATCTGCAAGCTGTACAGGATTTAAGCCAAACTGAAGATGTGTGTTTCTTGAAATTATGTAGCTTTTAAACCATCTCCTGGGCATTATTTTCATGAATAAAATTTTGAAGAAATGTGTATAAGTCACATCTTTCATGAAAACAATTGCTTTTTATTGCTTCTGCCTTAAATATAATAAAGAACTAGAATATATTGAAAAGGAGAAGTCACATAATAAGAAAAACCATTTGCAGTATTTTTAGACTTGATTTTGGTTTTATTTTCAGAATGGACAATTACAGTTAAAAGAATTCTTCATGACATGTATGAATATCATAAATATTGACAAGTTATTTTAGTTTTAAACTAGTAGAATGCTCCATAGAGAAAATTTAAATTATTATTGCATGTGCATTATTTAAGAAATTATTTTTAAAATCTATTGAAACTGACTCAATTACAGCTTCAACACTGTTAGTGTCAAGTTTTTTTTTTAAATGAGTCCCAGGATGGAAGTGTTACATGAAAGGATTTCCAAGTGATGGGCTGTTTAAATTTCAGTCCAAGCACTGCTACATGACCTTCCTCTGCCATATTACAGAGTTCAAACACAGTCTTGGACATTGTTGCTCACTGATACTTTTAAAGTTAGGAAAACTTTACTGTTTCTATTTTACAGTTGCATGGAAACAGGTTCTGAAACCCTTGCACTTGGATCCTAACTGAGATTAATTATGAAGCCACTGTAGAAAATGAAGCAGTTGCTTGACATACTCTTGTTCTTCTTGGCTCCTTAGCAGGAGGACTGTCACATCTCAATCCAGCTGCAGTTCTCCAGCTATCATCTCCATCATCCTTTACACAACTACTACAACTGCTGTTCTCCAATAATTAATGTAACTGAGGCAAAGCCTTTTGGCTGGTTGCTAAATAAAGCAAGGACGACAGAAATCGGAGACAAAAATGGATGCCCTGAAGGTTGAGTGTTCTTGAGAATAAAAAGAAGACTCCCTGTATTGAAGGACATATTGTAAATTTTTCTAGTTCTTTGTAGTATTTCCTCCTTCACACTAATTTTATTTCTGCCTTATCTTGATTCATCTTTGGACAGTTCCTTCAAACATGTTCTCTATTACAACAGGGGAATGGTTTCATTGGAACATAACATAAGGAATATCTATCATTGCATGCATTCAAATTATTTGCTTTTATGATGATAATATCTCATGGTTCTTTCTAATAATTTTACAGTTATGGAGCATGAACTTAATAAACACATCAAGACACTAAGGTACAATAGCTCATGGCCCTCTTTGTTACTCTGAAAAGAAGATTACAGCATGCTGATTTGTGTCAGAACACTTTATTCAATTCTTCAGCTCCTTCAATATGTTAATAATGTCCCGTAGTGAAATGTGCTCAAAGGTATCACTACTTATGCAACTGCATGAGTACCATTCTCCCAGGGCTCTTCAGGGAACTACTTCTAGATCAGTGCAAAAGACCTCAGTGATGTATTAATTGATACCTTATTAAGACAGAAGAAGATGGAGCTCTGATGTTCTCAAACTCTGTGTCCAAAAGCTATGGAAGAGGATAAAATATTTTTTGCAAAACCATTTGTAGCTGATGATCATTTCTGAAGAATAGAGTGGACTGATTTAATGTAGTACAGATTGTCTGGTTAAAATACATCTTTCTTAAAGCAGATACCTGCATTCCCCCAGAGCTTTTCTTTTAAAATTTACCACCATTACTATATAAATAAGTCATATAAAAATTAAACTGTTGTAAAAGTATCATAATTTTAATGACCGTTCCCTACTTCTGGAATTCAAAGTAACCTATATGATGTTGTGAAATTATATCACAATTTTGGCTTAAAGATTTTCAGAGTGACCTCTACTGATGTCTCAACATGAGTGAAGGCAAAACAGCTTAATGATCTATAACTTTCTTATTATATTCTACTGAATATAATTCAAAGTTTTCAGCAATAGTGAAGAACATAAATGTTGGGCCATATTTGCAATAACTAAGTAGGCTAAAAATAATTGTGTTACTGCTATTGCAATTAATTATCTATATCTGTTCATGTTTCCACCAACGCCACCCGCTATTGTTCCCATTTTGATTCTATCACTGTCTGACACTGAAAGCTTTCCATGAGATAATACTAGGAGTGGTATTTTCCTTGTTCCTTACTACTTCATGTTATTTTCCACAGTAGGAAAATATTTATGGAACATAAAATAAAAAAAATTTTTAAAATAAAATAATACAACATTGATTATTTCCTGGATCTTCAGGTTTTTTAGGGCTTTTTTGGTATTTTTTTTGTTTGTTGGTTTGTTTTTTATTGGAGTAATATTTTACGCTTCTTCACAAGAAGTGCATAAAGTCATAATTTAAACATTTTTCAGAACAAAAGAAATGCATATTTGAAAAATAAATTATGTGAGTATAACTGAAAACAAGAATAGTGGAAGAATTAAAATGCACAACATGTTTAGGAATATGAATTCTGAAGAATTACCTGAATTAATCACATTAAGTATAATAAATAAAAAAAAACAAAAAACACAAAACTAAAAGCAACCAAACAAAAACGTTAATCCCAGAAGGCTGTAAGAAAGAATATTATTCAAATTAAAATCAGGAAAGCAGGAAAGACCAAAGGGGAAATTTACTCTCTATTTCAGTTTTCCTTTCTTTTTGTTGCTAATGACCATGAAAAATGTAACTTCCTAGAAAAGGGATTGTCATCTCACCAAGAGCAATTTTGGGGTTCCTATAATTCTTTTTCAGAATTTCACAAAAAGTAGGAACAACTCTAATGCTAATTAAAGGTATTTTGGTAATCTAAACATATTGCAGGGAAAAGTAATGTGCATTTCTTGCATATCTGTATCCATTTCTAATATCTATGATACCATTACACAACTCTACATCTTCTGCTACACTGTATTTCTCAGTTTCCTTACAACTGAAAATTCTAAAAGATGAGGTTTCATTTATTTAATTATGTTACTACTTATTTTATTAAGTATTATCTTTTTCTATTTTTCATGAACTGTCCAATAAGTGGGGGAGAGGATTTTAAAAGCTACTCAATGTAGCTGTGTAGATTGTCAGTTGCTCTTCCCTTATCCACCTACACTGTAAGCTTGTTGCAGAAGATCCTGTGCCTTAGCATGGTTTCCTGAAGGATCTACCTCATGATCTTGCCTTTTCCCTTTCTAAAAATGGGGTGAGCTCAGAGGGGACACTGCTACAAGAACGTCCTTATTATTTCAAAAACTCAGGGTAGTGTGGCCCAATAAATTGGAAGGTGGAACAATGCAATAGGCAAAAAAGAAAGACGGAAAAACATGGCAAAGTTCTTCAGGAAATAAAACAGTATTTAGACAAGGAGTATGGATTAAATAAAGCACCTGTGTGGGCAGTTAACAGTTGAAGAGATGAAAAATCTGGGATTTTTAACCAACAGATATAGAAAACTGGTGAATTCCAAAGAACAAAGCCTGGAATGTTTGTCTTACTTGTCTTGTTTATTTGTTGCTTCTACTCTCTGCAGCCCATGTGCTTTGCTGTCTCATAAAATCCTCTCATGCACTTAAATAAACTGTACTTTATTGTCCTGCAACAGACACTTGGGCTGATGCTATTACTCCAAATGAAATCAATGGCAGAGCTACCATCAGCTCGATGGGAAGAGAACTTATCCCACTCCCATAAAGCACGGTGAAAGAATTAGCACTGAGTCTGATCAATGCCCTTCCAAATCAGAACTTAGTGCAACACTCGATAAGTTTCCTGACTTGAGTAGGTTGCTAAGTACAGCTTCTTTTTCACTCACAGGAGTAATAACTGGGCATTTCAGTGGCCTCTTTCCCATATAAGGTCTTGCCATTATACATTTTTATTCCCTTTACTATCTTGCAGGGTAACTTTTTCTCAGCTGAAGAGAGGTATTTTTCACCACTGAAAATACCCTGAGAAGCTAAATAGAAAATAAACTTAATCTTCATTATAGGAACTACTGCTGTGCCAACAAGACAAGATTTTTCAATGAAGATATGATTCCAAATAAATCCTCAAGGAACATGCTGAACAGCAAAAGAGAGTCTGACCTTATGATAGGTGGTCAAAGACAAAAGTGACATTCAGGCAATTCCTAGCATTTTACGGTAATTTTGATTTGCTACTACTCCAAAGAAAAAAGGAAGATCAATACTGAGCAGGTAATCTCACCCAATAGCAAAATAGACCCTTTTGAACTTTTGAAAAACTGACTTACTCCATAAACAGAACGACTAGAAGAATTTAATATTAAGGGGATTTAACTGATTTTCTTACACTTATTTAATGCATGCATTGCTTTGTACCAGGTACACTGTGTAAATAGCCACTTGTCTAGGTAGAATTCTAAATAAATGAATATCTAATTTTATTTAAAATATTTATTGAATAATTGAATTCTTCGTGAACAAAAATGCATCGTATGAGCTCTATATAGAACTATGGAAGAAAATGGGTCCCTTTAGTCCTGAAAATATATTTGTTCATCCATCCATTTTTACACATCAAATTCAAGGGTACCTCTGCTGTACAGAAGTGAGTGGTATGTGGAATAAATGCTTCTTGTTCCTTTCTTATTCCATTTCTGTGGTTATTTCACACTTTTAAAATATTAATAAGTAGCACAGAAACTTGGGAGTGGCACTGTATATAATACCATATTTCTTAAATTTCTGAACCTTCAGAAGTTCCTTCCACTTCCATTTAAACTCCCTGTTTATCATCCTCCTTTCCAAATAATTAGACATCCAAACAAAATCATTCATCTTTGTTTGGCAGAGACTTAATAATCTGATTGAAAACAAAGAAACGGTAGGCTGAAATAGCTAACATGGCAGATGACGCTCTACTCATAAGAGATTTATTTCTGTAGCTTTTAGCTATCATCAACATAAAAACTCACTCGTATCTTCATACACACACACAGAAAAGCGTGGAAAAACATGTGGGAACTAGCATTTCTGGAGTTTCTAATTTGAAAATTCCCATTTGTTTACTGAGCTACTTTAAGTAGATTAATTGGGTGGTTTAGTATTTATTAGTAGTATTTATATGTGTATAATAGTGCTAAGCTGTCTTACAAGCATCATTTCATACCTGCCTTGGGCTTCCAACAAGTATAGAATCTCTCCAGCAATTATAAAAGTCTGTATTAATAAAAATGTTAAAGAATTATAAATGTCAAAGATCAATATTTTTTCCCACCTGCAGATGTTTTATAAAATATGGTATTCCTACAGGATTCAGTAACATTCTTCTATTTTCCTTTTGAGAGAATTAATGCATATTTTTTTTTAAAGTCCAGTTTAATACAACAAATTCAATTTGGTAAAAATACTGACTTTTTCACCTGAAGATTTCAAGTTAGAAGGGCTGTTTAGCTTTTTTATTTGATAAATTTTTAACTGTTTGATTTTTTTGAAGTGAGTTCAGAAAAGTAAGTAATTTCAAAATTTCTTACAGAAGATAATTCCACTGTTCAAATAGTTCAAAAGAAGTCAGGTTGATAAGCTTATATAAGTTAATGGCTTATGTAAAAGTCAAGTTTAACTTAAAAGTGCAATATCATCTCTTTGCATTAGCATTACCTTGTCAAAAAGTAGTAAATCTGTGTATGTATGACTTTGTAAGCACAGTATAGAGTTACAGATTTAATATTTCCTTCCTTTAGCCAGCTTTATACTTTCTTCAGTGCTTAAAAGCTTATCTGTTTGGCTTTACTGAAGTTGCTTCTGAATTGCACACATCTGAAGTAGCAATAAAAATCAATCCTGTCCTCTCAGAAAAGGGTAAGAATCACTGAGAGACTAAACTAAAGTTTATTCCCCATCATTAGAGCCCTGCGTCCAGATTCACAAACCAGAATATCTAAAGTTTACGCACATGCCTTCACACTTTGTGACTTTCTGCTGATTAGATTCTCCAGCTTTATTCCACTTCCACAGTAGCATCACCGAGATCAAATGACAACAGAGGTGGACTCAAGATATCAATCAGATCTCTCCTCACATCCCAGCAGCTCTAAGTGTCATGCTGTAATCAAACCGAGCGACTCTGCAAAGCAATTCCAGCTGCAGACTTTGCCCACAGCACTAATGAGAGAGCTTTCAAGAGAAAAAAGTGCACAAGGATTGTTTTTTTCGTCAGTCAGGTGGGTGACGGACACAGGATGCAGGACTTGGTTTCTTTAGGCCTGACTCCATTCTCAATATACTGAGCAGTTTGAAACACACCAGTGGGTTTTTTTATTTCTCTGTCTCTGCTTGGAGAGTTCCGTTGCATGGCAATTCCAACGCTGAGAAGTCCAGAGCAGAGGAAAATAGTCAGTGGATTTATTTACATGTCAGTACCCCCAAAATACCTCTCCAGCTCACAGATTTCTCAGAGCAGCAGTGTTGTGTCTGATCTGGAAACAAACCAAAAGTTACAGTATTTTTCTCTTTTTATAGGAGATGATTCATCATAGCTGTCCAATTGTTTTTTCAGCTAGAACTGAAATTCATTATGGTTGAACTTGTGTTTTTTTGGCTCACAGCCTTTTGTAAGGGGACATCAATATATTGAATACTTAAACACTGAAGAACATTGATGTATTTGGTCCTTTTTATCTTCATTCGACCAATATAGGTGACTGCCCAAATTCTTGTAGTCTGAAAAGGTCCTGTTGTGCTTTCAGTGTCCAAAAAGAGTATGAAAGAAGGAATAGAAGTGATATAATTATACAAAAATATCATTGTGGCAAAAGTAATTCCTTTCTGCTCTTGTCTAAGCCTAAGGTGAAACAGGAGCCACGACAGGCTGGAGAGGGGAGACCTGGAGCTCACAGGTTATGGTTGAGCCAATCCAAGTTTGATCTCTCATGCCAGCAGGCAAAAACGAAAATTATTTTCAGAAATGTTGCTCGGCACTAACTCAAAACCCGCAAAAAAATGGAAATACAAGTGATTCAGAGTTTGTATTCTCATATAGCTCAGCAGATTCAGGCAGACACAGAGAATGGTCTGAACAATATATTCAATTTTCATCAAAAAACAAAAATGCTAATTTGATTCAAAAATGTCCCCTTTTTTGCTTTGATCCAGATACCTTGGAAAGTCTTTTTACTTTGACCTCCTCATTCCATTAGAGGGCTCTATATGTTGTCTTTACTTCAGAAGAGAAAACACGGAAATACCATGATTTCTTACAAACTGGAAATTTTGAGTTTCAAACTACTGCATAACTGCTGTCTTAAAAAAGGGTAGGGAACACAACAGTACCTGAACACTTTGTCAGAAACATATAATCATGTAACTAAGATGAGAAATTTTAAATCTCCAATTTTCTTTTAGTTTAGATTTGTTTTTCATTTTGATCTTGTGTTGTTGGTTTTTTGTGGTTTCTTTTTTAATTGGGGCACTACTCAGGAGTGTTTTCAAAACCAGTGTTGGGAAAAAAATGTTAGGGAGCAGTTATTACAAAGGATTGCTGTCTTCAGGCAGGATTAAAGATGTCATTGCCCTTGTAACAAGAGTGTACTCTCACTGTCCTGGCCAAATGCCAATTTGAGAAATTGCATTCTGCCTATCTAAATTTTCTCAGCAGTTGGAATGGATATCACATTAAGCAATATCATCCACTGCTAGGAATCTGGTAAATAACTTCACCCTTTTCGGGTTTGAAAAGCGATGCTCAGTGTTCCTCACAGTGCCAGCAACTGACTTTTAGGGTTGCTGGAGATAAAGGGGAATGAAATACACTGAACTCATCCCAGGAAACATTTGCAGGATCAGGCCCCTGAAGCAATTATTTTTTTGTGCCAGTGAAGACTGCCTGTCATCTTACACAGAGGAAGTGAAATGGTTCTTGTTAACATCAGGCTTTTGTATATACAATTACAGCAAAAACTACAGAGCATTCTGTAAGTCCTCTGTCCTTAGGTCATTAGGGCCCACTAACCAGCAAAAGAAATCAGCAATTTAAACAGCAGTCTTTGCTGGATGATCAACTGGTTGATACCCATAGCAAATGGGAGTTGTATGAACAGAATGTTATGCCTATGGAAGAGGCATGGAACCCATGACATGGAACAGTGTACCACTGACTTGGAATTAATTTGCAGAAATATCAATCAGATCTCACCGTAGTGTTGCATATATATCCATTTAGTATTCAGTCCTCTGTAGCTCATGCACACACATACACACACAAAGACACTGTCTATTTTTCATCCTTATGATTCATATAAAATCATTTCATTCCTTTCTTTAGAAAAAAGCACATTGAAACGGTAAAGAGTCAAAATAAAGTTCCTTTCAAGAGATTTTTCATCTCTAAATGCAGGTACCTGAAAGATGTTACACAAGTGGAGACACTGAAGGAATGAAAGAGACTTTTGCGGACTCCTTTGGGGTCAAATGAGTGAATTAGTCACCAAATACACTGAGGATATTTGGTGGATAAAACGGTGACCTTGTGGCAAAGTCTGATGCCTCCACATGGATTCCTGGGTGCTGGATCACCTGTTAATATCTGTCAGTATCCATATTAACAGGTTAAGACTGTGTAATTTAGCACATGGTCACAAAACCAAAGAGAGGTCCTTTGGTGACTTTTCAGAGAATTCCTTGCTATGTTTGCCACTGCTCTGTAACTTTACACAGTCCCTTTCTGCCTGTCATTTGCTGACCTGGATTCAGCACAGTTCCTTGTGCCTTCTTAGGAGCTATCCCAAATCTGTGAATTCTGTCTAAGAGAGTACAGAAACCAAATTTCCTGACCACATTCTGCTCTGTCATACCACAGGTTTATCCGTCACCTCCATGTAAGACAGCAGAAGACCTGACATTTTCCAGTTCCTGAAGGGATGGGACGAATTTCATCTCACCTGATTACAGACACCCAGTAGATGGATGTTTAATACCTACCCGTCATTCTGGACTCCTTTACAGAAGGAAACAATAAGGAAGAAGAAACCCACTGAATAGATGATAACACTTTAAACACAATGCACAAAAAAGAAGTGAGATGGAAAAATAAATTTACAGTCTCAATGTGCTTTTTAAAAGTTGAAAAACTGTCATTTTTATTCAGAATCAAACCAAAAGTTTGAAATTTTACATAAACTGAAACATCCATAGGAGGTCAATTTGTAGAAAAATGAAATAGTTTATGCTATTATTAAAGTGAAATAGATTTATTTTTAAAGAGTATTCTAAATTGAAAGATATAGTACAAGAAACTAATTAAGCCACAGATAGTAAACCAAAGAAAAATAAACATCTTATTTAAAATATTTAGAAAGGTGGGGAAAAAACATCAAGTATTCAAATGTTTTTAAAAGTGACATCCTTTCTTTTAAAATAGTATTTAATTAAATTCAGTGAAGTTTGATATTGAATTATTCTCCTACAGGGAGATAATGTTATTTCAATAGTTTTCAAATTTACTTTCTCCATTTTAGAAATTATTCAATGAATTCTTACATGTAAATATGGACAGATGTCATGATGTAAGATGACATGATAAGAAAACATGATTTATCAATTTAGACTTTTGTACATCTTGCTGATACGATAAAAATCTTGTATTTTATGTCGCATTAGTACCATTTCCAGTAGAAGGATGGCACGTTGAGCATGCAACCAAATAAAAGAGTAGTGTAACTTGAATAGCTCAAAAAGCACAGAGGAAAGCTTAGGTCTGGGAAGAAAATGAGGAAAGAATATTTGTAACCCAAGATGGTATTTAACATTGAATTGACAACCTTCACCCTCTTGCAGTATACTGTTACAGATGCAATAAAACAGAGCTTCGCACCTAATCTCAAGGAATCTGGAGAATCAGAAAATTAATGAATAGTTTTAAGAGAAATGAAAAAGGACAGAAACATATAATACTCTGAAGCAGAAGCTCTCAGTGCATGGCTGCTACGTATATGAAATGGAGCTTGCTCTCTTGCCTCAGACTGGGTTTTAGGAAGATGAAATGTGATATCCTAGTTTCTCCTAGTGGGCAGAAAAGTAATTTAAAATAAAAACACAAATCCTGTGCTAACATATGTGGATACATGTGAGTGACAGTCACCCAAACTAAACCTGACTTTCTGAGATCAGTAAAACACTTCACTGATGCCGTTAGAATATTTCTCAGGTTGAAATCTTTATATAGCCAGTTTCAATAAAAAAAGTGTTAACCATGATTTTCTGATAAACTTTATTGCATAGCTTTATGAATTCTTGATGTGCATAATTTTTTATTGGCTGTTCACAGTCTACTCAATCATGAAGATCTTCCCATGCTGTCAGAAGCCAAATGCTGAAGTTCATGGAAGAGGTTTGCTCAGCCTGCGGACAATGAGTATGAGACTGTAAATCAGAAACTATATACCACAACAGGCCAGATAAGAAAGAAAATCTCTACTCTCTATGGCAAAAATGGATCCCAAAATTAGTAATTTCAGTGCCAAAAATGCAGTAGATGAAAATCAGAAATAATAGCAATTAATGTTTAGTTATCTTATGCATATTTGAGACCACTGGAAGTGATAGAGTTCAGAAGACATATCCCAAAAAGCATGCCTAATAATCCCAACAGGATTTTCTGTATTTTAGAAATAAAACCCCAACTTCAAAAATTCAATTCTATTTCATAATAGTTTCCCCACCCACCAGGAACTTGAATCCTGAAAGTGTATGGCATAAAAAGGATATGAAAGATTTTTAGTTCAGTGACTGCTCTCCTTTCATCTTTGTTATTCCACTCATGGCTGGAGGGACTGGATAACAGAGTGGACCAACCCTATCGAAACAAGTAAGTTTCAGTCATTAAAAACAGCAGCCATATATTTGCCAAATACAAATGCTTTGCAGGACGTGAGATAGAATTAGTCATTCATGCAGGAAAGTGTGAGGTTAAATAATATAATTGCTATATTATAATATATAGGTCTTCACTGTGGCATGACAGCCTATGTGGAATCTCAACCACACAGCAGGACTAATTAAGAAGGCAGATGAAGACTAGTGTAAGCAAAAATTGTAATAAAGACTTCACTTTTTTCCCACTTTTCCCATTGCCAATGGAAAAGAAAAAAATATCACAGTATGGTCCACATTAGCCCATACGTGCATGCTAAAAGAAAATTCACTCCCATTACTGCATGGCAGGTGTGCATCCATGGCCACATATTGGGATTTGAGCACTCACTGTTAATTATGTAATTCTCGTCCCACAGCTGTGTGGAGCTGTCTAATCAAGATTTCATCCACAAAGTGAAATATTCACCCCAGTAGAAAAAGCTGGAACACAGACCATAGAACAAAAGCATCCTACTTACACCTTCAGAATTTATATTCAATAATTGTATTATTACCACATCATTATATGCCTATTCTGTAGTCAGTGTAATTTGTGGTCTTGTATCTGCATTTTTTCTGCACCAAGCTCAACCATTTTGAGATGTATGCGCAAATAAAGGAAAGTTTTTTTCTCTGAAGAACACTATATCTAGGATTCTTTTCACCTAACTTTCAAGGTTTTTAAAAGTTAAGGATCTAGGGTGGGATTTATTGCTTCATGTCATCTAGACAATAAAAAGTAGGTAAAACCAATCTCTTCTTAAGAATGCCCATTTCTCTTTAATGGCAATTTATGGACCCTGGAGTGACCAGCTCAGATGAACATGTCTGGCACTGGAGATGGCTGGGGTTGAGGTGACAATGAGTGTAAGGCTGTCTCCTATCAACAGTAAAGACAAATACCTGCAGATAATAATTCTCCCCCTATTTTGGACTCCACTCAGGATGGCATGAGAAAATTATCTTACAAGTACCCTATTTCTGTCCATTATTCATTGAAAGAGCTTAACTAAATATTCCAGAGTAGACAGTAAATTTTCACACAGAGTTCAATTTACTTGTTTAAACAAGGGCATCCAAAGACATTTGAATCCTTCAGCAGTATCTGAGACGTCTACACAGAGACATCTTTCCTATCCTGGCAGATAGAATACAGGACTTGTAGGAGACCTGTGTAGATGTGGAAATGCAGTTGGAATTCAGGAGAAGGATCTTTAGGTGTCTCAGCTGCCGCTAGGTGCCCATGTTTAAGGGACAGGCTGCACAGGCAAGTGGTTGAGTTGCCAGCCCTGGAGCTGTTTAGCACACATCTAGATATGGCACTTAGGGTCATATTTTAGGAGTGGACTTGACAGTGTAAGGTTTAGAGTAGGACTCAATGATCTTAAAGCACTCAGTTACAAAGTCTTTCTTAAGGTAAAATTCATTTAAAGAATTGCAATCTGAAACTTGCATGCATGTTTATCAACACAATTTTGCATCTTTATAAATATAAGCCAGTAAAATATTTCCACTGGTATTAAAAATGTGCTCTATTTTTATGATGTTCACCTGCCAAAAGTATGATCATAAAGGCTAGAACAACAAATACAGCTAGGTAATGAACCTATCTGATGAAAAGAATCTGGAAAGGCAGGACCCTGTGTTTTGTTTATGTCCAGTCCTGCCCAGGTTGTTTCTAAGTTTGGGAGTAATCATGCAGGTGGCTCCCAGTGGATCAGCTGGAATGGCATGCAAAGTTCTATGTGCTCCACCCTGCATATTCCTGTTCCCAGTTACCTACCTGCACAGTTATTTCATGATGCTGGGTTATTTGTCTTCTATCTCCTAGCAGAACTTTCTCTACAGGCTTGCTCTTTTTTTTTTTTCCATCTGGTGTCTGGGCAAAAGGAGGAGTTTTGAAACTACTGCAGCCTGCAAAAGGCTCTGTCACAGAGCATCCAACATTAAAAGTATTTTCAAAGGACAAAATAAGATCTCGAAAATGGGATATATAATGATAAGTCTCAAAAGGTATTCTAAGAAAAAATATGTAGGAAAAGGTATCATTTACTAGGTACAGTTCTACTCATCTGAAGACAATGAGGCTGTATCAGCTATTTTTCTCTGAAGACCTTGACACCTGCAATTAATCTTCAGTTGTTCACTAGGTAAATCTGAGATACTCTAAGCCACACCTAAACAAAGCCACTTATACATATGGGCACAACAGGACAAAAACTCTTCTAAGAGCCTTTTGCTTTCAGCTAGTCACTCTCACCTCTCATTGATTGGTAACTGAGGGCTTTCAACAACCTAAACGAGTTCAAAAGCTTTAAAATGTTTCAGGCCTTTTCAAGGTAAAATGTCACATCTATTTATCATTAAAAGAAGAAAATTTTAGCTGTTGGTGAGATCAATCCCCTGACAACAGCTGGAACTCAGGAAGCAGAAAAAAAAGACCTTGGTAAACCAGAGAGCTAAACTATAAATACAAGGTACATTAATATGAACAAATAAATAAGGCCAAAATACATTTATCTCAAGAAAAGACAACTGAGTAACCTTAAGAAGCATATTTGGCTCATTTTGTCTTCTTGTATTTCATTAAAATTTAAAATCTTTATAAAAATGTAAAATATGAATATAAAATATTACATCTTATAAAAAATGAAGCAAAAAGGAGTATATCCAGGTGGGTCAGTCTTGACACGGAATGTAACTTATTAAAACTCTCATAAACATTGCCTATCTTATTAGAATCTTTGATTATTTTGTTCATTATAATACTGTATTAGTGATTAATCTTAGCAACTATTTAACAAATAGATACAGAAAATTGAGAAAACAGTGTATTCTGATTAAATTGGGTTCTGTTCCATATAAATTTGATTAAATTAATGAATAGATGTACACAGTGTACACATAACAAAGACATTTCTTATTTACAGAATGACTAAATACATTCATACTCAAAAATCTTTTTTTCAGGAATCAGAAGTTTTTTTTCTCTAGCTGCCTGTGGTGGGTTGATCCTGACTGTATGCTAGGTGCCCATCAAAGCTGTTCTGTCCCTGCCCTCCTCAGCTGGACAGGCCAGAGAAAATATAATGAAAGTGACTCGAGATAAGGACAGGGAGAGAAGATCCCTCACCAGTGGGGGCAAAGCAGAATCTGTTTGGGGAAATTAGTTTAATTTACCACCAATCAAATCAGAGTAGGGCAATGAGAAGTGAAACTATATCTTATCTTACCTGTATCTCTTCCTTCTTCCAAGACTCAGCTTCACTCCCAGTTTTCTCCACCTATTTCCCCTAGAGGCACAGGGGGATGGGAAACGGAGCTGTGGTCAGTTCATCACATGTTGTCTCTGCCACTCCTTCCTCCAGAGGGGGAGGACTTCTCACACTCTTCTTCTGCCCTGGTGTGGGTCCCTCCCACAGGAGACAGTCCTTCAAGAATAGACTGCTCCAGTGTGGGTCCTCCACAGGATCACAAGTTCTGCCAGCAAACCTGCTCCAGCATGGACTCCTCTCTCCATGGGCCCACAGGTCCTGCCAGGAGCCTACTCCAGCACAGGCTTCCCACACAGTCACAGCCTCCTTCAGGCATCCCCCTGCATGGGCTTCTCCGTGGGCCGCAGGTGGATATTTGCTCCCCTGTGGACTTCCATGGGCATCTCATGGGAATCTCAGCTCCTGTGACTGGAGCACCTCCTTCTCTTCTCACTGTAGACCTAGGTGTCCACAGGGCTATTTCTCCCACACATTCACACTCCTCTCTCTTCTGGCTGCAATTGCTGCTGTGCAATAACTTTTTTCTCTTCTTAAACCTGTTATCCCAAATGGTCTACTACTGTCACTGATGGGCTCGGCCTTGGTCAATGACGTCCCTCTTGGAGCTGGCTGGCATTGGTTCTGTTGGACATGGGGGAAGCTTTCAGCAGCTTCTCACAGAAGCCACCTTATATCCTCTCCGCTATCAAAATCTTGCCCGCAAAACCAACACATTGACAAATTAACACTCCTTTAACTTCATCAAAACAGAACAATCATGGACCAATTATGAATTAACATTAATATAAATTTCAATTTATGTATTTCAGAAATATGTTTCTTGAAGGAAGATGAAGGCAAGTGTCATTGTTATGTAGAGAACAGCAAAACCTGTGGGGCTGTGGACCCTCTCTATTAGCAACTGCATTTCTAAAAGCGCTGTAATATTCCTTTTTGTTTGATTGTCAGAAATATTCTTGCCAATAAACTTTTACATTTGGTCAGATTGCATATTTTTAACCCTGAGAAAAACTAATTTGTGGAAATATTCAGCATATTTGTGTATATAATGATAGCATACAGATCCGTAAGATGCTCTAAAGGAAGCTGGTAAATATGAGGAAGATCCAGGTACATCTCAGACTGAGCCTGAAGAGATTAGACACTTGGTGTCCTAGCAATGTCACCACTTTTAAGTCAGGATCAAATATGCCTGAAAGGTAGAAAGTTCAGGGTATATTAGTCTGCAAAAATCGCTTATGTTTACCAAGAAATCCCAGATTTCCTCACTGTCAGGTCTGGAGGGTCTTAAATCACTGTAAAGTCATGTAAAGTCATTCAGGTTGTATCCATGACTTATTTTAACACATTTGCACTCCACCTATTTCACACAGTTACTATAAAGTTAACTTAAAAGTTCTAATGAGATTCCTGGAAAATGTTGTGTGATGTACAGTGTTTCCAAGCTCCTACACTGTATAAGCATAGTTATCAAGATGTTTTGTTGAGAATAATGGTACAATTAGTACTTTACTTGAGGAAATAGAGAGTTTCCAAAAGTTTGTGTTTTTCCTTGTCAACCTTTTAAAAGAGAAAAGCAGAAGACAAAATACTAGTGCTCAAACCCGCAGCAATTCAAACTCCATAGTAGCAAAAATAAGCAAATGAAATGCAATTGGACACAGTTTTTTCATTCTTTACTAAAGGAGGGGAAATTTTTTTAATTTTTTGTGCCAAAACAGAATCTCAGCCTTGCTCAGCAGTGTAGATCTGGCGGAAGACTTCCAGAAAGTTTTCAGGAGTCAGATATTGTAAACTCAACACATTTGAGCCAAGACTGTGGTAGTGAGAGTTCCTCAAAAACACTGCAGTGCATCTCTGCCAAATGCAAGAAACTCAAGTCTAGGGAGGAAAAAGGGGAGAGCAACAGTGGCAATTACTGTATGCCAGCGCTTAACTTGCTATTGTGCCCAGGATTGTGGAGGAAAACTTTGGAAGCCTGAGTTTTGGATCAAGAGGAAGGTTGGAAGGTAGACAGCAGAGTTAGTCCTGGCTTGGGCCCCCTCAGTTCAAGAAGACTGTAAAAAACTAGAGAAAGTCTGTGCAGGGCTGACAAGTAGTTAGGACCTTATGCTACCTACAGGAAGAAGTTGGTGACATGGGATTGTTAAGCCTTAGGAGGAGGAGGGCAAGGCTTGCAAATGGTCTTGCCCTCTGAATCCATTTCGGATTCTTGCATAAGGTCTCAAGCAAGTTACAGAAGAAAGGAACACCTACAGAACGTTAACAAAATATTACCCTGCGCTCACAGCCTACCCAGGGTAATCAGCCTAAGCCAATTTTTGATCAAAATTTTCAAATCAATATTTTTAAGAAGTAGCATCCAAAGTCATATTTTCAGAAGAAAAAAGGGGGTCTTTTTGGGTGCCATTTGCCATCATCTTCCTTTGTTGATGGACTGTGTGCTTCTGAATACCAGGACACTACAGATTTGTGTACTTCAAACTTTGAGAAATATGTTTTACAAAGTTCCTAGAAGATACTTGCAATCACTAAAAGAGCTGGGAGGGGTTTGCTCCCCCAATTAAGTACATTCTGTAAGCATATATGTATTCCGCCTCCCTTACCCTTTGCAGACTATCTATTTGCTCATCATTATTTTTTATTAGGACATTTTGGTGTTTATCACAGAAAGGGCAGTGTGATAAGCACAGGACACACATTCTGCTCAAACATTATGTAGATTCAAGTAGCTTCAGCAATTCAGGATATGACAGTATTCCCAGTATTCCAATTTATTACATAATGAAGAGTCAATATTTGAGAGTGACACTCAAAATTTGCAGATGTTACCTGTGGACAGCAGTGACAAAGCAAAGATACTGTCTGCAAGACAACCACAAAAATGTGCCGCTTTTTTAATCCAACTAGTTTAAGACTCAATTCTGCAGCTGATTCATCATCAGCATCTGTACATTTCTCTTGGGGTACATTATTGTAAAGAAATATCAGTGTAAATATGTGCTTCAGATTCACCAAAGAACTGTAGCATTCAAGTATCTTATTTAAAACCCAAGAGTCAGCCCCTAGTGAATTTGAGTTTAGGAATCTTCACTAACTTTTATTACACATTTGAAGAAACATGTGGCTGGTGAGAAAAGAAGAAAATTGATGTAAGGTCAATTAATCATATAGAGAATATACATGAGATTGCATCTTTTATTGTGGTGCACAAAGTTCAAAGCATCATTTTTTTTATAAGTCTTCTCTTCAGGTATATTTTGTTCTGACTGAATTGATAAAGTGAAATAGTGACATTCCATTATTTGCATTGTTTTATTTACAGTTCCAGATACAAAGATTCTTTCAAGGATATGACTTGTAAAACTATTCAACATCCTTTAAAGCCTAAAAATATTTCTTGTTGGGACTTGCAACGAATGTGAAAAAGACCACCTTATACCCAAATTTGTGAAAATTTGGTCATCCAATTTTACAAAGTTCTACTGTCAATAACAGCCCAGAATATTGGCTTGCTGAGATTCCTCTGCCCAAAGTGTATATGTTTTTTATGAGAGTTTGCTCAGCCATTAAAAAAAAAAAAAAAACAACAAAACAAAACACATGCTCAGCCATTAAAAAAAAAAAATCCTACTCCCCAGAACAAAGGAGAGTGATTTTTAATAAAATATCCATTAAGGCTCTTAAAGAGAAGACAGCCAGTGCAAAAGAAAAAAAAACCCAAACCAACAAACAAACAAGCAGGTGCAATGCCGGTCCTCAGGAGAATGAGCAGATAAACCCAGAGAAGTAGCTAATGTGTATTCGATGAAGATAAGTGTCTGTCTGTGAAAGAAAAGCAAAGTGATTTGTATCAGGGCATCATTGTGAGAATCTGAGCATTAGATGTTAAAGGGAGAAGAAACAGTCTTGCTTAGCCTTTTTCTCTTGTTTCTGGCAAGATAAAAATTAGACTGGTGAACCAAACTTTCCAGTCACTATAAACAGAAATCACTTTGCCTGAATTTATCTATCTGGAAGTTAAATGACCAATTTAAAGTAGCTATTTGTTTCCTTTCCAGGTCAATAGGGCAAGATAGGCAGTACCAGAGAATTACTCTTTTGTCCTTAACAAAGTGCTAAGGTAGAATAAATCTGGAGAATCATGTCTTCCCCTTTTAAGCAAACAATCCAGAAGAGTAGTGTAGACTACACCATTTTAGATGGTTCATATTAACTTGAAAAGACAAGCAAACGGTAGAGGAGCCACAAAACACATGCAATAACACCCACCCAAAATTTTCCTGGCCTCCAGTGATTTGGAGCTCAGAGAACTAATGAGACAGAGACAGTGCTTTTGTATTTAGTTGCTCACAATGTATTACTTTTCCATGAAGGTGGATGTGACAAACACTGCTGTGGGTTCACCCAAGGGAAAGCACCACTTCCTCCTAGGTATTACTAGGAAAGATACCCACCAGATATGTCTTCTTTACTTCTTTCCTTCCTGTGATATTAAAAACTTTGAAACCCATGTTTAGCCTGACTGCAACCCACTCCTTTTCACTGAAGGCATGTCATTCAGTAGTGTAAAAGTACAGGTGCAAGTAATTTATTCTTATTTTTTTTCTGATAAGACAAAACTGTTCTCCATCTCATTTTTCTCACTCAGAATATTCTTTCTTATCCTCCTGGACTGGATGTCTCAACCTCTGAATTACCACCTAATCTCTGCCATGGTTTGGTTTGGGTTTTTTTTCTACCTGTATCTCTCTTCATACCTTCCACTATCAAAATAATCTTAAATTGATTTTAAGCACATTAGTTATAGAGAACAGTTCTTGCTCACTTACTGTCAGAGATAACCTGGCTCTAGTGGTACTTAACCAGCTATATTAGATTATGTCTTCCACAAGACATCTAAACCTCAACCTCTTTCTCCAGTTTGAGCTGTAGTGGTGCCTGTATTGTAATGCAGCTTAAAGGCACTACCTAATCCTGCACAAATTATTCTTAATACATCAACAGAGCACTGAGTTCAACTCAAAATCAGCCAAGCAAAGACTCTTCCATGTAATTTTCTGATTATTAAAGCATTCAACAACATATAAGAGCTAAACTCTAGTCCTTTCTCAGCCTCTGGGGGCTCTTATCTCCCAAATGAATAACAATCTCAAACACAGGTTTGCCCTATTGCTAAAAATGGGTCATGGGGAATAAATGAATGTAAGAAAAAGGAGCAGCAATGGTGGATCATTATTCTATAAAGCAGTGGAAAGGAGGCTTAGATCAAACAAAATTTCTGGTACAACACTTAAATTGGGCAGCTACAGAAGATAGTTTGAATATGATTTATCAATCCCACCATGCTATCTAAATGAATATGATATTCATTCAAAGCACAGAGAAACTTAATATTTCTCCACAGTCTCCTAAAGTGTCTAAGATGTGCCTTGTCTTCTTTGCCCTTTGATACACTCTACACGTGTGTTCAAGTATGTGCATGAGTAAAAGAAGACTGGACTAACAGTATGCCAAAGATACAAAGCCAAATATCCTAGCAATTCGAAACTGTATTTCTAAAGTTGTTGGTACAACTTAATTCTAATTTTTGTCACTGATGTTGATTTATTTGTCACAGAATCACTTTCATTGTGCAAGGTGGATGGAAACAGATGAAAGAATGGAGAATGAAAGAAACTATTGGTTGAAGAACAACTCCAGTAGACGTAGTGGACACGGCTTCTTCCAGAGAAGCCTCAAACGCCTGATAAAATCATGATTCAAGATTATAAAATACCATGATTTCTATTACATATCCAGTGTTCCAGGCATATCTTACATATCATAAATAAAAACAGATATTACATATACCAGCTTCTCAGAGGGCAGACCTGGATTTCATGGATAGATAGTCTAAAACTCAAACATACGTATTTTCTCCAAAACATCAGTTTTTCCCATCAGGAAGGAAATAATATTGTGTGGAAATAATTTTCAAATGTATTGTGAGTTATGAATATAGCTCCAAGACCATGACATAAGCAAAAATTCAAGGTATCCTATTATGCAGCATCTTGAGTGAGAAACTTATGAACATTCTAGCTTTCCAAGTAAAGTAGTGTAAAAAGGGAAAGTTGGGGACATCTAAATATCAAAAGATATAGATTACTACCAGCACCAGCCAACAGGGTCTGACTGTACACAGCATCCTGGGGTTTTCATTTATCTAGAGCTTTTTATTTGTCCATTTTCCATTGAGAAAGCTGTCTGTTTAAGTCGAAAATTCAGCCAATTGCCTATAGTAAGTAATTGATTAAGCACTTGAGGAGTCTGTCAGAACATGTTGTAAGAAAACACTTGAAATTTTTTCTATATTATTTGTATATTTAGATCAATGTTTCATTGATTTTAAAAGTATTTTGATGAATCCTTCTGAAGTTCATAGTGTTTTCTTGGTTGCCAAGACATTCTGTGAAGGAAATCTGTCAAATACGGTACATTCTCTCTCTAAGTAAGGCAAAGAAGGGTTATCTGCTGGTGACTGGGGAGATACAGGATTGTTTTTCTTTCCAGCCAGACACATTCTGAGTTTGCTTCCTTATTTCTTCCTTAATAAATAATTAAATAAATTCTGAATGTATTTAGTTGATAAATGTCTCTCTGTAGAGAGACAGATATAGACAGCTGGATGTACATAGATCCCTCTATGTAAAAGACACTACCAACCGAACTCTCCTCTGGCAGACAATAACATGAGCAAAGATGTGTCAGAACTGATTCCCCCAAACCTTAGAGTCTTAGTTAGGCAGCTGATACATTCTGATCATTTCCTAGTCCATCTTCCACGGCTGTATGTAATATGATGGGTGTTCTCTTCTGTTAGAAGAACAGAACAAGGCTGTTAGAGGCTACTGCAATTCAGCAAAATAAAGACAGTTGTTCTTCTATTCCTTTGACTTGCATATAATTTTATACCACTTTTCTCACTGGTATTCCTAACAATGCAGTAAGTAACATGAGTATGCATATTTTTTTCTATCTTTTCATTATCTCCCAAAGGAGGAGTTTAGAAAATACTTAGGTTGCTTTGCTGTTTCTTATAGCAGATACTGACGGGTTTGTCATCCCTAGTTCTTAAGGAAAGAGTTTTTTCTATTTGTTACTTCCTTATTTATTTCCCTCCCCAGAATTTGACAGCAGAATTTACATATTGCAAGGTGATCCATTGCACTAGAGGATCAAATCTCTTATAGAATGGTTCCCATTCACAACTTCAAAGTAGTCTTAAAATACACATAGAACCAACCAAAAGTGAGAACTTAAACTTCCCTTTAACTTGAGCTGAAGGGAAGCCACAGATAGACTGCAGCACTGGTAACTGTGCAAAGTCTTTTAAATGTTGGAGGCTCTATGTCCAGTTATATTAGATTATTATGGTCAAGATGAAAAGTAAATAAAGATATGAACAGCCAATAACAGGTACCACAGATGAAGAGACACAGGAGTTACCTAGCAACTGGAGAGAAAGTTTTGCTTGTGCTAGGCTGGAACTTCTCTAGAGCACTCAGAGATTATGGGGCAAACTGACAAGCTGATGAATTGCTGATAAGTACCTGCAAACGAAAATCTGAAAAAGGCCAAGAAGTCGTAAAATTTCCTGAATATTTTCTTCTCTCTAGTAGCATCAGTGCCATCTTACTTGAGTTTTTAGTATTTATTACTTGCTGGTGGCTTTTAAGCAAGAGACTGTTTTGGAGGTTAGGAACATTGCTACAGTGAAGGACAAGTAGTTAGATGCATCAACTGCATATTATTCCATACCTTTGAACAGTCCATTCAACATCAGCATACTTATCTAGGGGCTATTGAAGAGAACAGATAATTATAACACTCCTAGACTGGTCAAATTAGTATCCAGCCTTGGCAAATTGAGGGGATAGGCTGGTTCACATGCACACCTGCAGTACATTGTAAGCCACTGCTTTTGATTTCCTTTTTTTCTCCAGGAGAAATAGGCCTGGAAGGGATGTAGATAATTGCATCTTGCCAGTCTTATCTTGTAACCTCATCACATAATCCTGTTATCTAGTTCCCTCTGAAAATGGTTTCTCGCTTCAACTACTTTTATGAGATGGCTGCTCAGGCATTGCACTGGTGGTTGGGAACACTTTAATATGCAACTTAATTTGCTCATGGCAAGTTTATACAATTTTGTTGTTGTGACAATATCAGTTTATACAGACATTTCACCTCTTTATATCTACTATAACCCTGTGTTTAACAATCAGTGCCTTTATCTTTGTCTTCAATCTGAACACATACCTTCTTTTGAGAGGCCAACTGTTCACTGCTGCTGCTCAGTCATTGCTCAGTCATTTTTCCTCTCCTTCAAAAGCTCCTTGTATCTCAGCCCCTGAGACATTTCCTTGGCTCATTGGCACAGTCCTTCTCAATTTTTTCAGTGTACTTCTCACATCCTGTACCTCCATCCCTCAGAAAAGGAGTCACTGCCTTCTGGTGACTGCCATTGCCCTACCATTCTCCTCCAAGTCATGCAATAAGGTATAGGTTCAGAAGGAGCAGGAGTAAGTGAGTAGGATTACGTAAGTGAGCAGGATTAGACTCTAATTGGTTTTGTTTAGTAGGACCCCACAGAAGACACATCCTTTTGGCAGTCTACCACATAACAAAATTCTGTAGGGAGAGAAATTTTGGTGAAATTTTATCATTCATGCTGTGAATTTAACATTTTGAATACAAATGCCCAGAGAAAACCATTCCATTTAAGTCTTAGTCAAGCACCATAGAACATACTGAGTTTTTCTAACACTGAAGTAAATCCGCTAATTTCCCAAAAGCCAGCAGACCTACATCGTTTCATTGCTGTTGCTAAAAAATGGTGTAACTGCAGATAAACAAATCTTTGGATGTTAGAGCAGATTCAGGATTTCTATTACAATATTCTGTGATTTGTGACAAGAATAGATGTAATATTCTAGATAAGCTTTCCCCTACTGATATGATCATATTGATATAAAGATACTGATGATAAACCTGGAACTAAAATTTGCTGTGCCCAAAGACCTCACACTGAGGCACCACAGGTTCAGAACCAGAATATGGATCCACTGTAGACAACCAACACCCAGGACTCCTCCCCCGCCACAAATAGTAGAAGGAGACCTTTTCATCAATGGAATATTTGCAATTATCTAAACCTTGTCTTTTTTTACACCAGCAGGTGTCCCTGGCTCCAGTATTTTCTGGTGCCGTAGAAACTAATGATCTGCATAGAAGAAGTGGGGCAATCTGCTAACCAGAGCAGCCCCTCAAGGCATCTGCCACCTGCTGCCTCCTCCAAGGAGCTCTTCTGATTAATTTACTAATGTATTCACCTCCTGCATATGCATAAAGACTGAAGCTAATGGCACTACTTTCCACAGGCATGAGAGGCAGAATTTGGTGCAGAACTACACAATAGTCTTATTGTGGGCGTCATATTAGCACATACTGACTGCCTTGTCTAAACTGATTAGCTGGATTTGCACTAGTCTGGAGTAAGTATTTTTTAACCTCACTGACCTAAAAGTCACTCATGCTATGGTAATAGGTCTGCTAGGCTTGCTGCTACTGCTGTGTGGCTTTCTCATAGTTCTTTCCTTGAAAACATAGATATTCCGTATAATCAGGTCTGCATTGTGGATATAAAATTACCTGCTTACTATTCGTACTTATTTATTAAACAAATTAGTCCATCTCTGCATGCTTAGCACAGTAGAAAAATTATAAATTATAATAGCTAATGCATGTTGGACAACTATTAGTTAGACTGTATTTTTTGAGAAACATGAAGGAAAAGTTTTACTCCTTGTAATTTTTTTCCAGACTATAATGGCCTATTTATAGGCCAGTGCTGTAAGCAAAGTATAAATGGGAAGATATGCTGTCAGAATATTTCTCTGTCTAAATAACATTATTGGGAGCCAGAGGAGTAATAACGTAGGAAATCAATTGGGAAATTTTGTAAAAAGTGATTCTCATAAAAATTCTCCAGAAAATGTATGAGCCTACTGTATTCCTCTCTTTTACAAGCATTCAGCCTCAACAGTTATCACATTTTCAGCAGAGGGACTTTGGGCAATTCACTTGGAGAGAAAACAGTCATTTAAATAAATAAAGTAAAATAAATCTTTACCAACTCACTGTGCTCAGAGACAGAGGTAGCTCTTCCTCTCCCATGGTGCCAGACATTTCTTCCTCATGCCATTAAGAAATGAAAAGTTAAAGTATAAAAAAGAAAGAAACTAAACTGAGAACTACTGGAACCAAAGTCAAACCTGATGAAAACAAAATATTATTCTGTTGGATATGGCATAGCAACACACATTCACTTTGTTCTTTAAATAAACAAAGGAAAATACAGAAGTATAATTGGTAGTGTTCAACACTCTCTGTAGTCATGATCTTTTGGACATACAGGAATACTTCTTTCCTTGTCACTCTCACAGTTGACATTAACTGAAGAACAGTTTTTTTCTCTAACTTTATCACTTTGTTTGGCATAATAACAAATGTTATTAAACTAAAATTAAAGCTGTCCACCACCCAAGTGAAAAATAAAAAAAGAAAAGGAAAAAGGTTTTCTTAATGGGAATAGCAGCTAGGCATAGAAGAGTGAGAACAACAACAATAAATGTTGCCCAACTACAAAGCAAGGTATGCTGACAGGAACGAAAGAGAGAAAAGGAAGAAGTGGAGAAAACAGATATATATGAAGATGTAAAGTCAAGTCAGTTCACTCTGATGATAGCTGATACCAGATTACAGCAGCTTTGCCAGCATCCAGCCTGTATTGATTTTGCTCCAGATAGAATATGTTTTATATGGCACAACTTGTGTCAGATCTTCCCTTCCCATGACAGAAAATGGCTTCTCAACAAAGCTATTGGCATAGAAATTAGATTTTTGAATAAACATTGAAGGTTTTTTCATGCAGCTGTTTTCGATATTGAAGGCCTAATTGTCAAAAAGAAATAAACCAAAACTTGGATTTTTTACTTGGACTTTTTTTTTATTTTGCATTAAATCTTCCTTTTGCTCTGGGGATTAAAAAGGGGGAAGGAGCAATTTTGAAACTTACTTTTAATTCATAAGTGTAAGAGAATAAACAAGTCAAACAAATATATGGACATGTTCCACCATACACTGCAGTACACAAACATGTTGCCAACTCTTTCACAATATTTAATATTTTTATATTTTTCTTATGAAACTCAACATGAATATGAGGCAACATATGAGAATCTCACCTTTCATTTTCATATATTGCCATATGTTTTAAACCTTAATCCTACCACAAAAAGATAAAAACATGCGAAGCAACACACATATGGGCTTCATACCTTTCACATTATTTTCTTTTTTTTTAATCTTACCGTTCTTTAAAACTCACCTCATAACTACAGGATCTAGGCTTCTGGTTTGATGTGTTTTGCTGGTGGACAATATCGAAATGATGATGTTTCAGATAGAAAATTTCTCAATAATTTTTTTCTACAGGTCACAATATAAGCCATTATAGGAACTGAAGAGTGGTAGATGTTGTATTTTTTTTCACATAGGGAAATTTTCATCAAAGATTACGAAAGTGATAATTTAGGCCATCTTGGTCATCTTTTTAACATGACCATGAGGAACATAAAAGAATGGGAACAGTGAAAACCACATAGAGATCTGAGGACAAAGCCGAGTGGTTCAGCCAAAGTGAAAAATATGAAGGAGGAAAAGTCCCCTTTGTATTTTCCTCCTTCTCCTAATGACCATCCTGGGGTGCTACTTACACGAGCCATGGCTCTCAGGTGGAGCAGCAGTGTTAGGATGCTGCAGCTGTGCACACCAAGGATGGCTGCTTTGGCTCATCTCCTCTCTGTTTCTTTGCTGTTCTACAGACACCAGATGTGTTTCTGTCTCCACGGGAGGAGGGTAATCACCGGCAGCTGTTTCAAGCACAAGGAGACAGAGATTTGTTTATTGGTGCTAGTCCATAGGCAATACGATAACTTGCTGGATGTATTATTCTTTTCTGCAGAAACAGAGTTGCCAGAGTAGAGAGTAAACTTAACATTTCCATAATGAGCAACAGAGTTTCTAAAGCAGAAGCCTACATGCTGGGTGTCACACACTCTCAAGGAGAAAATTCTTTCTTTCAGGCTGTGTCAAGAATAACATGTCTCAGTTAATCGAGTCCCCTCTTGATATTCATATGAAACAAAAGGAAATAGATCTCAGAAGCAAAATTCAGTGAGTTTGAGCCCTGAAGTTCAGGCAAGAACACAGGTGAGAGGCTGCAGTTTAACTAAAATATTTTTACCAGTCTTCCTTTCCATAATTCACCTTCATAATGGTTGGACTCAATGATCTGGGAGGTCTTTTCTGACCTTAATAATTCTATAATTCAGTACATTTCAGAGATGCTTTCACGTGGTTCTCTGACCTACTGGTATTCATGAGCTAAATTTTTAGATCTTAGCTAAGTGGAGAGGCTTGGTTTCTACAAATTTGTTTCAGGAACATACTGAGTCTTCCTAACGTTTATTTTCAAGACTCCATGATATTTTCAGATATTCCTAGTCAAAAGAAACACAGAACACAGGGACTTATGTAGAAATACAACTGGCTCCATCAGAACCCCTCAGTTCAGTGAAGGAGCCGGTGAGGTTTTTCTTTTCTATCACTTAGACTCTTTTGAAGAACATATTCAAAATGTGAATTTTGAACCCTATTTCCAAATATCTCATTGAGAGAAAAAGACTTTTACTAGGGTGTGTCATGGTTTGAGAGCCCCAAAAATCCAATTTCCTAGTCCAAACCCCCTCCCACATCGCAACCTGGTGTGATATGGGTTTTCCAGACACCACACAAGACTCAAAATGGGGGAAAGGGATATATATTACACTGACTGTACAAAATAAATACTACAATACATTATATACAATCTTAACTATTTCTACCATGACATAAAAGTATTTACAATGGATCAAATCTCTTCTCCCCTCCAAATAAAAGTCCAGGAGGGAAGAAGGAAAGATCCTTTCCACTTTCAGAGCAGCATTCTCTTCAGAATAGCAGTCTATCTCTCTCTCTTCCATGCAGCAGCTGTAGCTGGATCTCTGCCAGTACACACAAGGGGGTATCCAAGCCCCTTGGCCCATCATCTCCAAGCGCGGGTCTTCTCTTCCGTAGGCTGTGTTCACCGGGACAAGGGTCATATCATGAAGTACAGGGGTCTTCCTGATGGTCCCTATCTTCAGGGGATTCAAGTTCCCCTACAGAGCTTCTGTGCTCCTTCGTAAGGAACCGGGGGGGCCAAGGTTCACCCCCTCTGCATTCCTTCTCAGAGCTTTTCAGCTCCTTTCTGCAGTGCTGTAGCACTTCAAGACTCTTTCAAATAAGAGTTCATCATCCTCCTCCTTTCTAGGAGGGGTCAGAGGGGTTTGGGGGTTTTTGGTTTCAGTTCTTACCCAAACTTTGTCTCTGTAGAGCTTAGCTCCCTCTTTGCTGCTGGCTCTCGTCTCTCGGACAACTCTGTGTCTCTCTTGCTTGGCTGTATGCTTGTTGCTGCTTCTCTCTTCTGGCTCTTTGCCACCGTTTCTTCAGTTGGTGTTGTTTTCACCGCCGCTTCTGCTGCTCACGGTGGAGGAAAAAAAAACTTCCAGCCTCTCAGTCACAGACCTCAGTCCAGTTTAACACTGTTTCCGAGTTTCTGTGACCCCAGCCAGGGCTGGGGGGGCCAGAGCCCCCCAGGGGGCTCCTACCCCTTCTCCTCGTGGCTCTACAACATGGCTACTTCTTCTACTACAACTACAACTACAACTACCTTCTCTTCCGGTCTGCTTGTGATATGTTTATATTTTGCAAAAGTGCTCATTGGGTAAAACCTCAAGGGTCACCACCCCCTGGGGTTTTACCATTTTATAACTTCAGAGGGAAAACTGTTTCCCCCCACCACAGGGTGATGTTGGAAATATCTCTTAGAAATCATCACCACCTCTTCCACTTGGATTAACAGTCCTAAACAGACAGAAGATAAAGTATAAGAACACATAATAATAATAATTATTATTATTATTATTATTAAAAATTATTATTATTGTTGTTATTTTGGAGGAAACAACTGAAGAGTAAGATAGGAGAAACTTTGAAATAAGATGAGAAATAAGGTCCTCTTTTATCGTTTGGCCAAAAGCAAGTCTTTAAAGTCAGTTCATAATTGCACTGGCAACCAGTGGAAAATCTTGCATATGTCAATACCAATGAGCGATTGTCAATATCTCTGATCAGCAACATTTTGCATCATTTGTAACTTGTATACTGAGTCTAAAGGGAGACTTCTAAATAAATCATTACAGCACATTGTAAATGCAGGAACCAGTTTCTCTTAAAATGCTTTAGTAACACTTCATTAATTATATTGAACCTGTAGACTGAAATTCTTCTCGCCTATATTCATCACCTACCACGACCAGTAGTCTATATATTGTCTAAGACACTACTATATCAAGCCAAGCAGCCAAACTATGCCCCATAGATCTTAGTAGAGGGATAGAAACAGTTCTCGCTGGTGTCAGCAGTTCAGACACAGCTGAGTGTGGCATCTGACAGAAAGAGAAACTAAGCAAGGCATGTTAGCAAATACTTTGGCAGTTAAAGGCACCCACTTTGTCTTTGCAGGCATTTCCCACAGGCTGACTTAAAATCTCCTGTATTTGCTCTTCACAGTTATTCATCAAGCAGTTCTCTGTCTGCACATAGTGTCACTAGACTTTTTGTGAGCTGAGTCCTTTGTTTGGATGGTGAGGGTAGATCACACGCTCCCTACCTTTGTTTTCTTTGAGGAGAATTAAGTTACTGGTCTTCAGATACTCAGGGTTACAGTATCCTGTTTGCTTCTGCTGAAGATGCTTGGAAAGCACTTAAAAAATGAGCAGATCAACAGATTTTACTGTGGAGGAAAAGAGCCTCCAAAGAATCACTGAAAGAAGCTCTTTGTTTATAGAGAATTATTTTGACAAACATTTGCACAGAAGTTAGACCTCCTTTATGGTTTCTGCATCCACTTCAGTTTCTTTTCTGCAGACAGCCAAGCAAAGTGATCTGTTAGAGTAAAGGCATTGCAAAAGGAAGGCAGCAGGACACTGTCGCGGTTTTCTACCAGAATCTGTCATGACTTTCAGCAGCAATTTTGTGCTGGCCATTAGAGATGATGTTTCCTAACTGGATCCAGTCTCATCTTCCCCTTCCTCTATGCTTGTGTATTCCTCCATGGTAAGCCATTTGGCTCCTTGCAGATCCCATGCTTAACATGAATGCTCCACACACTGACATGATGGGGAACCATCAGGGGACCTTACCTGGATTTTTTTCTCTGTGTCCCATGACGACATTACATCTCCTCAGACCCGGACTCATTGCATCTCAAACTGGGCAGTAGGAAAAGATTCCAGACTGAAAACACAGGAAATCATAAAATCATAGAATCATTTAGGCTGGAAAGGACCTTTAAGATAATTGAGTCTAACTATTAACCCAGCATTGCCAAGGCTACCACTAAAACATAGAATCATAGAATGGATTGGATTGGAAGGGACCTTAAAGATCATCTCATTCTACTCACCCCGCCAAGGACATGGGCACCTTCCACTAGACCAGGTTGCTTAAAGCGTGATACAAACTGGCCTTGAACACTTCCAGGGATGGAGCAGTCACAGCTTCTCTGGGATACCTGTGGCAGTGCCTTACCACCCTCACAATAAAGAATTTCTTCCTAATATGTAGTCTAAGCCTGCTCTCTTTCCATTTGAAGCCATTCCCTAAGGACTATATCTATACATCATTTAAATACCTCCAGGTATGGTAACTCCACTACTGTCCTGGACAGCCTGTTCCAATACTTGACACCCCTTTCCTAATATCCAATCTAAACATAAAATCTAAATGCAGGGCTACTCTAACCAGATGCAGTGTTTCAGCCACAAGAAACAGCTTCGAGGATCACAGTCTAATTATCTGAAATAGAATGACAGAACACGTTATCATTTTTATTACACCCACATTATATATTATTCTTCATACAGTAGTATGAGTAGAGCTTTCAAACCACTTTTCTTTTAATCTCCAGTCTTCTCTCTTCATCATCACATTGGCCTGTGCTTTCCTAATACCTGCACCAACATTAGTCACAACTGGCAGGAACCCATAGAGACCTTTAGAGAACATTATTTTTTGTCCTCTGTGCATACATTAGTGTTGTCCTTTAAAAATAAAGCCCTTTGTCCTTTTAATGAAGAATAAAACTCATTTCCAAGCATCCAAATAAGATTATCTCAAATAATAGAAATCCAATTAGCTCAGGCAGTTTGAAGTCTCACTTAGGCTCCCGGGTGGTATCTCCCATCATTAAATATACTGCTTTAAAATACTTTCAAATACCTGTGTAGCATTCAGAGTCAAAGATCTTTCTAAGAATGCAGGTAACATCCAGCCCCTAATATCAACATCATTAAAAGGAGGAAACAGGGATGAGGAATATCTACACTTCACACACTTTGCCTCTCAGCTGGGGAGCACCTCAGTCTGGTCAGTTCACTCAGGTCCCCTCTGCCACCTTAACACAAGGTTTTGAGCCTACCTGCACTAAGATATGAAAATTGAAGCAAAGAATGTTCAGTGTTTCAGTGAATTACAGAGTCCTTTTATCAGTCAGGTCTTGCTGTCCCCGTGCCACTGTCAGTGCCTTTTCTTCCTTTACTTCTTAATGCAGAGCTTCTATTGAGATGAGCTGTAATTACTTAGGCAGCTGCCCCTATCCTGCTATGGCCTTCAGGCATCTTTCCTGGTTACCTCAGCTATCTCTTTTAGTTCCCACTGCTAAATTCCCTTTAGAAACTGTTTTCTCTAGCTGTCTTAAAATATAACTAACTTCTTTCATGCTCTAAATGCTCAAAAAACTACTGTTCTTGCCTCCAGCTTCCAACTTTATTTTCCCTTATACTTTTGTAACCTCTTGGGGAATTTTACTGGTTCCAAAAATCATGAATTTCAATTTACCATATTTTTAAGCTTTCTTTCAAATCCACTCACCTCACTAAAAAAAAGCTTGAGTATTACACTACGTTATCACTCACTTGTAAGAGAGAACTGAGGGAAGAATTAGTTGAACTGGAAGTCAGGCTCTTAATACGTGTCAAAAAAGCTCAAACTTTTCCTGTCTCTCAGCCTTAGACAAAAGGAGATTTAAAGAGGGCACAGAAAGCACCAGCCTGTTTTGTCTTGCATCTCTCTTTTTCGGGTCAGCTGTGCAGTCTCTGAAAACGTGTTCAGACCCTGAGAGAACACTCAAAACATGAAGAAGCCTCTATAAAAGTATTATTTTCCAGTGTTGGTATTCCCATAGTTTTCAAGTCAGTCAAATCTGAAGATATATGGAAAAATCCCAGCAGACCTCCAGTTTTCTACAGTTTAACCCTTGTTTAATTGAAAATATCTTCTGCAAAGGACAAATTAAAAAAAGTCTTAATAGAGTATATATGACATAATTTCTCCAAATTGACTGTTCTATTTTCACTCTAATTTGAAAAAGAAAATCTGATTAAATGTGGACTATTTCAGTCAAAACCATTAAAGAACACAAAAGTTACCAGCTAATTAAAAAAAAAAAAAGAATGTTAAGAACCTTTAATAAAAACCCAAAAAAACAATACTCTGTGACACAGTAAAAAGTGCACAAAAATACCAAGCCCTAGAACCTCATTTGCTCCCTTGGAGGTGTAGAAAAATAATGAAAAAAAAGTGTTCGGATTCAGTAAGATCTGGATGGTTTGGATGACTGGACCTGTAGGGGACAAAAGTACCATATAGGTATATGGAGAAATAATTATTCTTGAGCCAAAGAAAAAGTCTGTAGGATACTGGAAGAAATGGCTCACTTGTTCAGTGCAATGACAAAAATGGTATTTGGGGTGAATGGAGAAAAGAAAGTCTCCAAAATCAGCAAAAGTTATATGTTACATTTGGTTTTACTACCAAAGAATAATAAAAAAAACCAGTGCGGGTAAAGTTAATGCTGATCAGCCCTAACCTGAAATACTGTTTTCAGTGCCCATTGAAGATTAAAACAGTTATACCACAGGAGGAGTGCAGGAAAGGTTGGTATTTGGTCTAAAATAGTTTGACTTATTTGCTTGGTTGGGAGGAAGAAATAGGGAAATGGAAAGTTTCATGTAACATGGCAGATTAGAAAATTTGAAAGAGTGATATTTTATAGAAAATCATATTGTGCATGGTCATATGTATGCAGGAGAGATTGCAGCACTAAAATGTCAATAAAAGTTGTACATTTATATCAGAAAGAAAATAGTCCTTTTCTTCTTTTCTGTCTAGGTGGTTTTATTCTCAGACAATTTCAAAAAAATGAATTAGCTTTTAGGGCTTAAATAAATCATTTCCAAGCAGATATAGTTAAAAAAAAGGAACACAAAATCATCATAACTTAACATCTTCTTGGGTCAGTTTAATTGGCTATATATCAGGAACAAATCAGAGCTTCTCTGTAGCTGGATTGCTGGAAATCATCCAATCTCTGTTGAAGTCAATGGGATGATGCCTTTTACCATTTCCACTGCAGAATTGTCTCCCCTTCTTTCTGTGCTATGGTTGCTTATGATGCTGACATGCCACAGTACATGTACCATAATCTTCTGAGATGTGGCCAAGAGTCACTGTTTCTTGCTCACAGGATATGTGACATCCGGCTGCTTACACTTCCTGTGATCCCACCACATACACCCTTCGACCCTGATGAAATTCTCTTTGATTCAGCCATTTGTCTTCAGACTCACAAACCAATCCAGTGCAGAACGTAACTTTGTAAATTGATAAGGGGCTCCCAAAGAACTGTACCTCTTAATCATCTTCGTCAACAGGCCTTTAGATCTGTGGCTGCACTTTCTGAAGTGTGCTTGCTATTGCTTTGTCATTTATACTGAAATGCACAGGCTTACAGAAGCTGCTTTTTATTTATGAATCCTCATTCCTTGTGCTGGACACCTCAACATCATGCTGTGATTGCTTTCTTTTCATGGCAAATAAATCTAGACTCTGCCACTTGTTTACTCTTGTACTCTCTTTTTATAACTTGGTATACAGTTTTTAATTAGATCATTGCTAGCTAGTACTGTCATTTGGACAGCATAGCTTTGATATGACCTTGAGATAACCACTGCCAATTTATTGTGACCACCTTGTTTTGAACTATTTATCCACAGCTTCACAAATCATTCACTCAGTCTTTAATTAGTTCATATATATAATCATTCAAATGCATTCAAGTTAACTATATTTTACAGGTGGGTGATGGGATGATGTGGCTTCACCAGTCAGCCTTTTTCTCGTTACACCAGGCTCAGTAAATGACTGGCTGTGCACACATAAATATGAGACCAAATGATGCCAGTAACTGACACTCAGAAATACGTAGGTTTTATAGGAGCAGTAAAACTTCATTATGTGCCAAATATTATTTCTAGTTTTAGTCAGAGAAATGCTACTTTGTGAGACAAGTGGCTGTATGAGAGGGATGGCTGTAGAGACATACAAAAGCTTCACTCGTAGCAGACAAGTTTTTCAGGCATGACACAGGAAATAGGGTGAGTTGACTTGGGAATTTCTGCAGTGCAGTTGGTAGGTAATGTGCACCCTCTGGTTTGGACATCATGCCTCTATTTCTCCCTCAATCTCCAACCCCATGCACTTCCACAGCAGAATCCCAGGACGGAAAAAAGAGAGTAATGCTAACACATGAGGTTGTCTGGTAAGCCAGAAGTCTGAGCTTTCTCTTCACTTCCTGCAATTTCAAAAGGTCTGAGATTCCTCTATATAATAGAAGTTCAAGTGACCTTATTTCCACAGTTATTTAATTTACTTCTAATTGAATACGATTTTGCATGTGTGAGAATTGTGCAACTAATTATCTTCCTTGGATATGATTGACTTAATTTAGTTTCCCTGTCATGACAGAATTCTTTACTAGGAACACTGTACAACTAGAACTGTGGTTAGTTTTTCATCTTGATGGCAAAGGAAAAACTTCACAACCTTACGTTCTATCAAAATTAAACAAGAGTTTCTGTTGCCTTGCCAAATCAAAAAACCCTAAAGAAATATTTGAGGGGAAATTTTTATTTATGTCAGTAGCTATGAGTCACTCTCTTTTTTTTAATTTTAATGTAACTTTGTGCCTCATTCATCACTCATGTGATAAAGATATTAGTTTTCTATCAGGTTTTCATTCTGCTGGCATAACTCAAATGTTCTGGCTATATCTACACCAGTGAAAAGAGCTCATGTCCATTTTCTGACCCTGGGTTTAAAAGGTGCAGAGTTCTCCTATCACACAGATGACCTTTTTTTACCTGACAAAATAAGGGTCCACAAAGTCTGTAATGAGGATGGTCTCTGGTATAACTCCTAAAGCATGTTTAGGCAGAGTACTGGCCAAAAATTATTCAGGTACCATGTCAACAGTTGAGTTCTCTGGTGATCATGAGACAGTCCCTTACCCTGGCCTTGTTTAATTTGCTCATATGTAGAGAGACTCTGTAAATACATCCTCTGAAGGTAACGTGTTATTCAGCTGTAAATAGACAGGCTGAAAAGATAAATGTTTCCCTGCTAAGCAAATATGAAGAACGCAGATTTATTCAGAGAAAAGTCTGAGTATTTGGTTCATATATAACCTTCTCAAGCATTTAAGAAAAAGCTTTTCCTAAGTATTGTTGTCTGCTTTCAATCTTTTGTGCTGCTGCCAAGAAGTGGATCTATTCTAAAAAGCAACTCCAGATGCTTATTATATAGGTGGGGAAGGATCTTCAATCTTGTTCTTAATTACTGTGTCTCAGAATTGATTTGATCTGAACTCTCTCTGCCTTTCAAGTAGAGCAGGATCCACAGGCAAGCTCCCCAGCTTTTTGAACTAACATGCTGACTGACAAATAAGTAATTGTAAGGAGCTGATTTATTGCCCAGCCAGACACAGTTGGATGTAAAATATTAATTTTTAATGTAAGAAACAATTCCCATTTCTTTTACCCATAAAATATAATAAATTAATCCAAGCACTTACAAATAATTGATATTTCACAATGGAGAGGGTTTTTTTACCATTTACAAATGCGTTCCTTTTAAACCCAAATGCTTTAAAGAGAGGATTGTTTTGAGTTTCAAGGCTACATAAATATCTCAGGGCTCTGCTGACACCAAAATAAGCCATAAAAGCAAAAAGCAAGAGTATTTTATGATGGCACTAGGACCCCAAAATATATCCTTGTCCAAGTTTCATTTTTATCTTATATAATACATGGTTTCTACAACAAATTACAAGCTGCCATCCTTCCAATTCCTTCTTTTAACTCTTTTTCACTTTCCAGTTACCTTATTCTTCTGAAATCTTGCCATAGTAAGAAGGAGCAATAATGAAGGGATCCTGGTTGCACACATGACTGGCAGTAGAGTCCTGACCTTTTTAACTCCAAGAACTTTCTTCTTCACATGAAGAATGAAAAAGATTATCAACTGCTAATTACAAGAAAAAATGTCCATCTCAAAGGTTAATTCAGCTCTAGCATAGGTTACTCAGGAAGTCTGTGCTTTCTTCACCATTGAAGATATTTTAAAATATCTGGCATCACCTAAGGAAACGTCTGTCTAGACAAGTTTCACTTTATTTGATTTTGATTAAGAAGTGGAACTATATTTCTTCCACAGCTATGGTTTATGAGTCTATTACACAAATATTTAATCTGACTTCATTACCGGTTGACTGATTCTCAGATGACAAATCCCCCAACCAAAATCTCTCAGGAGCTTCTTCTCCTCAAACACTAGAGAACAACTTCTTGTTTCTGTACCAGTGAACAAAACAGACTAAGGACAGTGCTCTAACACTGAGATATAGTGTGGCACAGCTCACCTTCAAACAGCTAGACTTTCCAATCCTGACCAAAAAGGAAGGGATTACCCCTAAAGTAGATACTTGGAACGATTCTTGGCTTGTGCTAAACCCTCACTGTACTTACGCAAACCCCTCACAGTTTGCTGCCGAGCTGCCAGACATCGTCTGAATCCATGTCTTGGAGTTTAGAATCACAGAATCATTAAGGTTAGAAAAGACCTCTAAGATCATGAGTCCAACCATTAACCCAGCAGTGCCATGTCCATAAGTGTCACATCTACACACTTTTTGAACACTTCCAGGGATGGTAATTCTACCACTTCCCTGAACAGCCTGTTCCAATGCCTGACCAGCATTTCAGTGCTTTCAGTTGGCTCAGAATTTAGCAGGGTGGCTGTTCATACACAAGCCCTCAAGTCTGTGACTTGTTCAGTTTAACTTGCCAGTAAAGATATAGTCCATGATTTCTTTTCCCTGCCTAGAAATGGAGGCAGAGCTCTAGAAGAGAGATAGGGATAGGAAAACTGGAAACCTTACTCCATAGTAAATAGACACACAAGGCCAAACATAAGTAAAACAGGGAAGACTTTTATGTGAAGGCTGTGGATTATACCTATATGACTAGATATTACCACAGTGGCAATCTGAAAAGATAAAATCTGATTTTCCTTGTATAAAAAGCTTGCAAAGTTCTAACACAGGCTTTCAAAACTGCACATTATTTCCCTTGCAATCGTTAGCACTCAATAAAATCAGAAAACAAATAATTTCTTAGAAGCCTGAAAACATCAGCTCACCTTGTATTGTAAAAACCCTTTTACCTTTGGCCATGATATCACTTCTACATTTAGAAAAGAAGTCCAGATACAGGAGCAAAACTCTCTGCTTTTGGACTGAATGGATATAACATAGGTAGTAGAAAAAAAAATCCTTCATTGATATTCTATTATTCTATGATTTTAATTTTCAGATGATGATTTGTGTTACAGCAATCAGTGAAGATTGATGTTAAATGCCTACCCCTTTCTGTTTGTGGCCCCAAGTGTTCATATTACCTAACCTGCAGGACAGGTAAAGGCTTATCATTAGCATTCCTATTTTCACATGAGCAAAACAGGTTATTTTCCAAGATCAAAGAGGAAGTCCATGATGAACTAGGAACGAAGTGCAAATCTTTTGAGCCTCGGCTCAGTACCTTCACAAAAGACCTTTTCCCCACAGAGAGAAAACTGACAAAACCTTTAAGAATATTACTAGCACATCTGAAATCTCTTTAGCCCTGACTTCATTACTCCTCTGTAAGACCCTGAAATCTATTGGACTGATAGTGGCTAGGGAGCCTGCGGAGCAAAGACTATATTAATGGTTATAGAAACATGCTCAATTTTTCATTTACTTGTCCGCACCTCACACCACTGCTTGGGGCTTGTTGTAAGTATAGAATCTTAATTGGTTTAAATTATCCCAGTTCCATTAATTTACATGGTACTGAACCCCACCAAGGATCTGTCTGCCACGTCTTAGGTCAAAGCACTGATCCTCGATTAGGTTCCCTTAGCACCAACGACAATCAAAAAAGTAATAGTAATAATAATAATGCACCCAAATCATCTGCTGATTCCAAAGAAATTTCCTCATTTTCTTTACTAAATCTTTACTGAACAGTGCTATATGAATATCAGCTGGGTAAGCAAGGAATCCTATCTAGAGGGATTCAAGAATAGAAAGGATGCACAGTGGCAGTCTTGCTGTTATTAGCAAAGTGATCAGGATTCAGAAGTGTTGTGAGAATTCTTTTGCCATGTCAACCATCAAAGAGAGACACCAGAGAGATAAAAGTTACAGAGTGTTAAACCCTGCCTGTCGCCTTCGGCATGTTTTTGTTTAGTTCAATTCATCTCAACATTTGATTTTTAATAGTTCATTTTTGTTGTTATGAGTGGAAAATAAAAAGGACTATTAAAGAACAAGTTGTGTGCAGGCAAAACACAGTTGCTGGCACTTACCACCATCCAGAACACAATGCTATCTGCCAATTTGACTTTTTTTTATTTCATGTTCAATTACAAAAAAGGTACAGGAGAGAGAGAGGCCCAACTTTCCCTTTTCTATTTATTTTTTTACTTACTGTGTTTAAAAAATACATCATGCCAAGCTAAAGCATAGGCAAAAGCAGTCACTGCAACCCTAAGGAGCAGAAAGCTATTTTTAACTTCCTCCAGGAAAATTGTATAAATACTATCCATTGCAACAAAACCTGAATTTAATAAACCCCAATATCATCACTGGAAACAAAGCTATTTAATTTGAAGTCTAGGCTATGGACTTGAATTTAACAGAGAGACATGATATGGAGAAATAAATAGGAAAGGTAAATAAATATAGCAACCATGTCTTTTCACCTCTTTTCTTTCCCTGAGGTATTTTCCAGCCAGCAGCATTCCCCTCATCCCATCAGCCTTGATGGCGGCAGCAGCAGCAGCAAGTGAAGGTTAAACTTGTATATTCATTAGAGACTCTTCTCAAAGGATCTTTCTTACCCCGGAATGTATAGTTCTGTAACATTTTAAAACATCTGCTATTCTCTGCATCTCCCATATTTGTAGGGCAGAAAGGTACTTTCTGTATCTGTCATTTAAATTTATTTGTGTGGCATTTTTTTTCCCTATAAAATTATTTCTTCAACTCTTATCTTAAAGTTGGTTGTTTTATCCCAGTATTCTATTCTGTATATGTCCCAGTCTCTTTATTTTTGTTTTGTTTTGTTTTCTGGATAACAATAATTCTGAATTGCTGAATCGATCACATTTCAAACCATGGATTATTTTTCTGTTTATCGATACTACAATTCATTTATAATACTTAGGCTAATCTAATTCAGTTAAGTCTACATCCGTGTCCCATCTCATTTATCTGTGTAAGGACACTCCCTTGTAGCACATCCTTGTGACAATAAGCACTTACTCCATTCAGAGAGATACACAAGTTTTTCAGTTTTAAGATTTCTATCAAACAATGCAATGTTGTGCTAACCCTCACAGCATCTTTGTTCTCTTGAGAGCTCCACAGTTTATTTTCTGCTCCAGTAGCTTTCATCCTTCCAGTTCACTCTTTATCACTTGTGCTAATTTGTTTCATCTGAAAGCTCAGTGTTATCTTTCTGGTCTGTCCAGCCTAGAGAAGAGGAGACTGAGGGGAGACCTCATTGCAGGTACAACTTCCTCCTGAGGGGAAGAAGAGGGATAGGCACTGATCTCTTCTCTGTGGTGACCAATGACAGGACCTGTAGGAATGGCCTGAATTTGTGCCAGGGGAGGTTTAGGTTGGATATTAGAAAAAGGTTCTTCACCCAGAGGGTGATTGGGCACTGGAACAGACTCCCTGGGGCACTGGTCACAGCACCAAGCCCAACAGCGTTCAAGAAGCATTTGGACAATGTTCTTGGGCATACAGTGTGATTCTTGGGCATCGTCCTGTGCAGGGCTAAGGGTAGGATTCAATGACCCCTGTGGGTCCCTTCAAACTCAGCATATTCTGTGATTCTGTGATTTCTGCAAGATAATAGGAGCAAACATGCTTACAGCAGACTGCTGTGTCAAGTGTTAGGCTTGATGACCCAGATATCTGGGCACAGGTAATATGATACTTGCCCACATTTCTGCTGCCATTAGTCCTCAGGAATCACAAGGAATTATCAAATACCTTTGTCATGTTACATTATCCTAATCTTACCAAAATTTTCAAACGTCTCAAAGTCAGTTTTTTAGTCTAGGTTGGTCAAGAGGTCTCTTACCTTAAATGTTTCCAGGAATGGGGCATCCACCATTTCTCTGGGCAACCTATGCTAGTGTTTCACCACCATTATTTTAAAAAACTTCTTCTTTATATCTAGACTGAATCTATGTTCTTTTAGTTTAAAACCATCACCCCTTATCCTATTGCTACAGACCCTACTCAGAAGTATGTCCCTATCTTTCTTATAGGTCCCCTCTAAGTATAGAAAGGCCACAATAAGGTCTCCCTGACAAATTTAAATTAGATGTGTTAAATCACCTGCAATCCGTTTTTCAACACTGACTTTAGGGAGCACCTAGGACTGTCTTCTTCCATTCCCAACCTCTGAACAACTAACCTTAGGTGAGATGGACATGATCTCTGATACTGAATGGATTCACCCTTGTACAGAATGAAGGATGCACTTTGTGGCCCTCTCTGATCACAGAGAGCTGGGACACTCACATCTGGTAGCTAAGTGCCTATAGCTGGGACAGGTAAAGGGCAGAGATTTTTACTGACCTCTGAAAAACAGCATAACAAAAGTGCTGCTGATTTTATTTTTTTTTCTGTAGCTTTTCTTGTTGTTGGAGTTATCTTGAAGATGTCTTATTTCTCCTCATCAGTCCATCCTTTAATATATATTTTAGATTTCTGAGGCTAGATCCCCAAAGCACAATGTACAATCTAGTGCATGGATGGGAAGCAGTGCTGGATCATTCCAGGCCATTACAACCTGTGTCTCAGCAGAGCTAATTAGTCCTTCTGTGACTGGAGCACCATGTCCCAGTGGTTTGGCTGCTGGTATCCTTACTAGACTAGTTTTAGTGTCCCTCCATGGAAATACATTGTGCCATGTGCACCTGGCTGTCAGTGCCAGTGCCTAATAGGATTCAGCCAGTCCAGCAGGTCAACAGAAAGACTACAGCTGGTTCTAAAATATCAAAAATGTAATTGCCCAACCATAAAGTCAGTATTTCATTTTTTTAAGCTAACTTCATCTCTGTCCAGGGCCTCCCACCTCTAACAGCAGGATAAATCAGCAGAACAGAATTGCATTTTCATCTTATAGTGGCAACCTACTGTAGTGCATACGCAACATAACATAGTTCCATGCAAAAATCTTAGTTCGTGAGAATTCTCGCTGAGAACACACAAGGGGTCAAAAGCTTCAGCAGAGAAAAGTACTGTACCACACTCTGGAGCAGCAATACAGATTTCAAAGTAATATCATTTGCTGCGTATTCAGCCCTTTTTATAAAACTTCTTTCTTTTGAAATCCCCTGAAGTGGCTTAATACAGTTTGATACATGTTCTTTTTGAATAGTCTGGTGCTTTTTCTGCTGCTGTAATAGATTATTTTTATCCTCATAATCAACCACAACAATTACAACAAAGGCAAAGTAAAAGGTATTTGTCTGGATTACCTTTCAAATTTATGAACAAATAATTTCTCAACGAACTATTTCAGATATCCTCCACTTACAAGTTCAGACTTCCAATTAAGATCATACTAGGAATGCAATCAAGGATCTCAGCATTCAGAAGTTAATTATCTCCTCAGGCTAAGTCATAAACATACTCGTTTTGTTTTTGTCCACTTCATCTAATGATATAATGTATTTGGAAGATACAGATTTTGTCAGTTGTTATTGAGAGGGCCTATGGTGAGGCTGTGGGAGCTTTTGTCACTGCTGAAATACAGCAAAAGCTAAACCATTTCTGTGAAATAACAGCACTGGGTACTCTCCATCCAAAATTACCCACAGTCTGCCACACCACATAAAGCTCTAAGATTGCTACAGATCTTCTCTGCATGCTCAGCCAATTTACTCATCCCCAAAATTGACTGGATTTGAGCCATGCATATACACTTGTTCTATGTATGTGCTCTAAGAGAGATGATTTAGACTGACCTCATGGAAAGCTGAACAGGGCTGAAGATAAATAAATGAATAATCCTTTCTGTCCCCGATAAAATGGTTGTCTTATTCACGAGGGCCAAAAACATCTCTGATTATCAAAAAGCATGACAGTGTTTGAAACTTCCAAGTTAATCCAGCTCAAAGTTGGATTGTCTGCCCCAGAGACTTCTAATTGCCAGATGATTCTGCTAATACCCACCCGGGAAATTGTGTGATTTGGGTGGCTCACACAGATAATCTGATCTGCTGCCAAAAGGCAGTGGCTGAAGGAAATGTATCCACTGTCAACATTTCTAGGTTTTAGATGTGTTTGTGGACTGATAACAGCCATTACCTTCCAAATTCACTGTAATTCTTGAAATTCATCAAAGAGAAACTATTACAAATGAGGTACATTTTCAGAAGAGATATTTAGCCTTGTTCAGCTTCCACTTTCCAAAAGTGTGCACAAGTTCTACTTGGTCTTTTGATAGATAGATCTGCATTTTCAGCTTAGTGTTGTTCAGAGCATGATCAGACCCACACACCATAGGTATCACAAAATTGCACATAAACTTTAAGCAGCGTGGAACTTCATGGGAGAGGCGTACTATCCAATCTACTTGCACAGTCAAATCTAGGTCCACAGATCAGGTCAAATCTAGGTCCACAAATCAGGTCAAAACTGCACTTGTCCTTCATTCACAGTAAGAGTGGAATAGGTGCATCCTGGTAAGACGACACCTAACCAGCAGAAACTGAGCTCCATTCTTCCACAATATAGCATTAATTATTTGAGCTTTAGCTACAGCTGGTTTTGTAGGTAGGCTATAAGCAGAAATATGGACCAATGATATGAGACAGCAAACTCATGATTGCTCTCTTAACGTTGTCTTGCAGACACATCAAAGAATCATAGAATTATACAAAGGTTTGGTTGAAAGCAGCCTTTTAAATATCATTTCGTCCACTGCCCCTGCCATTGGCAAGGGCATCTTTCACTAGATCAGGTTATGCAAAAGCCCATTCAACCTGACCTTGTACACTTCCAGCTCTGGGGCATTCACAACTAATATGCTATTGGTCTTGGGGAGTAATGCCACAACAAATAATTAATTTCAACAGTGAGACAAATAATAAACTCTGCTCAAGAGGAATATTACCAGCCAATAAAACATAGACTGTAATGTTATCTGAAAAAACTTTAGGTAAACAAAGCAGGCTCATGTCAAGCAGCTAGTGAATATTCTCCCAGTGACTGGCATCCATAAAGGAGAGAACTGATGACAAATAAGTAATCATTATTTCCTATTTTCCGCCAATGACTCTGAAAGCATTGCTTTGCCACACTGCTTGCTCACCAATGCAACCTGCCAGTGCCACAGGTGATCATTGTTTTATTATGCACAGTGTAATGGGAATCTTACTTGTTATTCACTGTTTTGCATGGCAAGGTTTCTGTGGGGAGAAAATCATCGCTTAAAAAGAAATAGTGAGAATTCCAATTTCACATTCACTATTTCATATGCTCTTTATGGTTTAGCACTTTACATCCTGAAAATCTGCCAGAAAAGATTCCACTTGTTTTTGTAACTTGAACTGACATAGACAACCATTCAGTACCAGTGAATAAAATACAATATATGGGAACATGACATAGCAATAGACTATACAGCAGCTCCAAAATCAACAGAGTCATCTGGGAAGAGCTGAAAAGGTCTTCACTCTATTCTAAATGCTAATCCCTGTTGTCCTATTCAGTGCACAGAGCAGGACAAATACCCTTCTGGTATAAACAGGCATGACCATACTGAGAAGCTGCTCTCACAGATACCAGCACTGAATTTGAGACAATTTTCCTCTATGCCTTGTGTTTCTGCTTTCAGACTTACTTTTTGCAACTGTCAGTGAGATCCATGGAATCATCTTATTTTGCTGCTGTTTGTTTTCTGGACACTTAAGAGGTATGGTCCAGATCATTAAACTTTCATGTCTTGTGGTGGAGCTGGCTGTGCTGAAGCAAGTCTGTTTTCTGTGCATGGTGGAGGGCTTTGCTCCTACACCCAGAGCTACAACAAACAGCAGCTCAGAGCTGGCAACTCCAGGAAGTGTCAAAGCAAAAGGATGGCTGAAAATTTTTTTCTAAGTTAGGTGTGGAGGCTACCAAAAGGCACCTTGTGAAATATAGCTCAAGGCTACTGTTTTCTCAAAGGAAGATGGGACAAAATTCATAAGAAAACTCCTTTTGCTTGTCATGGGTAAGACACATCTGAGCAGGAAGGGGAAAACTGCATGTTGGAGACATTCTGAACCTACCATTTCCAAAGTCCAGGAGACTGTTATAATTGTGACAAATACTGAAGAAGAGCCACTCTGCCTGTCTAGTAGGAGAAGAGACACTTTGCAAGAAAGAAATTAAAATCAGAGCGTTATAAAGCAGGTTGACAAAAAAATCTTCTTTGATAGTCTCAAGGGTATTCACACACTCTGTCAGTAAACGTTAGAAATAATCTAGAAATAAAAGTTTGAATCTTGAGATTCCCACTTCCCCGAAGACCTCATGATCCATTAGTCTATTATAACAAGGCACATTGTAACATCACCTCCCCAGTCTCAGTTGAATTCAGTGTAGTCCAATGAGCACAGGAAAAATTAGCATAAAAAAGGATGCCTTTTTTTTCTGAATCCGAAAAATCTGATGAAGAAACTTCCAGCACCCCTGCTGCCGTGCAGGATCACTTGACTCACTTTCCTAAATGTCAGTGCCTATATGTTATTCAAAGGGCACTTTAGGCTCCTATTTTTTTGGCTTGATTTTTCTGATCCCCTATCAAATTATCTTAAATGAGTGAAGTTTTCTGGATATTAATAAGTACTTTTCTAACCAAGAATGGAAACTTTTTTTTTTCTTATTTTTCCATGTGCTTACTGCCAGAACAGTCATTCAGTTTACAAACCACAGGCAGTGTTGCCCAACTCTTCCACGATAAACTACTTAAAATCTCTCATGATTTCTTTAAAAATTTTTTTTTAGGGAATAGATTTCTCATCCATACCTGTTGTTGTGCCCCACAGCATGTCCAAAGCAAGAGCAAAGAGGATCTGGATCTCAAAATATGTCACAACTCTCTCTATGCAAATGGCTAAACTCTTTCTGTCAGTAAAAGTGTTGTCTATGAAGTCTCAATGAGAACAGAAAAAATAACTCCAATGTGTAATTGGGTTTTATTTTGGACTAAAATATATTTATACAATTAATTTGGCTGTCTCAGTAAAAATTTCTGAAGCACACAGGAACTCTGTAAAAATGCAAAAGTGGCTGTCATGTTTGCAGTTGCTGCCAACAAGCAGAAGAAATTTAAGCAATTACACTGCTTTCTGAAATCTTTTATTCCTTTTCTGTACTCTCAAGGCTGTCCCAAGTATACTTCAAAAGCCTTTCCCTCACAGCATTGGACTATTTACCACCATCCAACTACTTGAATTAAAGGAGAGTATCTCTTAACTAGTAGCAAACCTAGCTGTGCCATTGTCTTTTTTTCCACAAGACAAGAAGCCCATTACACATTGCACAGCACTTTAACAAAGCACTTGATTCTGCACATCTAAACTCAAACAGCAACAGCAAAATAATGTGTATTTTTAGAAAGGGCTCACAGGTACAGAAAAACACATCGATGCCTGGCACACTAAGTCAGGTAGAACAAATTATTTACAGCATTTATAACACATTGTTCACAGATAGTTTTTGTCAATGAACAGAAAGAAGATATAACTGCAAGAAGTTTTGTTGATAATATAAAGAGCTGAGTATTGACTAGTAGTAGTATTCAGCCATCAGTACTGAGTCAATGATGTTATAAGTCTACTGTGATCAAAGAACCTGTACTGTATTACAGCAAAGCATAATCCATCTGGGATTCAAAAGTGAGGACTGCACATGTGAACTGTGGGACCACACCTTAAAAGAGTGGTGATTTCCAAAAACGTCATGACAGGTATATGGAGATAACAAACTGACAATAATATTGATCCAAAGAAGTACCAAGACCTGCCAGCTGCTCTGATGTGTCCAAAATTCTCTCCTAGGACCTGAAAAAATAATCTTCTAATGAGAATCTGAAAAAAAATTCAGTCTACATTTACCTAGTTACAGATAGTGTAGAGAAGCAATTGGACCTTGATATAAGAATACTGACCTAAGAAGATACCAAGAACATGCAGGTCTTTTTAATGCTGTATCATTAAAGACAGAAGAAAATTCCAAGTCTGAAGACTGAAGCAAACAACAATCAATGAAAAGCAAGCTGTTCATTTTTAGTAATAGAAGAATTAAAAACTAGGGCAATTTTACCAATGAACTTTTTGTATTTAGGAGTCCTTTGAAGAAGACAAGTTATCTTTTTAGGAGTTATGAATTTGGTATAAAGTTATTGGTTCTAATAAAAAATGAAATGTGTATGTCCACCTCCTGTGTAATGTCAGTGATCAGAAAGGTCTCTTTTCCCTTAAAATTGATTAATGCATCACTTGGAGGCTAGATCTTAACTAGCTTGGGTCTTTTAATGAAATTCTTCTGATCTCGGAATAGGATTCATGTGAAAGAAAACATATGGAGATTTGGAATTCCTTACATTAGCCCTAAGCAGTCACTGCTATCTGCATCTATTTTTCCAGACATTCAATGATTATCATTGAATTTTTCAAAATCATGTCAATTTTAGGCACCCAGATTCTATTGCCTTTCAGCTTACAGTCTATGTACTGACTACAGACCTCATCAACACAAAATGAACCACTAGCTGGACCATGGCTGTTCTTTTGAAGTGTTAACTGCAGCAAATTGGTTACATAATTAGAGTTACAACTTGCCTCATTACAAACAAGCAATGAAAACTTTAATCCTCCTTCATCCAAAGAATCAAAGTGTGGAAGCTCTAAATCTTGTCTGAAATGGTAGATAAGAACAAACCTTGACAATGCTAAATGGAGACAGGGAACTATTTTGGAAGACTTGTAAGACAAATTGATCATGCATGACTCTGTTTCTGCCTTAGGGGCAATGTTGATGAACATTGGAAATGCTGCTGTACAAAAAAAAAAAAAAAATAAAAGAGAAAGACAAATGGATATTTCTCTGCTTTAATTTATTCTAGACTTCCTGTAATTAGAAGAAATTATTGTTGTGTGATAATTGTTCATCTCATTAGGCAGTTTAGGAAGAAACAAATTCATCCTTTCTGAAGAGAATGATGCTTTTCTAGAGGTGGCAAGAAATTCTCAGCCTCCATTTTAAGAATTAAACCAAGAGTTTATAATCTCTTTTTTCTTGAAGCTGCTAGTCAGCCTACTATAAAACCACACCTAGAGAATATATAAGATGCAATTGTGGGGCTTTTCGCTCTTTCAGTCCTCTTTCTACACAAAAGCTCACTTCTTTCTCAATGATGATTGCTTAGCAAAATACATGGGGTTTGCCCCTACGCAGCCTGCCTAGTAACTAGGAGGGAGAAAAATGAACCTTACTCCCTACTCACTCATGTTACTGAGGATGCCACTACCATTTCATGTGGCATATACTGCTAAAAGAAAAATATGAATGTTTAATTCAAAGATCTCAGTCTACAGAGAAAATTATTCTGTCTGAAAGAGAAGTTGCCCCTCAGATGTCAGTTCCTATGGTCTTAGATGTCCACCTATTGCAAAAGAGTGATGTCAGTCTGCAAATGAAGTCAAGCTAAGCCAGAATTGCAGACCGCTATACACACTGTTGGGGTTTGAATTCACTGATTTGAGGAAGGGTGGGTGTCCTCTGGAGATGTGTATCCAAGGCAGTAAATAACCAATCATTCAAAGGAAGGTTCTATACTTCTTGAGGCTTGGGACAGTTCCAAGCAGGTGAGAAACAGAAGACCTTCATCAGGTTAGATGACTGTATCCTTCAGTTGGTTCCAGGGGAGATATCTCTGTTTGGACAGCTCATCTCCTCTGGAGGAGGTGTATGGAGCAGTAGGATCCTTTCCATCCATCCTGCAAGAGAAAAGCCTGGAAATTTCTCTCTGTTCAGACTGGGCTCTGTTTCAGTCAGTTGGTTTGCAGTGCTTTACTATAAAGTGGGATTCAACACCTTTCCAAGTCTCTAAATGCATCATACAACCGGTGAAAACAGTGTGTTGTGTTTTGCTATGGTTTGGTTTGAGGCTTTTTCCTCTAAATAAACAGGAAAGCTCATCTCCACTTTCACCCGGTTGGTTAACCGCAGGCCAACGGGTATCTTCTTCCCATGCGGTCGCACAAAGATCAAAAGACAAAGGCACGCACCTGCCTCCAAAGGTGTACCTAAATTAACTCTAGCATGTTGGAACATCAGAACCATGCTCAATTCTGCAGATAGCGGACGTCCTGAGCGACGTTCCGCCCTAATTGCCCATGAACTGGCTCGTCTCAACATCGACATTGCTGCTCTCAGTGAAGTTCGCCTTCATGAAGAAGGCAGCCTCAGAGAACATGGTGCCGGTTACACACTCTTTTGGTCAGGTAAGCCCAGAACCGAAAAACACCTCTCAGGAGTCGGCTTCATGATCAAAAACTCCATTGTTCCTAAACTCGAAAATCTGCCGACAGGTCACTCTGACCGCATTATCTCCCTATGCCTTCCAGCGCAGAATGCCAAACAGACCATCGGCTTGTGCACTGTAAACTCAATTTCAAGATCAAATTCAAACCAAAAAGGGGCAGCATCCCAAGGAGAAGACTCCAAGTTAACAATCTCCAATCAGCCACAGTAAGAGACAGTTTCCAGGCATACCTTCAAACTAGGTTCAAAAACATTCCCACAGATTCTGCAGATTCCTCTCCTGAAACAATCTGGCACCATATTAAAAACAGCATCCTGCAATCCTCTGAAGAATCCTTAGGGTTCTCCCTCAAGAAGAACAAGGACTGGTTTGATGAAAAAAACCAAGAAATCCAAGACTTGTTGAGGAAGAAGAGAACCGCCCACCAAGCACACCTTGCACTGCCATCCTGTCACGTAAGAAAAACAGCCTTTCGTCTTGCATGCAGCAAGCTCCAACAGAAACTCCGTGACATCCAGAACAAGTGGTGGATCGATCTAGCTGAAAAAACTCAACTATGCACAGATACAGGCGATCTCAAAGGTTTCTATGAGGCCTTGAAAACAGCATACGGGCCTACATACCAGGTACAAAGCCCTCTACTCAGCGCTGATGGGCAAACACTTCTAACAGATAAAATCTCCATTCTGAATCGATGGTCTGAACACTTTCAGACTCTTCAGTACCAACCGTATAGTCCAAGACTCAGCAATTTAGTTCATCACACAACAACCAGTAAAGTATGAATTGGACATTGCCTCCACTTTAGGAGAAACCCTCAAGGCCATACAGCAGGTGAAAATCGGCAAGGCAGCTGGGGTTGATGGAATTCCACCTGAAGTCTGGAAACATGGGGGCCTTGCACTCCACACCAAATTTCATGAGTTTGTGGTGCACTGTTGGGAGCTCGGTGAACTACCATCTGACCTTCTTGATGCAGTCATCATCACCTTGTATAAGAAGAAAAGTATCAAATCATATTGCTCAAACTATCGTGGTATTACTCTGTTCTCCATTGCTGGCAAAATCCTGGCAAGAATACTCTTGAACAGACTAATACCCGCTATAGCAGAAGGTGTCCTTCCTGAAAGTCAGTGTGGTTTCAGAGCCAACAGGAGCACCACAGACATGGTATTTTTCCTCAGACAACTGCAAGAGAAGTGTAGGGAACAGAACAAAGGTCTCTATGTAACCTTTGTCGACCTCACCAAGGCTTTCGATACTGTGAGCAGAAAAGGTCTGTGGCAGATTTTGGAACATTTAGGTTGTCCCCCCAAGTTCCTTAAAATGATCATCTCACTCCATGAGGATCAGTACGGCCAAGTCAGGTATGGAAACACACTTTCTGAGCCCTTTTTAATTAAGAATGGTGTGAAACAAGGCTGCATTCTCGCTCCTACCCTATTCACAGTCTTCTTTAGCATGATGCTCCAAAGGGCCACAGCAGACCTCAATGATCAGGACGGTATCTACATTCGATACCGTACTGATGGAAGCCTATTCAATCTAAGGCGTCTGAAGGCCCACACCAAGACCTTAAACCATCTTGTCCGGGAGCTGCTTTATGCTGATGACGCCGCCCTTGTCGCCCACACAGAAGCAGCTCTGCAGTGTTTAACATCCTGCTTTGCAGATGCTGCTGAGCTCTTTGGGCTGGAAGTCAGCTTAAAGAAGACAGAGGTCCTCCATCAACCTGCACCTCAGGAAGTCCCCCATCATCCCCACATCACCATTGGCCAATCAGAGCTCAAATCAGTCCAACAGTTTAATTACCTTGGTAGCCTCATCTCCTCGGATGGTAAGATTGACGGAGAGATAGACAACAGATTAGCAAAGGCATATAGTGCTTTTGGAAAACTCCACAAAAGAGTATGGTGTAATAAACACTTGAAGAAAAGCACCAAGATCAGTGTTTACAAAGCCATAGTGTTGTCGACTCTCTTATATGGTTCCGAATCATGGGTCATCTACCGCCACCACCTGCGTCTCCTAGAACGCTTCCACCAACGCTGCCTCCGTACAATCCTTAACATCCACTGGTCAGACTATGTAACCAACACGTCTGTTCTGGAGCAGGCAGCTGTCACAAGTATAGAGGCCATGTTGATGAGAACACAGCTGCGTTGGGCAGGGCACGTCTCCAGGTTGAAGGACCACCGCCTCCCTAAGATCCTGCTTTATGGTGAACTTGCCACCGGCTGCCGCAAGAGAGGAGCCCCGAAGAAAAGATACAAGGACTCCCTGAAACAACATCTCAGCCTTGGCCATATTGATCACCACAACTGGTCTACTCTGGCCTCAAATCGGGAGGCCTGGAGACACACCATCTATAACGCAGCTGTCTCCTTTGAGAACACACGCAGGATCACTCTCGAGGAAAAAAGGCAATGCAGAAAGAACCGTGTATTGCAGAATACACCATCTAAGGAGTCTTTCTGCTGTGCCTTTTGCAATCGGATTTGTCTGTCACGTATTGGCCTCATAAGCCACCAGTGTGCCTGTATCAAATGTGGATAGAGCCTTCCCAAATCTTCGTTCGCGAAGCCTAGCCATGAATGAATGGTTTGAGGCTTTTTCCTCTAAATAAACAGGAAAGCAAGGATTATGTTTCAGATGAGTTGTAAAGAACATTTTCATAATCCAGAAGCAGGGAAAATAAATAAACAAAAAACCACCTGCAGTACAGGCAGCATTTGATGGTTAAGGGGTACCCAAGCCATTCAAAACTCTGTCTGTGTGTGTGTGTGTGCGTGTCTTACAATTAGAGTTGAAGCAGGCTGTTCTCCCAGGTGTGAATCCCTTATATGCTACTGTCCCCTGTTTGGCTGACTTCTCATCTCAAGCCAGAATTGAACTGCATGGTTTGGGATAAAGAGTGCTTAGATAGATGTGAAAAAAGTGCCTCTCTGATGTTATGAAACAGTCTTTTTTGCAGAGAAAGAGCCAGAATAAAATCAGATTAGTGTACTGTTATGATCCCCCTGTCTTTTGTTCTCTTGCTCTGATGTAAACCTAAAGCCAGGCTGATGATTGTTTAAAAAACATGGGCCTTCTGCCTTATAACAAGTATTTTGTTCATTTTCTGTGCATGTATGGCTCTGTGTGTGTGTCAGTGTCTGCTCAAATATCTATTTTTTCCTTCTTGGCTGTTCCAATACAAAAAGTATGTGACATACAAAACGTATTTCAAACTAGTTTTAAACCTCAATTATATGCAAAATATCTGGCGGAAAGCAACAAAGATGCTTACATACACTTAAAGAATCACTTTTTGAACAGAGATTCAGCAATTTCATAGGCAAATTAGGGAAAGTCATCATACCCTGTAAATCTTTAACTGGTCATGGGGCAGTGCTACGACCCCTATTCCTAGTTCTGATCTATGATGAAGCTTACATCTGAGGCAGTCCCTGCTATTCCCAGCAAAAACTTATCTCTTTTTCAGTTCAACAACCTTATGATTAATACTTATCTACTCTGTTCCATCTTTCCTTTCCCCCCTTTTCCTTAATCAAAAGGTATTCCTACCTCATGATGAAACCTACTAAGCCTTCTTATTTGCCTGGTTTTGAGAGTATTTCTTTCAGTAGATCTAGAAAACTTGAGAATTTCTGAAAAAGGAAGGTTAACAAAACAGGTGATGAAAAAGGAACCAAACGGGACAGTTCTAAATATCTTTGCTCACAACCTTGTATTACTGTTCTGTAATTGAGACATTTAACTGCTTTTGGTCAAAATCAAAGTAAGTCATTATAGGTCTCTTTTAGAGCCAACAGAAAGAAATATTTCCCATCCTAAAATTACTCCCTAAGAGAATTGAGATTAATCAGCTTCCAGTAATGCTGATTCCCCTCCATTAGCTACAAAAAATGTCTTGCCTAGACCCAAACAACCTATTTTTTGGCATCTGATATTAGGGAAGCCAAAACCTATCCTAACTATACTCCACTAATACCCTTTGACTGAAGATCAATATTGTCCATACCAACAGCCTCATGCCTACTGCATCTGTATTTTAACATGGTTAAAGGCCCATGGACCACCTGTGCACAGCCAGGCTGCAGATGACACCTGGCCACATGCAGGTGGCTGCTCATTCCCTGCAACCAAATATCCTGGCAAATGGCCTGAGTAACAACCCCTGTTAAGATGAAAATGCAAAAGCAGACAGATAAAACACACAGCAGTCTCTGGAGTGTGTTTGCCAAAACCCATCACAGTAAATAAATAAGCATTGGTTGGACATTGAGTAGGGAATTTCAAAGTTACTTTTGAAATATAGCAGCCAACCTGAAAGAGCACATTGATGTAGCATAAAATTTTTTAACAGTAGAGAGCAATATTGGAGCAAGAGAGGCAGCAGTTTGAGTCTGGTTTGGGGCTGCCAGAAGCTGCCTCATGGCATCACTACTCTGCCCAGTCTGGGCTGAGCATCCCCTGGAATGCTGCAGGGAAATGGCAGCCAGCCACCAAGGGAGAGCCAGGACAGCATGCAGGGACCCTGGAATGAGCATGGGTGCATGTGTTTGAGGGTTTTTTTCTTTTTTTTTTATACGGTTACAAGTTTCTTTCCAATTTCTTTTACTCTTAACTTTTTACCTTCACTTTCTCACTTTTTTTTTAATTGTGTTATTGTCTTCAGCTGTAGACACTGTGAAAAATTGTCACCAAGACATCTGGTTTTGCCTTGAAGCTATATCATATTTCATCCATGTATATCAAAAAGGGGAGAATGTTTACAAGAGAAGATAACTTCCAAATCTAGCTGAGAGGTTTAATCTCACCAACAGGTATAATCAGAACCAGGGACTGGAAGACAGACAACAGGAATATCAAAGTGGAAAAAAAGGTACTCATTTTTAATGATTCCAGCAAACAAATGCCAAATCATATGCTATAGACCTCCTGTCTCTAGAAACCTTAAAAAATCAATATTTTTCTGTGACACATAGTTTAGTTCATCTTCAAGTTATTTGGCTTGAGACAGCAATTAGGAAGCCAAATTAATGGTTCAGTGTTTTGAAGGCTGTTAGACTGAGTGGTCACAGTTGCTTTTTAAGACCTATCAAACATCAGAGCTTGTTTAAAAATAGTTAAAATCTGGTTATGACAAAAATATTTTGTTTTTCTTTTTCCTTTTTTTTTACATTACTATATCTCAGTTTTTCATGAACTTCCTTTTTATTAATAATATTTTAAAAAGAAGCTGACACACTAAAATCAGGAGAGAGTGTTTATTTGTATTTTTATTTGAATTTTGAAAATTTCAATTGGATTTCCTCAGATTCTGCACTGTAATTTCTGTTTTTTCATTTTAAAAAACTGCACAAAATTTATTAAGTTTAGCATGTATTTTATCCAAGTGTTCCTCTCCCGTGACAGAAACAGAAGTACTCTTTGTTCTGGAGTGAGTACAAACTAAAGGATGAAGAAGGAAGTTTGGGATTTTGCAAAGCAAATCCTGGGCTGGTTTCTATCTCGGTTTCATTTCATCTCAAAGCAGTAAATCCTTGCGCATTAGTCAGTGGGAAATACAAACTGTTGGACTCTACCGTGTGTCTGTGCTGATGCTGTTCATGAGTCCAATAAACTATAGCAAACAGTGGGCAAGACATAAAATAAGGACAGGATAAAGACACTAATGCAGAAATATGATGAGATACAGAAAACATTGCTACATCAGAATAAAATTCCAGAGCTAAAATAAATGGAAAAGATTAGTTATTTATGTTTAGAAGTGACTGATTTTCAGTCTATAGTTAAATATGAATAATCAGACAGGTCAGCTGCCTGGTGCTCTATTTATTTCAGAAACAATAGTCTAGAAGTTAGAGAAAGATAATTGGTAGTGATTAGCTGTTTGCCAGAAATATTAGATGCATCTGTAAAGCACTATTAACCCAAGAGGAGATTTTTGAGTTGTGTGCATGTGTCTGCACACATGCAGGTTACCTATTTGTTTCCCCTGTTACTCTGTGGTTTTGTGAGATTTTATAAATCTCCCTGACTTTTCCCTCTATAGGTTTGGTTTCATATTATGGAGGTTTTTTGTCTCTGAATGTATATTTCCTTCTTTCTTTGTGTTTAAAATGATGTGATCGCTACTATCAGACATAGCATTATAGGTGTTTAATTTAAAGTTTGCTTTATATCCCTAGAAAAAAACAACCTGTGATGAGTGAGAATGTGCATGTGAGACAGAATGCAGACTAGCTGGGGATGTGACAAGTTAGATAATTAATTAGTCCCTTTCATGTCAACAGGGGGGTGCACATATTTTGATTTTGTGCATATATCCTCATTCACACATCTCTTTTTTTGATGCCTAGAAAAGTGAAGCCTTTAGCTTCATCCTGGTTTCAATAATGTGTCTGGTCTGATTACATGGATCTGAATGACGCGTGTTAGCACCCTGCTTATTAACCACTCTTCATCTGCAGCAGGTCTGTGGTAGACACCTGTCTCAATTTCCCCATCACATGCCTTCTGTGCAGCACTGCCATAGGAACAGCAGACAGACATCAACCCATATTTTTCAGGGATCTTTATTAAAGGAGCTAAACATAGACAAAAGATGCTGTATTGGCTTTTATTCTTACCCTCATCGTTCTTTCCCCTGTTAATGAAGGTTTATATGAATTTCCTAAAATCCAACTTTGACTTTTAGATCAGTTCTAAATATTTTGAGAACGCTTCTAAGGTGATCAGCCACTGATAATACTCTAGTGCCCATTCCTTGATTCTATGAAGCCTCAGCAGGCAAGGAAAGTGACTTGTTCACTACATTTCCATTGTGAAAATGCCTGTTGTGACCTCTGTTTAGAAAGCACTTCTTCTAAAGTTATACCATCAGATAGCATGTTTAGAAACATCATTTGAGGTCATGATGATAAAAGCAAGAGGAATTTATAAATATTTAAAAGAACATTATATCTTAATGGACAGATATAGATTTTGGGCTTAAGAGATTTGAGCACAGTACTTTGCTGTCCTGTCCCATAGGTAAGATTCAATTCACTGAATTTTGTTGTCTAAAAGTAGTTTTGGAAAAAAGGTAAGTACCTGCAGGGTACTATTTACCCTCTCTTAAAATAAGATCCTATCACCTTCAATGTTTCTATCTTGTTCTTCCAACAGAGATTTGACTAAATCACATGACTAATTACTTTTTTATTTTTGTCATCTCATTTCTCTGTTTTCCAATGATACATCTAAGATTTATAAAGTCATTGCCACACATGACTCGTCTCCAAAACCTTTATCGTGTCTGTTTTCAGTCTTTCCCAACAAGCCTTGTAATCCTCATTGCTCTTGCTTGGGACAAAAACAGTAATGAACTCCACTGCAGTGTGGGCCACAAAAAAAGTTTTACTTTGTTATTTTTTCCTGATGTTTTGCATTAAACCATATTGCTATTCATTCTTCTGTTGGACTTCAATTACTAACCCTACTGGGGCACGGCTCTGTGTACAACAGCAGCAGTGAAACCAAGCAGCAAGTCTGCTGGAGCCCATCTGCTCTTCACAGCACCAGAGACAGGAAAGTTTTTCAGATTTTTTTGCTACCTCCCTACCTTTGTATGGCTCTCACCCACATTATGTTTTCTGAGTTCTCATGAATTCTATTTGTCTCTCTCTGTGTTCTTTTTCCTAACAGCAAAGTTGAGAAATTATGTATTTATTTATATTTGGTTTAACCCTCTTTCTCTCAGGATGGTCCAGACAAAAGCTGACGGAAAAAAGACCGAGATTCAATCTCTTACAGAAAGTGTATTCACCTTCACTCACAGACTCTCCACAAGATTTCCCCAATTACCCTGATTTTCCAGGCACTTTATAATGTGCTAAGCATGTAAAGGACAGAGAGACCAAGTTTGGGGGTCACATCTCCTTTCCCTCTATCTGGTAACCGACAGGATGCCTGAGTGTCATGAACAGTGAGAAGTCCTCCTGTCTGTGCAAATCATTTGTAGCAGAGTTTAAAGATTTCTATTCCCAGAACTGTGTTGTAAAATACAGAAGGAGTGCGTCCATTTCAGAAAGGATATATGGAGGAACAAATGAGACTTACCGACTTGTCCAGTATTATACAGTTTGTGGATGTGCCAGGAATTGAGTGTAGCTCCTCAGCTCTACCCTAGTTCTTCAGAGTATCACCAGGATTATTGGCTCAGCTCTCTGTCAGCTGAAGTACTGAATCAGTGAACAGGAGTTATTCCTTTGTTCAGCCCTCTTTTTCCACCGATTTATAATTGCAACAAGCTGAACTTGGATATTTTTTTTTTTTCAGTGTTAAAAAACACTCTGTGGTAGGTTGATTTTAAATTCCATAGAGTCCACAAAACCTTCAGGCTACCACAGTTCTGAAGTATTTATAACATGGTATTGATGTTGTGAAGTACTTCACCTCCACCCCTGTCTGCCTTGAGACATCTTGTTTTCAGAGGGAAGTGAATACAAGTTCAAGGTTACAGGAGAACATTTCCCTGGCTTGTCAGCTCCCTCTCTTTCAGCTTGACTAGAGAGGTGCTTCATGCTCTCATACTTTATTCCTGTGATCAGGCTGCAGGAGGCAAATGAGAGCTATGGTTGTGGCATTTGTGGTTTATTTTAACAGTGGTTTATTCTTACGAAAAAAAAAAAAGCACTGTGAAAATCTCATGTGGAAAAATGATCTGGGCTGTGTCATGCTGGGTAGCTTTAGAGGTGGGTTGTAGCTATTCGCCCTTTCCTCCTCTGACAGGTTTATGCTTATGTTTGGCAACAAGCGACATTATTAGTGCTGATAGCCAGGCCTTGAACTCACTGTGTTGATTGCCTGAATGCTTCTGTTTCTCAGTGTAATGAAAGACCAATCAGTGCCTCTGTGATATCCTCATGCGGCACTAACTGCTATTAGAATTTATTATCATTTGTTTTTAAGTATATATTATATGTTCTGACAAGGGGCTCTACAGGCTCCAACTGAAGTGACATTATATGAGACATTGTGTAGATTCATCGGAACATGTTAAGAACTTAGAACTTATATAAATGAGAAGGAATGGAGAAAAGGGACATGAAGTAGAAAATTGCTTTCCCTAGCAGTCATTTCAGCAGCTACCATGCAGTGCCTCAGTCCCTACGCATTCCATCATGCTTCCCATCTCATTAGAAGAGTCAAAAATTACTGTCCTTCATTCCAAGGCTTCAGCTAGGAGCACAATAACATGTAACTTTGGACAACAATGGCACTCTGAATACAAAAAAATCACTAGAAAGTGCAAAGAGAAGGAAAGGAATGTATAATTAGTTTGCATGCTATGTCACTCCCCATCCCCCATATAAACAATGCCCCTACCAAGAATAAGAATATAAATTTTCCTATAACAAGAAATATTGAGATCAGGTTGCTGTTTCTTTTCTTTTCTACAGAAGACTTTGCTCCCTGAAAACTATGCCAATGAGAGAACTAACAGGAGTATTTTGGGGAGAATAAACATATGATACCAGGACAACACTTAGAGAAAGAAAATCAGTTATCTAAATGGGTACCTTTGGTTCTCTCTTGGTCTTGGGATAGGGCTGGAGAGACCTGCACCAGGCTGGCTGACATGACATTGCACCATGGGGAGTTCTGTAACCTCCTGGCACAAGAGTCAGAATCCAGGTGGAATACATTATGGCCAAAAAAATGACACCTGAGCCCTGTGTTGGAAAGTCAGAATAAATAAACAAATAAAATTTTAAAAATAGTCAAGCAAAAAGCACTGGATGTGCCTCCACAGTGTCACACCTGGAGCTTCCCAGGATGAAAGAAAGCCTCACAAGTGGTAGCAGGGACCCAATCTCAGCATCCTGGGATGCTGACTGATCTCACACCAGACATCACCATCCTTGGGCAGAGCAGCACTGAAATGCTCTTTCCTGCCTGGTGCAATTACTTCTGAGAATGGAGAAGCAGTTGCAGACAGGGCCTGAGGTTGCTTCAAGCATTTATCCTAAAATATTTGCTTCATCTTTTACTCCTGTGTTTCAGCGGAGCAGCAGAAAGACAATCCCTTCGTAGAGGAATCTGGACGTATTTTTCTAGCAGTAAAACAAGTGAGTTTTTTTTGAAAAAAAAAACACAGCAAAACAAAACAGGGACATGTTAATTCAAATGGAAAAAGTGGTTCTTTTGCTATTCAGCCTAACGAATAGTAGGAGAAATATTTCTGCCAGGGAATGCGGTCTACACCTCTAAGTTAATTAGCAGTAAATGCATATTTAGTTAGTGGGAGGGGTGGAAATAAAGAACCTTGTTATTTCTATTTCTCAGTTCCTGTGCATTTAAATTCACAATTACGCTTCTAGAGGAAGCTGCCTCTCCAGCAGAGAGGTCTGTGCTGATCAAGGGAGCTGCCTGTTTCAGATACACTTAAGAAGGTATCTGTTGCCAAGGGGCCTCAGAGTTGTAACTGTTCACTGTTCTCATTTTCTCTTCTGCCAATTATCCAAACACTTTTCCCATTCACTTCATAATAATGATAATAATACCTTCATTAGATAATCTCAAGGCAATTTCTTCTATAAAGCAAATTGAGGTTATTTCACCCTATCAACAAGAAGCAGGAGAGGTCACTTAGCCTTTGGCTGAAGCTAAATGCCCAAGCAAAATAGCCAGATTTCACCAGTTTCTTTACTGCGAAAAATACTGGAAAAAATCTGCTATTACTACCACTGCAAGGAAGCCAGTTGCTTGAATATCTCTGGCCTTTTTTTGTGCCTAAAGAAATCAAAGATTATTCCAGACTGATGGACATCCTTGGCTAACTCCTCATTGTTTGTGCCTTTGGCTAAGCCATGAGGATGAGGAACCTTAAATAGAGCAGTGTTGCAAGGGCACAACCTCACAAAGAGAGTTTGATCCTTCTCTTTCATCACTTCTCAGCTGCAGAGCTACAGTTCGTTTTTTGAGGAAGGCATCAGCCTGTCCTTAATGCATCACTGATTCATCAATGTCTTCTCTTGTGAGAACCCTTTAATATTCCCAAAGCTTGAGATTGGGATGCTGTGACTGGAAGTGGCTGAAGCAACAATGAACCTCTGCTGCCAGCAGGGAAGACTTTGCCAGTAACTGTTGTATCAAATTCCAGGTAGATTGGTGAAATTGGTAGATTGCTAAAATAACCTGTGCTAAGCTAGCAATCATGCACAGTTTGTGGCTGTTCATGACAGAGCTGTAAGATATGCAAAACAGAATTCCACCTTGTTGTGATTGTAGATGAGCTCAAGAAACAAAATTCTCTTCCAAACGTAGTCTTGCAAAAATGCACAAAGAAAACAGCCATTGGTCTAAGTTCGTCTCTAGTAATGACACTTGGTGTATTTTTATGTAAAACTAGATGTTTACAGCATTATGAAAATGACAATGTGACCTCAGTTCTTTTCACAAAGACCCTTATTACTGAAGCCATAATGATCTGAAGGTATAGGACTAGAAAATTTTGGAAAGGGAGGCCTTATTAAGGCAATTAATACAAGCAGGGGAAAAAATAGTCAAGTTTTGGCAGCAAAATCTGTGCTCCTGACAACTCCTCTACTTTCTCCAACAGTTGGTTTAATAAAAGCTGTTACCTATCCCTGCAAACCTTGGCTTGCTACAGGCTTCGGATCAGGAACCAGTCACAGTATCCAGAGACATCCACCTCCCAGTGTCAGAACATGGTCCATAGTAATAAGCCAATGAGTCCTTGAGATAAAAAGCCACATTTTAATTTGTGCCTCAAATTTGTGCTGCAGATTGCTAGACATATGGAGCTCATTAAAGGCTTTCAAAGATAACAGAGCCATTGTCATTGGACTCTTGTTTCAAGTGCATATGGTTGCTTATGTACATAACAGTAGCAAAATACACAGCTTATCTCACAGTCTCTTCCAGTACCTGAACAACAAAAATTGTTATAAACAGAGGTACTGAAGGATTCTTCTACAGCTATGCCCTTCTATCACTGCCCTCAGGTCAGGGATCGAGAGAATCCACAAAGAGTTGGAGAAAAGATCTGGCAGAAGAGCTGTGTTCCATAGGGTATATTGAGCCCTAGTTACACAAGGAAAGCACATCATGTTGCAAACCTATCATATAAGGGGGAAGCAGGGCAGTGAACATAACTTGGACAGCGTAGGACAGTTGTTTAAACTTCATGAGTTCTTCTTAATCTGCCCTGCATAAAGTCATGTTTTAAAAAGTAATCAGCTTTTAGGAAAAATTCAGAGACTTTGAAAAATATTTATGAAGGCAAGGATATAATGAGCCAATCTCAAAAATCTCTATAGTTATTATCATTATATTTTTTATACTTTGACCTTATGAGTGCCTGGAAGCCAATCATCCTGAGCTACCCTAAAATGGGCACTCTAAGGACTAGTGGCAGAAGTGACAGATGTGACAGACTCTTATGAGACTTTCTATGGCATGGTTAATTGTTGACTAATGACACTAACTCTAGTTTTGACTGCCCTGAATACTGTCATGACAGTTCAATGAACTCTACATCAGGAAAACATAAAGAGAGAGAGTGCTCGCCTGCCTTCCTTCCTTTTCCTTCATTCATTCCTTCTTTCCTTCCTTCCTTCCTTCCTTCTCTTTAACCATCCCTCTGCTGATTGTTGTTAAATTTATTCTATTTTTAGAAGAACTTGGCCAATAAATCTGAAAGGAACAGGGTGTGGGAAGTAAAATTAAACCAATCTAGCAGAGAGTAATAACAGGAATCAGTGGATGGGAGTTAAACCCAGATGAATTCAAATGAGAAATAAAGCACAGAGAGTGTGATTAGCCATTGGAACAGACTATGAAGGGTACCAGATTTACGCCTCTTGTTTCCTTTGTGGAAAATATGTTTTCAAGGTGGTTTAAACTGGTAGCTCCTGGATTCAATTGTGAAATACTTGACTGAAATGCAACTGTAATACAGAAGTCAGACTAATGTCATTTACCCTTAAAATATACAAAGAAATGTTAATAGCTCTTCTGTTGATCTCCATTCTCTATTCATTCTCCTTTCTCTGGATTGCTGTAATTTTGCTTTGATTTCACTACCCAATGGGTGCCAGCACACAAAGCCAGACAGAATAAGCTCCCAGCTCCGTGTTTATAGCCAAGACCCAAATAATTCAAGTTTATTTTTCCGCCGGGCTCTTTCTTCCTCTGTGTGTCCAGAAACTCAAGCCACCAAAGACAGACAGACACGTTTATCATGTGAGATTTTACTCTGTGCCATTCTGCAAGTCGTAAAATCATTATTAGATGAATGAAAACCCACTCCTATTCAAAAGCTGGAGGAGAAACTGGCTGCATTACAGCAGTCTAATTAATGAACAGACATAAATAAATGTGTTCTGTTTGCATCATGCTTGGACAGTATTATGCTGCTTTCTTGTTCTGTTCTGCAAGGGGTAGTGACAGAAATATTAAATCTCATTAAATCTAGTGAGTACAGATAGTCAGGGAGGAAGGAGGATAAAGGTTACTTTGCTGTATTTGGGGCACTTTTTCAAGAATGATTATGACAATTTCAGTGTGAAGGGGTGGTTGGTGATTTTCCCACCTTCTGCCTTCCCATATCAACTTTCCTAATCAGTTCTGTGACTCATTACTACAATTCACTTACTTTTTCTTTCCATTTAAACTACTGTGTGGTGTGATACACTGATGGTTATCAAATGATAACCATTAACAACCACTGAGGTACTGCTCAAACTTGAAAAGCCTTGCAGAACACAGAAAGGCTCTAATGAAGAGCCTTTAAGGTAAAACAATAGTAAAGGCTGGTTTAGTGGTAAATGCAGATAAAAAGTGTAGGTTATTCTAGCTGTTAGTGTCTCATAGATGCTTGACTAATGCCAAGCACCAAGTTATCCAATTCCTGCTCAGCCACTGGATAGACTGATTTCTTTTTTCTGTACTCTTGTAGGTCTGCCTCTTCTGCCATGCCCACGCCATTGTTGCTGCAGTGGCCCTGTTATTAATTGTCTTGGACCTGACTTTTGTCTCATCAGCAGGAGCTGTTGAAATATCACTGACAGGTGCCATGAATGGTGAGCATAATCCCAGCCATCACAAGAGTATTCTACTGAAGAAATCTTTGGCAATGACAATACACATAGTAGGAACCCTGATTATGTCTTGGACATACATATATCACTACAGAGCAGTTTTATTAGGACCGCAGTGCAGCAGCTGCTGTGGCAGGAAAGGAACTCATGATTAAGTAAGTCTCAGCACTATTCCAAGGGCTAGTCATGACAAAGGGGTCACCCCCAATGCTCATAGACCAAGGTGACACCAGGAGAAATTACCAAAAACAAAGAGTGTAAATCACACCATGGCAGCAATTGCTTCCATTGCCTGTTAGTGCTTTAGCACCACATCAGCAAGGAATATCTTCCCTGCAGGTTCCATGCCTCTTGCCAAGAGCAATGGTGAAGCAACTAGTGGAAGCACGAGGATGAGAAAGGAGGATTTCACCTAGCTATGGGTGGAACCAAGAGCTGACTCCTACCAGCAAAGACACAAATCCCTTTGAGTACATTTGAACCCGAGCCTCTGAAAAATGACTGGTAAAGGACCTGGCTGAAGAGCCCCCTAATGACTGTATGGAGGAAGAGTGACCATCGGCAGATGCTGACCACACCTCTTGCCATTTTGAGGGCAGCAACAGTGAGAAGTCACGAAGTCACACATCTCTCATCTTCCACCTGAAAATGTCATTAGATAGTTCAGGTTTTAACAGGGAAGGAGTTCACATGCATACTAGAAAACAGGCTGGAAGTAATACTGATATGGCAACACAGAGCTCAGAGGATGCACCTGAAATGCTGCAGAAACTTTTATGTTTTAGGTAAATAGACCAAAATTACCTTCCACCTTCCCTTTGGGAGGATGGCACCCTCCTCCACACAATGCACGTAATGGATTATACTTTACTGTCTCATGTGCTCTCACTCCACGGAAAGGCACAGTGAATGAGGCCAAGAAACCTTCCTCTCCATTCTGTGCCTAAGGCTACCTGAAGCAGAGTACGTACAGAACAGCTCCTGTGCTGTGCTGAGTTGTGACAGACCATGAGAGATAAGAGGTCTCTCTGATTTTCCTTGACCTATTGCTGCCTAGCATCCCCATCACCTCTGCTGTGGTCAGGTGAGTCTTCATAGACCAGTTCAGCATGAAGTCTTTTCCCACTCCTTTGCCATGGAACTTTCCTAGTATATCTGCTTTGCTTCCTGTTTTTTTTTATGAAAATAATTGTTTTTCCCTATACTCCAAAGAGCTACCTAAAAGGTGTATTGGTTTTCAGCTGTGGAAAAAGTTATTTCCTCTCCCCCTTTTGCTTCAAAACTATAGTCTGAAAAATACATTTCTTGTCTGATATGTAGAAGTCAATTGTTCCCTTTGGGATCTTAAGCCATGCACAGCTGCCTATAAAATGTTTTCTTCTCCTTTGCTTTGCAAAATGTATTTTCCCCATTGGAGCTCTTAAATACTGGTTCTAGGAATCAGGTAGATGTGTCTTTCAAAACTCTATTGTTTGTGGCCCAACCATAACCTCATTTTTACCCCTTGTCCCCTGGCACTGTGGGGCAGCAGGCAGTTGCACAAGAAAGTTCTTTCACTGGGCTGCAAATATGCCAAAGGAACTGTTTGCACAAGATTTCAGGCTATGAGGGAAGAAGCACCAGCTTTTCGTAATTTGGTAATGACAGAGTCTCCAGGAGTTGAGATGCTCAGCATCAGTGTGAGGAAAAGGATATTCTCTACTCCAGCAGCCGGACAGGCAGATCCTGTGGTTTTCTCTGTCTTCTAACTCCCACGCTAATTAACAGAAACTGGCACCCCACAGGATCTCCATAAATCCTGCCCTGAATGGATTATCCATGGCACAGACTTTTTCAAATTAAGGCTTCAGACTCGGAGGGAAGAGAGTCACATAGCAAAGTATATATAAGCAGCACCTGCTTCCAAAGCAATGGGTGGATCTGACGTTTTTAGCAGCATAGCACCACTTTCTAAAATTATGAATAATGAAATAAGCTGTCAAACAAAGTAGTGGATCCTACACTGCCTGGTGTCTCCCAATAAATTCAAGATGTATTTCTGGAAGCTTTACCTTAGTCCAGCACAGGTTACTGGTACCTTTAGACGGATAACACTGTGTCCTGAACTTTGCAGGAGGTCAAACTAGATGGTCAAAATCACCCCTCACAGATTTGAAATCTCTTTTCGGAATCAGAAAAAAGAGGTTTCCCATTTTTTTAACTCTTTAATATTTAATTACAGTTTGCTTCTATGAAAAGAAAAAGACACTGAGGAAAAATGAGGGGAAAGGGAAATTAAAGGACTTTTATCAAGGCATTCTTGCTTTTCTGCTCTGTGTGTGCTTCTAGCAGGAATCACAGCAGTTATTCACAGAGACATATAGAACAGACTGTAAATTCTCTCTGATACTTTCTATAAGCAATGTAATTTTAAAAGAGTAAAAAGAAAGGAATATTTTAGAAATGCATTCTCCCCCTATTATGCATTTCTGCCCTAAGCTTGCACTGACTTGCTGGGATCACTGCTGAATGTCACAGGAGATCTGCATGCATTAGAGAGAGCTCTACTCACATCAGTAGCAGCCCTCCCATTGAGTTTAGTAGGATGGGAGCTTGCCTACCCATCCCTCTGCAGAGTTGGTTTTCACCTTCTGTCCTTGCCCCCAGCCCGATGAAGAAGAGAGAGAAAAGTAAATAAGGACTCGTGGCAAAAAAATTTTCTAACATCTAGTATTTCAAAAACAGTAGGTAAATTTAGGATGTATGCTTTGTTCAGGGCTCAAAAATTGCTGCTACAGAGATTAAAGTGAAAAAGACCCAACTTCTTTAAAGGCACATACATGAAATTTCCATCTCTCTAAAGCACAGCGACACTATTACACCAATCATCAAATGCTTGGAAAACAACAATGCCAATAGTAATGATAAAATTTAATTTGAGGCGATCAAAAGTCTACATACACTTAATTCTACAGTTATGTCTCTAAGGCAATGGGTATGCCAAAAAAAAAATCTCAAAAGAGCTAAATCCTTAATGAATCAAACTGAATTACTCCAGGAATTAATTTGGCTGAAATAACACTATCCACATGCAGATTTTCAAAAAGATCTGTCAAAAATTACAATTCTGAGATCTTGCTTAAGCACCCTTAAAAAAAGCCTGAAAATGCAAAAACATGTGTTGATTCCTAGGCAGGATTTCAGCATTTAATTAAAAATAATAGTCATTTAAAGAGAATGCCTACTGCAAGATAGATATTTGAAGTTATAAAACTTAAAGAACTAGAACTTTAAAGGAAGAAAGCATCAACAGTAAAACTTTGCCTTAAAGACTGCCCAGGAAACATATGCATTTGGTAACATTTCTTTTTAGGTTTATATTCAGTTCATCTTTATATTCAGTTCATCTACAATAATTGCTTACAATTAAGGTTTCTGGCCATTAGGGACTGTTACGATGTCTATTGAAAAAGATGTAAGGAAGTTGTCCCTTTTTACTCCAAAGTAAGAAAGGAGGAGTAGATGGCAGTACCACCAAGCAGAAAAAGTGAAAGAGCTTAAAGGTGACAGATACATTTTCCAGAAGTTTCTTCAACATTTAGCAGGTTCTCCACACTTGCCTGAAACTCCTTTCAGCAAGTTTTAAATCATTTCAGCCAGTAATCTGTCCAGCTCATTCTCAGATATTCCTGAGACATTAACATTTATCCGCACCAGACGTCCTCATACCCTCTGTATATCCTTTCCTCTGCTCAGAACAGTCTCCACATTACTCACTGACCACCTTCTGTGCATTTCCATGGTTATTCCTTACCTCCACTGGTTGCATTGGCCAGTGTTTCCAGCTTTCAGTATGCATGAGTGTGAATATGTGTGTTCATTTGGTAAACAGCATACTTCACCCCAGGCAAGACACAGAACTTGGCATGTCTGCTTCTAGCAGATCCAGTGCTATGCTGTATTGACTATACAGTTAGGCATATGGTTGCTTCTGAGATTAAAAGAAGCAATCCTGCTCCTTGCAGGACTTCACTGCTGTGACTTAAATCTGGCAGCCTGCTACAGCTAATTCCTTGCTTGCTTACCTGGTTTTATCTTTGATTTTTGCTTTTAGTCATTGTTTCAAAAGTAGACTGCTGAACAGTTCTGCCTCAAACTGTTCAAGAACAAATATTTATTTCCTTTAGATACATCAAAGCAGATGACCCAATAGTGAGTGGTGCCTACCAAGATCTTCCTTCCTATCTGTCAGATCACTGAGGGTGCCAAAATGAGTTTCTGGATTTTGTAAGGAACTGTTTACCTAGCTGTCCTTGGCTTTTACCAAGGTTCTTTTCCCATAAAAATAGAGAACGAGCCTAAAACTTCTCAACATCTCTGAACAGGTGTATTCAGCATGATATCTCCAAGTCGTCAGTGAACGTCATGTGGTCTTTAATTAGCTTTCCTAACTAAGTTGCTTTGTCAAAAGTATAACTCATAGAAATTTAAGACCAGAGCAGACAATACAGAACCATGCCACCAACAAACTTCTAATAGTAGAGATCTATTGATGGGCACCTGGCCAGCTTACAGCAACTAAAAATATATCCTGCAGCTTTAAATGAACAACTGAATAATCTCATTGAACAGCAACATATTATCAGCAACATCGCAGTTGGAAGCAGCAATGCCAATGTATTTTATGAGTAGCATAACAGTCTGGCCCATACTGGTGACACTGTGCCTTCTGCCTCCTAATCCTGGATAGCCAACAGAGTCATAGTCATATCTATTGTGCTATATGCACACATCCCCTGGAAGTTCAGAGATTCTTGTGTGCATCCTTAATATCAGTCTTCCTGATGCAATAGTTGTAGTAGTGTTACCAAAAGAGATTATCGCTGTTCCACTCTGCTAGTGACTATCATGCAAAAGAAAAGAGATGATTTCACTGCAACTTGAGCTTCCACGCTTTACTATTCAACTGAGGATTTCTTGGGCAGGTAGTATTTAAGTCTGTCCCTCTGGAAACCAAAGACACTTTAGTAATTCAGTCATGGAGTACACAGGTTTGGTTTAACAGCCAACAGCAGAACAGAGATAGTCAAGCATCCTCAAGTGTGTACAGCAACAAGCCATATTCAGAATAAGTAATTTTGCAAGTTATTTTTTAGACAAATGTTATTTTTGTCAGTACAATTTAAGAGCACACACTTGCATATGCATTGTCTGCTGGGCAATGAACTGATAACACAATTGTTATATGACCAAATGGCTTCAAGAGAAGGATAAAGCTGTTCCATGTGAGCATCTAAGCCTCTCCTACCAATAAGATAAGATTTCTAAAGTTCCCCACATGAATTACATAGATTAGGGAACCTTTCTATTTTAAACTCCTATTAAAAACAAACAAACAAACAAACAACAACAAACAGTGAAAGGTTTCTGCATGTGTTCATCCTTGCTAAAGTCACTAGGCTCTGGGTTCACTTATACCAAGAGCAGTTAAAAACTATCTTACCCTAAAGAGCCTGTGATCTGTAGCACATAAAAAGGAAATCAAGTCTTCTCATATGGGATTTGTTCTGCACAACTGTTGATTTTACTGAAAAAATAATTTCCATCAAAAATGTGCTAAAAAGCAATATGCAGATATATGTTAATGAGGGAATATTGAGACAATCAAAACAATGTTTTGTTTCATTGGCTTAGACCAGGAGTGAGCATCATGTGGCTCTTGAGCCATATGCACCTCTTGAGCTGCTGGAGTAAGGTTTCCATGCCAGGGCTAAAACACATCACAGGAAGAGAAGTAATGGGCCATGCTGGCACAGGGACTGTGGGTATAATCAGACTCTCCTGCTAACAGCAAGTACCAAGCCAGAAGGGGCTAATGAAGCTGATACCACTGGGTGACCTTGAAAGACTATATGAATAGCCCCACAATTCCCAAAATAGGATCCATGATGAGCCATTGTCATCTCCCGTCTGTGAATTCCTCTTCAATCATCTCTCCCATTGATTCACCATGTGTCCTATGGTTTACAGACATATGAAAGCACACAGGATTGGCCACCCCTCTGCTACCCTGAAACTAGTATTTGATATTTTAAGTCGAGGTTTTAAAAATCCATCTGTAACAAAGATAGATAATTATGTAAAATGCAAAATCAAGGAAATCCTTCTTTACTTCCCAGTGCCAGAGTTTTAGAGCATGATGTTTGATTATCTTACATAATTATTAACTGAAATTGAGTTATAATTGCTTGCTAAATGCTTTTAATTTTAATTTCAAAAGGAATTTAACTTTTTATGCCATTTGAAACTGTATTTTTAAATTATCATGGAGGTTCCTTAGATCAAATGATTCTTACAGTGAGATTGGAAGAGTGCTACACAGGGAATTAGGCAAATTATGACATTTATCATTACAAGCAATATTCCTGAAGAACTGTATTCACCCATGAGTCATTATCTCTTTTCCTTCATTAAAACAAACCTCATCAGAGACAGAGTGCAGTGTGTATATAGACCCAACTGATGGTGAATTCTCTGAAAACAAGTGAAAGGCAAGGAGTGTGCAAAAGTTTTCACAGCTCTTTTCGTTTTAAAACAGAAGACAGGCAAACTTCAGCTACTAAAAACAGATGACAAACACCCCAGTGCTGCACCTCTTCTCTTAGAAAATATCCATTCTTTGGAATCAAGCTTTTTTTTAATTTTTTGTTTTTAATTGCAGAAAAATCTCAATTTCCAAACACAAGTATCAAAAAAACTGCACAACATCAGGGACATATTTTGCAGAAAGTGTGTCTGTAATTTGTCTTTCATGCAGCAGGGAGTTGCCATTATCATGCTGCGGTCTCAGGTGTTCATGTGGTTCTGTGCAGGCAGTTACTTTTTGTGCTGTTGATCAAAATGCTTCCATTGTGATGGCCCTCATCTTACCCACTCAGAGGAATTTATTACGTGTAGGATACAGTAAGGCCCTGATCCTGCAATATAGTAGTGTACAAGCTGTTGAGGCCACCCAGACCCCCTACAAATTTCCTGCTCTTGCGTAAAGTTCTGTCACAGTCAGTGTACCCTTTCATGAGATTATACGTGCAGATCACACTCTGTCCAGTTGCTCTCAGCTACCAAATCAAAACTCTGTTATTGGTTCCTCCATGCTTTAATTGGAGGAATGACTCTGAAAATATTATCTTGAAGTGCAAAAGGCACCAAGAATGTGGTATCAATATGTTTTTTCAAAAGAAAACACATATCGAAAAAACATTGTTTGAAGCCCTGCTGGACCCAACAAAGATAAAAATTTGCCAGAATTTCACCCAGGGAAAAATAATATGCATTTACCCTGAAAGAAGTACCAGAACTGTTGTTTGTGATGCCCTTCATCCAGCACTGTAATTTGTAAGTGAATCAGCCTAAAATTTGGGAGGTCATTGGAATTTTCTAGCTATATTATTACTCTAGAAATGTAATATACTGTATGATATGTTAGTATCACTAGATAGTGTAGGTAGACCAACCTGGCCCAGGTCTCATTGATTTTAATAACACTGTGCCATTTTACATTAGCTGAGCAACCAAGCCAGAGCCTGTGATTTTTCTTTCTTCTTAAAAACAACTGAAATGGTGTTATTCTAGTTCTTCACACAGAAGAGCTAAGCTGAGGGCTGTGAAGCATATTTGCTACAGAACCATGTGATAAAAGACCATGTGATAAAAAAGGTGGCTGTTCCTGACACATTTAGTAATGACATATTTTATCATAACAGACATATTATCATTTAAACATTGAAAAGCTATGATAATATTTATACTATGCTCAAGGTGCAGAAAGGGACAATAAAACCATGATTAAAATGCAACAGAAAACATAATTATAAAGGACTCTTGATAAAATTCATACAAATAAAATCAGTAACCAAAAGGGAAAAGAGAAAAAAAAAGATCAGCTGAGGTTGGAACAGGTGATAATTATGAAGTGTCTCAGAGACCAGTATATTCAAGGGAAAGAAAAAACAAAGCAACCTATCTTGACACTGAAGAGGAGGAAAGAAAATCTCTCCTTGTACTCTCCTGACCAAAGTGGGTAGAGGGAGAGCTTAATAGGATAATTAAAAGCAGTGATGCCAGGGGCACAGATGTGAAGCTTTTAAAAGGCAAATGCAGCCAGACTGCCAGCGCCCTCAGCGAGCACCCACCATCCCCAGGGGTGGCTCTCACCTTTCTGCCTGCACAAACCCTGCTGTGCTGTAAGGAGGGGCGAGAGCTAGTTTTCCTCAGCATCAGTGGACATGCCTAGGCTCGTACACAGCTATGTTTGCACTGCAGTGCAGGCATGAGACTAATGAAGCACCTCTCCAGGTCTTCAGATGCTTTCTAGGTAACACAGCCAAGTCACAAATTTCCTCTTCAGCCTTTTAAGATACTCCCCTTCTAAAATACAGCTCCTGCAAAGTCCGTCTTTTCTCTCACTGTAAACAGCTTTGTCCCACAGCAAACAGTTGTTAAGGCTGATGTAAACATCATTTTCACAGCCCCTGGGATTTATCCATGCCCCATTCACTCTCTTTTTCATCCCACTTTTCTTTTTAACTCCTTCAATATTGCATCCAATAACACCTAATTGTTTCCATTTTCAAAGTACACTTGTCTCCTGGCCATCATCTTGAAGTGACAAAACATTTATTTTGATCAATTCATCAAACCAACTTCCGTCATCTCCTGGAGCTGGATTTTAAGCATGATTTCTATTATTTTCATGTTTAAGAGGAATTCCCCATAAACAGAGCTATTTTGTTACCTTCCTTTAAATCTATGCTTATAACTCTGCCTCTCTCTGATCTCTATGAAAACAGTTGCAATAATTAAGATTTTGATTTACCAAGATCCTATGATGTTAGCCAGAATTTTTTAATATATTTTTCTGCTCGTTCGTCCTTGACAGTTCTCGTCTGATATATGGCCTGTAAGCTTAGAGACAAAGACTTAATTTTGTTCTTTGTTTGTACAGCTCATAGTACAATAACTGCTAGGTCTTTTTCTGGTCCATGTCTAGATCTTCTAGGTATTGCTGTAGCTGAAATCGTATAACAGCAGCAGTACAATATAAAGGAAATCTACCTGGAGGTCAAAATTCAGCCAAAATTTGTGCGACTGCATCTTCTGCCCTGTGTTCAAAGAACTGTTTGCAAAACGCATAGTTTCTGGAAAGTAATTTCAAAACTACCTGGAAATTCACTATCAGAAAACTGTAGCCATTGGGGAAGTCTGTCCTGTAAACCTATGACTACAAAACACCCTCCGTGAAGTAGAAAAAAAAAACCCAAACTAACTAGTGAGATCAATCAGAGAGAGAAAGAAGACTTCTTGCATTACTTTTATTTATAAGCCTCAAACAAGTCACCTGTGATTTGAAGTTTGGGGATGCTTCCCATATAACCAGCCCAATCAAACAGTCCATAAAATCCTGCAGTATCTGAATATCAAAAAGTAGTTGATCCTGCAACATGTTAAATCTCTGAACACAATCCCATGGCTACAAAACCATGCTAAAAAGTATTAACTGGCTTACTGAATTCAGTGTTAATGAAACATCCCAGTTTTCTCCGTCAGAAAAAAAAAAATATCATGAGTTTTGAAATTTACAGTGGGATATGTCCTAGGCTGCAGGTAGGCAGAGCTTTTGTATACGTTCTTGCTAAGATACAGCTGGCCTTTGATTATATGTATATGTTTTGATTGCGTATATATGTTTATATATATGGCAGTGGGGGCTTTGAACATGAGTGTTTAGGGTCAGGACATCAACATCTTATTATTTATTCTTCTAGACACTGTGAAGATCAGGTGATGCCTGTGACACAGCTCTAGTAGTTCCCTTTCTGTGGAGTCAGTAAAAAGACAAATCATTCTAGCTTTGATTTGTATTTGAACTATTTCATACAATTCTCTCACTCATAACATCCCTGTTTATCCTCAGTACACACTGCAGAGCATGAAGCTAGATCCATAGATTAAACATGCTATCCATCAGCTGCCTGTAGTTGTGGATAATTATTTCAACTGCCACTTAAAAAAAAAAAAATCAGAATGGTGCCAAATTGAAAAATCTGTTCCTCACTTCTTCTGGTGCATGAGGTCCCTTGTTGGGTTACTGAAATTGCTAGGCTGTTCTCGTAGCCAAGGAAAAGAGAGAAGACAGATGGAGCCATGCATTTTTGTAAAAACTCTTAAGAACTGTCCTCGTGACAGCCCCTTCTCTGTCTCCAAGGCAGTGGGTAAATCTTGTTATGTGTCCTGCTCTGTACTAAAGATATTCCAAGCAATGCCTGACAATTCTGGCATGTTTTCTGTGGGGATTTACTTGTACTGCATTGTTAAGGAAAGCTATTTTTCATATAATCAGCTCAATACCCCCCGTCAAAACAAAACCAAAAATCCAAATATTTATATACATATATGTTATAGATATAAAAATGCTAATGTCCTGATGGAAGATTAAACTAAGCATTTATTTGATAAAGGATGCTTGCATTTTAATTGTTGTGGTAATATACTTAAATCGTGCATGGGCTAAAAATCCCAAGGTAAGGCATATCACTTTCTACTATGTCCCAGGTGTTAGAAATGCAATGTATTTAATTTCATACAGAACCAAATCCCATTCAGAAGTCCTATAAAAGAAGCAAGGCTGTTTCAACACTGCATTTCAAATCATCTAAGTATTCTCTCTTGCTTTACCTCTGCTCAAAAGAAAAAAGGTGCCCAGCGTAAATCCATTTCAACACTGTCCTTCCTATTTTCAAGTTCATTTATTTTACTTTACCTTTCTGACTTCTTATTAACCTATTCTCTGTCTTCTCCCCAGTGTCAAAATCTTCGTTTCCTCTGTATATGACATTGATACCTCTAAATATTTTGTGTGTACAGATAAGAGTACACGAAGAGGAGAAAGGAAAAGCAGCCTTTTTCACAGACACTGTCTCCATACCTAGAAAGATATCTCTCTGTCTCTCTCCTTCTCTCCCCCAGTCTCTCTCTCTCTCTCACACACACACACATACACACACAGAGTGCTTTCAAGTCAATGCAAATGATGTGTTGCTATATTTTCAATTTCTACAACACCTCCCATCAAGAGCCTTACAAATATCAGTGAATTCATAACACCGACGAGAGGTAGGGAAATATAAATAACCTTACTGAGAGATGGTAAAGGTTGTTCAAGATGGCCTTATTTTTAGATGTATTGAACATGCACAGCTGTCTTTAACTTCAAGAAGAAAATGGAAGATGTTCATCACTTTGGCAAAGAGGATTCAAATCCTTGGCTCCTTCTGCCTGAGATTTAAGTGCCTAATTTTCTCCAGCTCAAGTACAATATAGGCTCGAAGTAGAAATCCCTGAAAAAATTATTTGCCTATGTTATATAGAAGATTGGATGAGATGATCATAAAAGTGATCCAAACTTAATGTCTACGAACTTTGAAGATAGTGGCTTAGGTAATATTCCTGCAGTAAATCTTCAGTAGAATCATAAATAGAGCCCAGGTCCTCTGACTGACATTATTTTTGATGTTTTATCACAAATTTTTGATTGTTCTTTTAAAGTATGCTAAAAAGTCTTGAATTAATAAAACAGGGAATTCATAGAACAAGCAGATGTGTTACATTGTCAATATTATTCCCCTTAAGGTTTACAAAGTCTATATAGTAGCATATGACACATGGTTCAATAATATCCTGTCTTGAAAATAGACTATTTCTAGCAAAGTCCTTTATTTTTTACCGGTTTATTGTGCTATATCACAGCACAATGTCCTGCTTATGAGAGAGGGAGGCCAAAATTTATTATTAGGACTTGCATTAAGACACATTGTCCCTTGGAATCAAATTTGCTGAATAAGTAATAAATATGAATTTCTCTTCTTTTGTCTGCTGTTTGAAAGAGAACCAAAAGAAAAGAAAAGAAAACAAGAAAAAATAGGACAACCCTCCCCCCCCAAACAAACAAAATAAAACTAAATTAAAAAACAAAAACAAATAAACAAAACCCAAACAAACAACAAAAAAACAACCAAACAAACAAAACCCTCCCAACCTTACTTAGGTTTTTGTCTCAGGGCATTTAAAAAAAAAATCAAAATTTATTTTTCAGGCTTCTAATGGTTTTTGAGTTTATGATTTAGGTTTAAATATATACCACTACTTAATAAAATAAAATTTAAAAAGAACCAATGCTAAAACTATTAAACAAAGAACACAATTAAGTGAAATAATTTAGAGATGTTTGTTATCTATGCACAACAAAGCACAAAAAATTGAGTATCAGTCATGGGAAAAACAACTGTGCTCCTCCTTTCATCTCAAAATCTCTATGGTCACTTGGTTAGGAATGGTTTATGATTTCTCCTTTGGTTTGATTTATAAGCAAGTCATTGTTCAAACTAATTGTGTCCAATATATCACCAGAACACATTGCATTCTGGCATTTCACCATTTATAGCTTCATAGAAAAATTGATACTAAAAAAAAGCCTCTCTTTACCCCCCTCTCTCCCTCCTCACAAGGAAGTCTAAGAAATCACATCATTCTGTGTACATCAGTGAATCAATAAAGGCAATAAATCTATGTAGCTGATTAAAAGTTACAATATATTGGACTATACATATGTTTAGCCAAGTGAGCTCTTATCACCTTAGGTCTGCTTGTAAAAAGACACTTGGATTCCCTAAAAGCAGAAGTCCAATAACTAATTTTAAAGGGTATTAAAAATCTGAAGTTAGAAGGCTTCAGTACAATTTATGACCCAGTTGGTAAAAAGTATAATACTGGCATAATGTAGTCTAGACCATCCCCTGAGGACTACATTGTGGCAAGAAACATCATGTAACACCATAGGAAGACAAAGAGGACAAAGGAAATTGGACTTTCTTGACCAGTGAGACAACATAAGTTTCAATTTTGTCTGTTGCTACTCTGATCCAAGTCTTATCGGTAGATGAAACCTTCTCCCAAGTAACAAGCGGCAGCACAAGAGGAAATGGCTTCAAGTTTCACCAGTGAAGGCTTAAACTGGCTATTAGGAAAAATTTCTTCACTGAAAGAGTGTTGAGGCATTGGAACAGGCTGCCCAGGGAAGTGGTGGAATCACTATCCCTGGAACTGTTGAAAAAATATCTAGATATAGCACGTGGGGACGTGATTTAGTGGTGAACGTGGCAGTGTTGGGTTAATGGTTGGTCTCAATGATCTTAAAGGTCTTTTCCAACCTTAATGATTCCATGATTCTATGAATTGCATAAATGTACATTATTCTACTGATAGTGGTTTTGCTCAGTTGTGAACCTTCTCTGAGAAGTAGGAAGTATTGACACTGTGGCACTATGGACTCGTGCATCCTCTCTCATTTGTTACTGTAAGAGAGGTTTCCAGAGAAATATAATTTCCCCCTGCCCCTTACCCCCTCCCCAAAAAAATGGAGATAGCAGAAAGGAGCAGGATGTGAGGTTGACATCACACCAAGGCTGTGGCAGTCCTCCTATTCCCTCATTTCCCATCCATTTGGACATCAGACCACACTGTGAGAAGCATCACCGCTCTCTTAGCTCACATGCTCAAGGCAGAGCCTGTTTTAAGGTACGCACTGACCAGGTGTTTGGCTTCCACTGTGTTTGTAGAGTAGTCCCAGAAAGTGTTGGCTCAACTGTAGAACACGTGGCTCAGGCAAGTGAGGATCTTCATGCTTTGCATTTCAGGGATGGTGGGCAGTCACCCCATTCAGTTGCTGAATCTGAGTTCAAATAGGGAGAACATCCATCTGTGCCTCTTTCCACTACTCATGGGAATTTTAATCTACTTCTGTGAATTCCCTAATATTTATAATCCATTCATTGAAGATTTACTGGGTGGGATTTGCCTGCTGTGGGAGGTGAAAGAAAGACCAAGGAAATGATTCAGTACCCTGTCAGCATCATAACCCTTCAGACTAGGACGTGGTTGAATTTCTGAACGACCTATTTATCAGTAAAGTGTCAGTAGGAATTGATGAAACCTTAAAAGCCACAGTTAAGCAGCATGCAGCATAAGGATGGAGAGAAGAAGAAGCTGTGTGCATTGTGCTATTAAGAAGAAAGCACACTACTAGCAGTAGTCATCCCTTTTAATTCAGATAACACCTGTGAGGAATATTTAAATCACATTTAGTCTGAGATTAAAAAAAGAAAAAAAACTGACTTAATAAGAAGGCACCATGAGACACCATGGTGAGAACAGACCAAAATAGACTTGTGACACAAAACCCTTTTTGAAGCATCACTCTATGCAGTGGTATATTATCAACAGAGCAGATGAATAACTAAAATCCAATCTTGCTGGGTTGATTTTGTTACATTAAGAACTATTATTATGGCAGCAAAGGTCTAATTTTTACTTCACTATTAAAATTCATTGTAATAATTACTATGGCCCCATCAATGATAAAGAATGTTGTCTGCGTGTGTGCACTCATGCACACCCAAAGTGATATGCAATTTTCAATACACACTGTGGAGTCCTACCCCTCACCCCTGCCTGTACAGCGCTCTATAACTACTAGCTTTTTACTTCCCACACCTCCTTGTTTTGAGATTACTTGAATTTCCTCACTGTTTATTCTGAATACAGTAAAGTAAAAAATATAGTAAAGATGTATCTTATATAAACCTCACAACAACAAGCTCAGTAAATCCACATAAAAAAAATTATTTAAAAAAAATAAAGAAAAAAACCAGCATAAATGTACAGAGAATTGAGTCTTGTTATCTGTGTCTTATTTCATGTGTCATCAGGTAACGAATGTGCAATCTGCTGTACTATGTAAGTATGTACGGGTGTTAAAAGAATTTACTGTATATGAAGTGAGGTTTAGATTTGTTATCAGAAAGTGCTCCATCTGAAACAACACTTTGTAACACTATCTACAACAGTGGATATGTACATAAGACATACACAGACAAAAGTGCATACATATGTTATAAATCATAGAATCATAGAGTCATAGAATCGTTTGGGTTGTGTTACGACCCGCCCCAGGAAAAGGGGAGAGGGGGTAACTCAGGTTCTTATCAATAATTCCCTTGGGGTGGGTTAAAGTGAAACGACACTGAATAATCGGTGTCTGAAAACATATACTGGCAAGGTTTATTTTAACAATTCTGTATCAACAGGCATGCTAGCAGTTTGGGTGCTGTCATACAATAATGTGACACAGAGATAACCTTTGGGGGGGGAAAGAAAATGCATAGGGGAGGGAAAGGCAGGATAAGAGCAAGGGAGAGTAAGGGAAAGAAAAGCTGAGAGTGGACAGATGTATATAGTCACCGCCCACGGGGTCCAGCAATGCTTCCATGTCTGTCAGTTGAAGTGGTGGCCTTGATCTGCTGGGGGTGAAGGAGGGAAGCCCCCACACTCCAAGAAGTTATGAGTTATATCCATGGTTAGTGTCACGGGCCATGCCTCGAGCCTCCAACACCTCCTAGGTCTGTGCTGAGGCTTTTTTTGTGTCTCGCCTGGTTCCCGCCTTTCAAGATTAGCAGAGGGAGGGAGGGTCCTGATTGCTCATCAGATGTATCAACAGTCAAAAGCCTGCAAGCTCAGCTCTTGCCTTTTCAGGGCTTCACACCTTCAGCATTGGAGGGAGGGAGGGGCCCTACTGCTCATCAGAGGTATCATGCAAGTCAAAAGCCTGCAAAAGTCTCCTAGAATGCATAAATCATTAACCATTTCAGTCTCTGACAGGTTGGAAGAGACCTGAAAGCTCATCAAGTTCCAATGCCCCCTGCCATGGGCAGGGACACCTTCCACTAGACCATATTGCTTAAAGACCCACCCAAGCTGTCCTCGAACACTTCCAGGGACAGGGCATCCACAACTTCTCTGGGCAGCCTGTTCTAGTGATGTCCACATACACACAGAGTTATACACAGAAATTTGCATCAATGACATTTGAGTACCTCTCCCTTTTTCAGAGCTCCCTCTGTAAGAAGAGTGATTTTCCTATGTATATTATTAATGAGTTTAATCCTGTAATTACTTCAGTTGCATGCAGAGCTCTGAGAAATTGGGAAGACTTGCCTGGCAAGCAAGCTCCCAGACAAAAAAAAAAAAAAAAAAAAAAAAGAAATCAGCTCTCCAGATTGAATGAACTCCATGAGCCCAGGGTGGTGAGCATCACTGGACAAATGCAGGGGGAAATTGTAGATAACAGGAAAGAGGAGAAACTGTTCTCCAAGGAAAGGAAGATAAAAATCAGAGCAATGAGAACTAAAACAAACCATGTTGTGTCTTAATTCTGTTCCTGGCTTTCTCCCTGGTAGACCCCTTTGCCCCTGTCCTTAGTCAAGCTAGTTGTGTGTGGCTGGAGCACTGCAGATGGAACAGTAATAGCATATATACAGCATTCTCAGCTTAAAATGAGAGAACAGCCAACGGGGCTGAACTGTTCTCACACGATGGAAAAAAACTTGTGAGATAGTTATTGAAATAAACACAATACTCCTGAGATCCTTGCAGGAACGATTCATTTTTCAGTGGGTGATGCAGCACAATGGCAGATGTTTCATATTGATGGTTTACCTCACAGAAGTTGGTGATGTAGCCATGCCAGGCTTTTGGCAGGTAGTGGCAATCACTATGGATTTAAAACAAAAACTGCAACAAAAGACAAATACACACAGGATAATAGAACAGGAGAATTAAGGCAAATTGCTGGTTTTGGAACAGTTGCATGATTATGTATAGCTCAGTGTGTAACCTCTGAGTCAGGGAATGTAACTGACTGAAGATTTGCTTTTAGTAGCTATCTTTTAAGACGTCTCAGAAAAGCCACAGACACATGAAGTCGGAGATCATTGTAGAAAATCATTCTTTTTTCTTGCATGAATCTACATGACATGGCTTACTATACTCAGTATGATCTAGATCAGTGTTTCCCCATTTTTTTAAACTAAAACATCATGTATTATTAAAAAAAATAGTCATACATCATCTTTTATGGTTTTCTATTAGTCATATTTTTAGTTGACTAGTTTCTGAATCCTTGTTTGTATTTTCCATTGGTTTTTTTCTTTTTTAATTATTATTTTGTTTGTGGTTTTGTTTGCTTGCTCACCCAGTTATGTAGGAGTACTTTTATATAGGGAAAAAATGTAAGATTCTAATGCCATTTTTTAGCCTCCATCTCAGGTATTACAAACTAATGACAGACTACAGAACACACATTGAGAAACACTGATAAATGGCAGCTGCTTAAGAAGAGGATTCTCTTATTTTCATAAAGAAGTGGATCAATCCAAGCCAGGAAGGACTTCAGGAACAATTTGATGGAACACAGTGTGGAAAACTGTGATATCTTATAATAATAAAAGAAGTCCTAAGAGATGGCACGTGCCCAATAGCAAGCACCATCGGTTCATGACTTGGGCCACAGTGTCAGGTAAGACAGAATATTTCCATTCTGTCTTATCTGACATTGTGGCCCGAGTCATGAAATGTTTTAGCACCAGAAATGTTTTATCAGAGTAGAAAAAGTCATCTTCTACCCAGAACATCACCTCAGCATGTGACAGGTCCATGCAGTGGCCCCAGAGGACATGCTTGCAGAACATAGTTCAAGAAATCTATTGGCTTATGGTACTGTTCAAATACAAGGAGTAAAGAGGTGAGGGTGGTTATAAGCAAAATAAAGAAGGAGGACAATCTCTGGTAAACAGAGAGATAGGAATTGCACTTTCTAGAAATGGTTATGTTTTATTCTGAAAATATGGTTCATCCTTGACTCAGTATTCTATTTCTGTGGGAAAGAGAAGATGGTCCACAAAAACCTTTTGAAGTTATCTCAGGTTTTCTTCCCAATAGGCTATTTTCTTCAAAAACTTTCTGCTTATCACTATCTAGTCTATTATAAAGTATATATTTCTTTCTCAGAGCAATTTTATGAGCTCCAGAAATAAGGGGAAAAGACATTGCTCTGAATTTCTCCTTTTACAGTTTTCAGATGTTCAATACTCAAAAGAGCTGTTTTGTGCCTCCACATCTTTAGCTCTTCTGGGACAACACAAAACATCATGACACTCATTCCTCTGCATTTTTTGTGCTGAAAATGTGGAGAATCTAATCCTCACAACCAGAGCAGTATCTGAAGGAGGGAGATTGTCTGTACTCCACTGTAAATGTCTGTTCTTTCCCCATTCTAGAGGAATGCTTACAAGATCTTATGCTAATAGTGCAATTTCTTTGATACCCTCAAACATGGATGGCTTTGCTTAATTCTGTGTCAGTCATTGTATGAGACACATATCCATATTACACATTTAGGTCATGGCTTTCAACATTTGATTTCATTTGAAGACATACCCTTGAAGAGTGTCATTACATGTAAGCTTGCTAAATCTTTCTCGTGAATACTCACCAGAAATTTGCTGAGACTTTTGACACAAAAAACCACCTTACTCAGGAGTATCCACTTCTCACAATAACTATTCTTGCTATGTTGTTAAAATTAAGTACTCAAGGTAAATAATCTTCTTGAGAGATAAATTGCCTTGAATTGTCTTACATTAACTATACAGTAAGAGAACATGCAGCAGCTGTGACCACAGTATTCAAAAGGACTGCCATCAACCCAGCTTCTTCAGTCCTATCACACTCTCTAGAATCCTATTCAAAACACAAGTCTTGTGTTTTGCACACGTTCTGCATGTGCAATTTTGCAGCATGTTCTACAGTAAAATACTTGTTCCATAAAGACATAAAGAATGAGAAAGCACACAGCATTCAGAAAAAAAATACCTTAAAGAACATGAAGTCCATATGTTTGGCTTTATTATTTTCCTGTAAGTCTGGGGCTCTTTGTGTATGTGAAGATAAACTCTCTAACTCTCTGTCACATAACTTCAATTGTATAATGCTTTGAACTCAATGAGTTTAGAGGTCTTTCCCAACCTTAACAATTTTATGATTCAATTCTATTACAAAGATTTCATTGATGAAGGACAATCAATATGGTACCAATAACTCTTGAAACTTTAATTTCAGATGGTGTTATTTTAATGGCAAAATCTTAGATATTACGTAGGAGTGACATCTGAATTAGTGATGAAGGATGTGTGATATCCCATTTTCATCCCTTAGCAACAACTCTGTTGGCATGCAACTGGATCACAACATGAGGACAGACAATATTCCAGTACCATCCAAGAGCCTTGGGTTGGAAAGAAAATGTTAGTAGAAAAAGTTTAATTTTAGTGAAAGTGACTGTCAAAGTACACAGCATAGCTTGGAAATGTGGTCTTCTAAATACTGCTTGAATTTTTACTTTACTCTGTAGTCCAAAAATATCCCTCAGAGATGTTCCATTTCTTTTAGTGTGGTAACTTTAAAAGGCCCTCAAACTGAATCAGCATTTCAGTATTGTACGTGGACTGAAAACCAAGAAAGGAGTGTTTCCTCCAGAAGCAGCTATCCTTTCTTTCACTTCTCTCTTTTTGGATTTGATATATCAGAAAAGTCCCTCCAATGTGTTTCTATCAATCTTCCCATGCATGCAACACTTAGCTGAAGATCTGCTCTCTCATACACTTATATATATATATTCATTTTCATTCATTCACTCATTCATGGCTGGGCTTCCCGAACGAAGATTTGGGAAGGACTCTACCCACATTTGCTACAAGCGTGCTGGTGGCTAAAAAGGCCAATGCAAGACAGACAAGTCCAGTTGCAAAAGGCACAGCAGAAAGACTCCTTAGGTGGTATTGGCAAGACACAATTCTTTCTGCATTGTCTTTTCTCCTCAAGAGTGATCCTGCATGCATTCTCGAAAGCATCAGCTGCGTTATAGATGGTGTGTCTCCAGACCTCCCGATTGGAGGCCAGAGTAGACCAGTTATGGTGATCAATATGGCCAAGGCTGAGATGTTGTTTCAGGGAGTCCTTGCATCTTTTCTTCGGGGCTCCTCTCTTGCGGCAGCCGGGGGCAAGTTCACCATAAAGCAAGATCTTAGGGAGGCGGTGGTCCTTCATCCTGGAGACGTGCCCTGCCCAACGCAGCTGTGTTCTCAGTAACATGGCCTCAATACTTGTGACTGCTGCTTGTTCAAGAACAGACGTATTGGTCACATAATCTGACCAGTGGAGATATATATAAATAAATTAATGCATTATGCATAAACAAAACTTTTTCTAGACATAATTATCCTTTAAGGTCTCTGTGAGGCTTCACTGGGGCTTCATGACTCTATAATGAATCTAATGTTGAATTGTTCTGAAGACAGTTTTTCACTTAGTTATGGTCAGTAGAAACACTCAGAGGTAAATAAATCTCTTTTACTACCTCATAGACAAGGGTTTACTGCATCATAAGTCTAGATAGTGCAAAAAATATGCTGTCGAACTTAGTTCCAGTGACCACTCCAGTGGAAGAAAAATATATTTGTTGGAGGTAAGATATTGAAAAAGAATGGCAGATGACAGCAAAACCACCAATCTCACAGCCCACCATGTATAATTACGGGACCCACAAAAGGAGGTGGATCATCAGGTGCTATGGGACACCATCCTTTCCCTAACCTCAATAAAGCTGATCAGCAACAGCAGTGAATCTGACTCAAAATGACAAAATATGATTGATTGTATTTCAACTGATGAATTTTCAGGGAAAACAGGCCTAGGTACATGGATAGTTATTTTGGCATGCAATGTGCTCTATATACTCCTTATTAAATGTGAGAGACAAATTTTGATCATATTCTAATTCAGAAATTATCTCTAGTTACAGAAAGAGATTACAATCTTGATTATTCCCTTTTGAAAAAAGTCTCTTTTTAATTGTTTCCTTTAGCCTTATGTGTGAGAGGGAACTTCATTTGCTGGAGTGCTTTGTATCATTACAGATTTTGCTTTCTTTACAAATATTAGATTCAAACATATATCTAGCATTTCAAACCTACGTCTAGTTCATTATTCTGGTTCATATAGTGGTCTGTGGCACATGCACTGGAGGAAGTATCAAAATTCAAAATTGGCAATTTTTTAAAACCATGGAAACCAGAAAGCTCCTCCTGTTCCAAGAAGTTACTTGCTATCCTTTTTCTTCTTTTCTTCAAAGCAAATGTGCAGATAATTCATAAGTTTTGTCATGGCTACTATTCTCATCAATAATATAGACTGCTTAATAAGAAAAATACATAATTAGTCTTTACTGCATCATAATTATTAGAATACAAACTGTCAGATTCATTCTTAATGAATGTCAGTGACTGGAAAAGTAGATTTACAGAGATCATGGGTATTGTTCGACTGTCACAGTTATAAACAGTGCAAAAGGACCTAAGCAGTTTGAGTGTAAAAGACCTTTATTATAACCAGAAAATTTTCACTCAGATCAGAGCTCATGGTATTGACTTCCACCATTTAATTTATCATACCTTGCTGAACGAGTGACATAATGGAAGTTCATTGGAACTCACATCCTCTCAGAGGCAGCTCTCAATATCTATTTATTATTATGTAAACACAACCTCAGCTCTCCTAATTAATGATAACAGTACCTGAAAAGGTTGAAGTTTGATTGCGATTAGGATCCAAAATCAAGTGTTAATCCAAACTGCTTGAAACTTCAAACTGGAAGGAAAGGTAAGGTGAAAGATTGCTGCTGGTGAGATTTTTCACACTTCTTCTTCTGTCCATGGCCAAAAATAACAATAAAACAGCTTTTTCATAGTATTTTAGCACTTTCAGCTCTGATCACAGGCAAAATACTGAAAGTAAAAAGCAATTTTTAAAACATTACAGAAACTTAAATAACATTTGGCTCTAACAACAGAGTAGAAATGTAAGGTTTTCTCTTTCTTTTTCCTTTTTTTCTTTTTCCTTACTTATCTCCATCTTTCTCTTTCATGTTGTTTCTTGCTTTTTCCTCTTGCCCTCTGTCTTTCGCCACCCCAACTTTCTTTAACCCTTTTAATGGTTTTTTAAATGTTGCTATTATCATAAATCTCAGTTTAGTAAGGTGTGTAAGCAAGTATATGAGATTCAATATGTAAATGATCTCATTGACCTTAAAGAAATATTCATATCTCTAAAGAAAAAATGTGTACTCTTCTGAATTGAGCCTTATTTTGTCTCTGGAATGAATTCTGTTTAGTAGCATTAATTCTTTTTTAAGTGCTAATGTCACTTGGCTAGCCTAGCACTTGTCCAAGTTTCTTTTTTTACCCTAAAGATCTAATAAGGTTTCTTGTGCCTCCAGTATGGAAAAACTTTCTCTTTTGGTCATATCTTTATAAGAAGAGGAATTAAGGCCTCATCATTACACACTACAAGAATTTGCTGAGCTCATGTAAACGCTGGTGAAAGCATATATGAAATTTCTCCAACTGCCTTCAGGCAAAATTTGCAAGGCTACTTCTAGCAGAATAATTGGGTGGTCTGAAAGAGTTAGTCTGATTTTCCCTGGAGCAACATGGGGGACATTCATATAACCTGCTCTTCCAGAGCAGCAGTGGAGTCAATAACTTCTCGGAGAAGGGCAGCGGAGGACAGAGATTTCTACAAAACAGCGCATTTGGAATTGGAAGAAGATATCTGTCCACATCCCTTATTCCACTTTTCTAAAATGACAAGACTAGGTGTTCTAGCCTCAAAAGGATGTAGCAAGAATACATTAAGAAGATAAAATTCAGTGACACTGTAGAAGCCACATGGGTACCTAAGATAGTGCATGATTTTAATTATGTTCCCCAAAATTATTAACAACATACAAGCGTACAATATAGGAAGTCCTAATACACTCTAAACACCTTTGTTGAAAGGCAGTATTTAAAAGTAAAACAAAATAAGCCCATTGCAACTTTCTGCAAAAAATTTTTGACAAAAATATTTTTTATTAGAGTATAGTAACTTGTGGAAAAAAAGTACCAGACTGACAGTTCTGGAAATGTCTCTGTCTGTCCACAAAAAAAAGGTACTGCACAGGGAGCAGGAATAAAAGCTTCAACAGCAATGTTCCTAAGCTCTGATCAGAAGGGACTACCATCAGCCCATTAGAGTCCTTGGCTGGTGACAAGGGTGCCAATTAGTACTGCCAAGTGCAATGATGGCTCTTCTGATGTGGATGCCTCACTGCTGGAAACTGGAACCATGAAACTCATTTCCTATAGCCCACTGAAGAGCCATCAGATGGTAACAACTTTTAGTCACAGACATAGACTGGTATTGTACTGACAATGCAGAAATAAAAGACCCTACATCATATTACCAATCCCAGAGCAATCCAGCTACCCCTCCATTGTATTTCTAGGGAAGACAGACCTTGCAGAGATTCACTGAGAAATCATAAAAAAGAATGTGAATGAAACTCTTTCTTTTTTTCTCAGATCACTCAGTTCAATCCTCATTTTAATTAGCTTTTAATACTTATAAATACTGTGTAGAAGTAAGGAAGAGTAAATGGTAGAGATGTGCTGAAATATGAAATCTTTCATTTCCATCTTAGTAATTATTTTCATGTGATTTAAAGGTATTACGCTAACAACTTTCTGAATGGGCAATAACAGGAAAAAAGCTGATGACTTTAATCCAATTTCTAAACAAATAATCACAGCCCCCAAACCACATAATCAACATGCAATTTCCTCCTTGATAGGCTAGCCAGGGACACTAAGTCTTTAAGGAGGACAAACTATTCACCAGACACAGGGATAATTGGAATGAAAAACTGCCAAGGGCCACTAACCTTGCACTGTTGTATCATATCATTTATAAACATATTTTACCATATTTCTTAATAGAAAAAGTACTGAAAAAGTTTTCATGAAAGGTAAATTATCTTCTGTAGGAAGCCCCGTATGCATATAGATCTAAGTATATGCATTTGTGTGTGGTTTATAGGCACATGAGATAGAGAGATACTATATATCTTCTGTATCATTCATATACATGCATACAGGTAAACCTTAGAGGTATCCAACTTGTGATTTTTTATGTGTTTTTCCCTTTAGTTCAGATGAAGGTGACCATTCATGTATTTCCACAGGAATATAACTTCAACACTAGGATGGTAGGCACAGTAACACTTAAAGTATCTTTAGTTTTGTTTGTTTTAAACATATCTCAGTCACATAAACTCACATAATGAGCAATAGTGAAAAATGTTGTATGTGTAATTGTTATTTTAATTCTTCCCTGATGACTTTTAGTCAGAGGAATTTATATTTTTTTTAGCAGATAAGCTGTATTACATGAAACCATTCAGCATTTACAAAGATTGCTTTTTCCCTGAAGTATGAAGAATATCTGTTTATCACTGTACATCACTTTCAGATGTCTCAAGTAAATAAATATTCAAAATATACTCACCTACAGTAACAAAAGGTTTCCAGGTCACTGAGATTTAGGGACATAGACCATAGAATTGTTTAGGTTGGGAGACCTTTAGGATCACTGAACTCAACAATTAATCCAACACTGCGAAGTCCACCACTAAACCTTGTCCCACATCAACACATCTTTTAAATACCTCCAGGGATGGTGACAACCACTTTCATGGGCAGATTGTTCCAATGCCTGACAGTTTTTTTTTTCTAATGTCCAATCTAAACCTCCCTTTGCACAACTTGAGGCTATTTCCCCTCAACATATAGCTTGTTACTTGGGAAAAGAGACCATGTCCCACCTCACTACAATATCTTTTCAGATAGTTGTAAAGAGTGATAAGGTGTCCCTTGAGATAGAGAGGACAATCACTGCCCTAGCTCTACTGGTCATGATACAGACCAGGATGCCTTTGGCATTCTCAGCCACCTGGGCACACTCTGGCTCATGTTCAGCCACTGCTGACCAGCACCCCTGGGTCCTTTTCCACCAAGCTGCTTTCCAGCTGCTCCTCCCCAAGCCTGTAGCACTTCAGGGGGTTGTTGTGACCAAAGAGCAGGACCCAGCACTTTGTCTTGTTGAAGCTCACACAATTGGCCTTGGCCCATCCATGCAGCCTATCCAGATCCCTCTGCAGAGCAGAGCACTACTCACCAGTAGTCACCAGCCACCAGCTGCATTGAACTCTATTCACCACCACTCTCTGGGCCCAACCATGTAGACAATTTTTTACCCAGTGTACATTGCATGAACAGCCAGTTTCTCGAGGAGACTGCTGTGGGAAGTGGTGTAAAAGGCTTCACTAAAGTTCAGGTAGACAACATGCACAGCCTGTCTCTCAGGCACCAAGAGGGTCACCTTGTAATAGAAGATCAGGCTGGTCAAGTAAGACTTGTCTTTCAGAAACCCATGCTGTCTGGGCCTGATCTCCTGATAGTCCTGTACATGTCACACGATGACAGGATGATCTGCTCCATGACCTTTTCCAGCACCAAGGTCAGGCTGTAGTCCCTGTAGTCCCTTCTTGTAGATGGGCATCACATTGGCCAAACTCCAGTCAACTGGGACCTCCCTGGTTAACCAGGACTGCTGGTAAATGATGCAGAGAGGACTGGCAAGCTCTTTCACCAGCTCCCTCAGTGCCCTTGGGTGAATCCCATCTGGGACCATACACTTGTTTGTGTCTAAGTGGTGGAGCAGGTCCTTGACCATTTCTGCTTGGATTATGAAGCTTCATAGTGCTCCCTATCCCTCTCTTCCAGCTCAGAGGCTGGGTACCTGAAGAACAACACTTTTAAACCAAAGCAAAGCAGACATTAAGTATCTTAGCCTTTCTTCAGCCTTTGTCAAACAAGCAGTTAAAAAGAAAAAAGGTATTTGTGAGCAGGAATTTGGAAATAAAAGAGGAAAGAGCACATTTTCAAGCGGCTCAGTCTGTGAGACAGTTTCTGGAAGTCAGACAATTACCATTTGGTTGTACAATAAAGCCCACAGCTGAATGAGTATATTTATTAGAACAATTTCACTGCTGCCCTGGCACGCAACCTGATCCTGAGATTCTCATAGCTGATAGGACAAATACTGTTAAATTACACTCTACTCAAAGACTCTAAGCCATCAAAGCCCTTTTTTTTTTCAACAAACAAGCACAAAAAAGATCAAAAAGTGTTTGTACTTGCTGAAAAATGCACCATTCCCTTTTTTGACCAAATATGTCCTTTATCAAAGAATGAATCAACTCGGCATGCAGGTTTGCAGTCACTGTCAAATACACTCTTTTCAGTATTAGCTTCTGCACAACAAACTCACACAATGAAGTTTTGAGCCTACAAAGATCTCTGCTGAGAAATTTTGTTCATGTGGAGTTCAAATGCAAAACTAAAGTCCAAGTAGAAGGTACCAGTGGAAAGTCAAACAGAGAAAGGTGGAAGAAAGGATGATCTATGGGGACAAATCCACAGCTCTGCCTTAAGCATAACAGCTGTCTGAATTCTAACACCATAGCAATTTAGGTTTTGGGCTGGCACCACTGGTGAGGCATGTTCTAATCTGTTCTGTTGTACTCTATTATTCTGAGTGATTTTCTTTGGTTTTGGAGAATGAATCATATTGGTCATCAGAATTCCACCCCCAATCAATCCAAGCTGTAAAGGAAATGGGATATTTAATATTTATACCTCTATTACTTTACAGGTGGTTTAAGAGAATCAAAATCAGAAGAATATCACAGCACTCATTCCAAAAAACATTTCTCGCACAGAATTGATCGTTAAAATAGGTTGACCTTTTAAAGAAGCAGACGCATTAATAACGGTCTAGACTACAGGGCAACTTTTCCCATCTCCTTGAGTGTCTATATGCTATAAAGCAGAGGTATATGCACCACTAATATTTCTCTAGTTGCCACAGAAAAATATGCAGTAAAAAGCAGCAGACCACCAACCTTTTCAGAGCAGAAAAAGCAAATGCTACTCAGAAAAATGCCTCCTTGTGCTCACAAAGACCTCTTGGCCCAGAACTAGAAGCCACAGCCAGCTTCACAACTCAGCAGAGTTCTTTCTTTGATATCAGTTTTCAGCTACTTGAAAAATCTTGGGACTTGCTCTAATTTTTATAAAAACTTTGAAAAAATATATAAAACTATGTGCAGTTTGTCTCCAGATAAAGAGAGGTCACTCTTACTGTGTTTTGGCCACTGGCATCACTACAGCAGAATATCACACCAGAGAGACCAAGGTTCCAATCTGATAATAAATATTCACATACGGATTTATACATCTATTTTAGAATCAGCATTCATTATAGCATCAGGATTTTCAGACATTACAATGATTTGTAAAAATGCATCAGATAAATAAAGAGATACCACTGGAATCGTCAGCTATTTAAAATACAAGTCACTACAGACAAGGCTTTTTAAGATTAAGCCACAACATTGTTCAAATTTGAAGATGTGACTTAAAAGGAGCTGATCCACTTCTTATACTCTCAGGTTTAGGGATTTTATATTTTTGGAAATGGCACTATTTTTATCTGGATAAGCAAATGCATGATTTTTTATTTTTCCCCTCGGCAAAAGTCACAACCTGCAAAGAGCTGGTTTTGAAGCAGATTTTTTTTCTCTGTCTGATATTTTGTCACACTGGTTTCTTCCTGTAGAGAGGTGTGACTGTTGCTCACCTCTAGGCACATACTTTTAGAGTGCTGTGTGTCAGGGGAACAAATAATTAAGTCATTAAGGACAGACTTTGAAGTACACATGATTTGTGCAGACAAATTGAGGGTGGTGACTGCAGCTTTTCTCACCTTGCCTTGCTGCAAATGGACCAATATGCAAAGGAGCACAGTGCAATGTTTTGGGTGCAGGATAAACAATCTGAAATGTGTCCCCATATGTACTAGAGGTTCTTTGCAGATGTCTGTATCTTTTCTATTTACATCACAGATTGCAGAGACTCTGAAAAAGATGTTACTCTCATTTTCATGCAATCTTTGCAACTTTCCTCTTTTTTTTTCTTTTCTATTTTTTTATCTACTTTAAAATTCCTGCATTGACATTGTTGGTTCTTCTAAGTTGTATGTATATGCTGCTGTGAGAAGATCCCACACAGGGCTGAGGTTGTGGTTGAGGCCAGGTGGAGTTAAGAATTCTGAGTAGATTCTTTCAGTGGTGTCTCTAACTGCAATGCCTTATTTCTGATGTTGGGTTTATCCTTTTCCAGCACCTCTCTGAGCAAGAGATGTATTATTCCCATTTTGTGGGAGGGGGATTGAATCAGGGGATTGCTTCCTTGTAGTTACTTGGAAAGTAGGTATCTAAAGAACTATTTCACCTCAGGGTTCCTGAAACTCTTTCCCAATGGACATCTCTGCCAATAAAAATATGAATCAGTTCATTGATTCCAACCTCTCTCCTTTAGCCTTCTACCCCAAAAAGCAGCACCTAAAAGAAAATGAGGAAAAAAAAGCTATGAACTCCTGGAATGGGTCAGTACTTGTGCTAGGTCCACCTATTTAACTGTACAGTGCTCTCTCTGTCTTGTCTACTCAGGCAACCATTCTGTCTTTCCCTTTTTGTGTGTTCCCCCATTTTCTATTAAACAATATTGCTGTTAAGCTTGCTACCTCCAATACATGAACAGGCTCCTGCAACGAATAGATTTTTCAACTTGAAAGAAAAAGTTTCATTCAATTTAAAGTTTCACTTCATTCCCAAGTATTTCTTGACTTTTTGGGAAAAAAAAATAATAGGTATGGTGGGTTTTTTTCATTCTCAAGCATTTGATACCAAAGCCAGGCTATTCACTTTGGAAAAAAATCAAAATACTTTACAGGATGTGGTATATGTGTTGAGGAGGGGGAATTTGCTTTTTAAAATATATCAGTTGCATTTTATTTGAAGATAGTCAGCAAATTAAACCATAAGATGTTTCATTCAAGTAATGAAGAGTAATGTTGCCCAGTTCTTTCATTTCTAGCTTCCCTACTCTTGCTTAGCTTTCAAATCCAAATCCAAATTGCATTTTTCTCCCAGTAGCCATCCCTTAGGAGAACTCCCCTAATGCCTTCCTTTTAGAGATCCTTAATGTGTAATAAGAAGGCCCTGCTCTGCCTTCTCGTCACTTAGGCAATCCTCAGTAATGCCCAAAATAAAAAGCAGAAAGAGAGCATAAGGTTAAACTGTAAATTAATAGATCAAAGGATAAGAACCCTAATTCTGAAATAAACTGACTATGGAAAAAGATTAAAACTGAGAGAGAGGATTATAGTACAATAATTGTGACAGAAGACTGAGTGAAGTGGATGGAAAACAGGGGGTAGGCTTTATTCTGTATTTCTGAGCAAGCAAAATGAAAAGCGGATCTAAAAGATAATTAAAAATCCAAGTGGACTTAAGGAGGAGAGGAGGCTGAAAACTCACAGGAAGATCCTCCAATGAATTCCCTGCTGTGCCTGCCCAAGACCCATATCGGCTTCCTTTAAGGTATATATCTACTCTTGCTTTGCATTCCAGGGAGGAAGATAATCATTGGAAGAGTGCAAGATTTCAGCTAATTTCAACTTTACCACCATCTGCCACTGAGTCTCCAGAGGAGACCAAGACTCTGAGCTATCAAGGAGGAGAGGACATGAAGAATTACTTCTACGAAGTTGCCTATTCAGCCACTATCAACCCTGCAACATAATAGCCCAGTGCTACATATTTTGAAAGTAACAGGTATTTCCCTAGGCTCCTCTGGGAGGCAGAGAAAGACTTGGGATATAAACATGAACATGGCATAATAGAAGGAGTTTATAGGCAATCTATAAAGCCAAATTGAGTGGTGTGTTAATAATGAAAAAGTTGATAATGGATTCCAAAGGAGTGGAGATGTGGGGATAGTCTTGAAAGTGGACCAATATTAATTGCTACAAAGCTTATTTATGTGTTTACACAACGTAAGAGGAGCTCCTGCCAGCAACATCCCTGGTGAAAAACAGAATGTGCAAATAAGACAGCTTTTAGGGAAAAACATGAGCTGAGCATCTCTTCTATCTGAATCTTCATTTGAGGAACTGAGAACTGAGCATGTGTCAGGGTACACAGGACTGAGTACCTGCTGAGCAGTGTCATGGGAAATAACTAATGAAATCTTGGCCATACTGAAGCCAGAGGTGTTTAGAAAGACTCTAGTAGGGCCAGAAGCTCTATCTGTGCTTCATTGATTTAATATGCCATGTTGCACTACTTCAGCTTTATACAATTTATATCTTTATAATCCTACAGGAAGTTCTGGTAAAGAGAGAAGGCTGCTTCCTTCTTTGTTTAGTTAGTAAGAGCTATAACTGAGATTTCCACAGGCCATCATCACACAAATGAAAAAGAAAAAAAAAAAAACAAGCAAAGAAACAAAACCCCAAACACAACACAATACCCTCCTCCCACCCCCAAACCCTTCACTACTTTCTTGCTGTTTATTCGTTACAAAAGTTATAATCCTCTGGTGTGTTTGTCTGCTCACTATGGGCATGATGATGATGACCCTGGCAGGGAGTTATCACTTTAGATGATGCAGGCATTGATGAAAGAACTTATATAATATTGTCCTTTGATGTAAACTTTGTTAGTAGTAAAAAAAAAAAAAAGAGGAAAAAATAACATTCCTAATATGTCTGTAAAATACAGGTAGACTTTCTAGCAACTTATGCGACTTTGAAAAGGGAAAACATTGTATTATACTTTAATTTTCAAGTCTCATATTATTTAATCAGTAACTATAATTTTCATTCACATAATGTGTATATAAAAACCCATGATTTCCCATTTCTTATCATCTTTAATAAATGGAAAAACCGTTTGCTTGCCCCCAAAGAGTAATCAACACTGTGTTAATAAGCTCAGGCCCGGGAACACTTTTTCAATAAGAAAAACATTACACATTATAAAATCAATAATGCTGCCTGACAAATGAGGCTGTGCATAAATTTTTGACATGAAATCATAGACTGAAGTCTAAATTTAAATTTGGCAATGCTTTCAAAGTCTCACACTTTATGATAGCTATTCTGGAGAGTGAGCTGTACTGAAACTAATCACATAATTTAAAGGATACATTTGCTCTACTACAGCAATAAAAATACATTACATCATGATAAAAGCCATCCTGATTCAACCTGCAGTGGAAATTTGTGAACATGGTGATGGGCTGAACCCCATGTGGGACCAACAGGCTGCTGTTTATAAACCATGTAAATAAAATATTTAGCACCATTCTAGCAGTCTTCATCTTCACAGTGCTCCATAAATATTAACTAATTAATCCTCAAGACAGCTGGGATATAGTTGAGAATTGGAGCTGAGTGAGAAATTGGTAGAAAATCACCAATTTGACAAATGTAGTCCTTTCCTCTGTTTATAACTTACCTTTGCTTATCGTGAATCTGTCTGAATTTGAAAATGGGCTGGGAAGTGCTTAAATGCAAAACCAACTTCACTCTATGGATGCCTCACTGAACTATTCACTGCCTCAAACTCAAGAGCTTGTTGGACCTTCTCAGGTAAGGCAACAGTCACATTTACAACCCACCACAGGTACCTCCAGAAGCAGAGGCCACCCAGGTATGTGGGCTCAGAGCTGTGCCCAGGCTGAGAAGCAGGTCCACGTACCACAGTGCAGTGTTTCTGCTGCATCCAGAGCAAGACTCTCTCTGGCCCAGGCAGGTATACAGGCTGTACTTAGCACCTGGAGCTGTGTCCATGACAGTCAACCAGCATAGTCTGGGCACAGCCCGAGAATTACACAGTAGTTGATATTATTTCATTGCCAGCACAGTCCCTGGTGTGTTTTCCCTCCAGAAGGACAATATCTAGGCACTGTGCCTAGATATCGTGGAGCCCAGGGAACATCCCCCAAATGAAGTGTGGCCGCAGCCACCCTATCGAAGGGGTTCACAGAATTTATCTGTGCGTGTGCAAACTGTCTGGCGGTTGGTGATCTTTAGCCTGTTTTACTTACAGTGTAGATGCATCCCATGTTGCCAGAGTAAGGCTGCATTCAGCTGGGCTGACATCATCTGCATCAAGAAGCAACATAAATGTTTGCCAGCTGAGGACTGGACCATTCAGTCTGTTCCTTAGCAAGAGTAAGAGAAACCATATCAATATCACTTGATCTCTCATCCATCCTTCCACATCTGCACAATGAAGGCCTCTTAGAACCCCCTAGGAGATTATTTCTGCTGTCCTCCTCTGTTGGGTTTACATAGCAAAGTTTTTACATCTTGCATTTGTAATTGGGGTGGATTTTCTCATACCCAATACCTTTTCTTGATGGTCCTCACTTGACAAATTACATTTTCCAACCCACAGATGAAATATTTTTCTACCAATATTCCTGCTCCAGCGTAAGGACAAATATACTTCACAGTTTGTACCTTTAGTTCAAAGTTCTTGACCCCATAGAAACTTTGGCTGCTCCATAGGAGCATGTAAAAGAAAATCTTCATGAGACAGAATTTCTACATTACACCATTGGATTTTCAGTATTTTGTTTCTCTAGAAGCCTGATGGACCTAGATTGCTACACATCAGGGTATCAGTCATTTACAGAGTAGGATAAAAACAAAAATCCTAATCTAACAAATAAAATTTATATTAGCCTTCACTGAAAACTCAGAACACAGGGGACATCTTCAAAACTGCATCTCTTCCATTAATTCCTTACAGTAGAAAAGTAAGCGATTTCTAAAACAAGTCAAAATTGTAAGGATGAAGGAAAAAAAGGATATGTGCTTCATTTTAAGCAATTATTATTAAAGAAAGGAACACAGTCAACCAACATGGTTCAGCATTGATTATTTGTTTTCTCATTTCTTTAAAGGCTGAATAATTTTATCATTATTAAAATAATTTGATGATGAGTTAGCTAGAATGGGAAAAATCAAATAGCATGTTTGAGGACTGCAACCTATTATTGCAGAAATAGAAGTACAATATTTTCTCCACTAAAATATTTCTTAAAGAATCTAAGTCCTTCACAGATTAATAACAAGGTATAGAAATAAATGGTCTGTGATTTATTATTTGCCAGAGGAGTTTTACAAGTATCACTGCAGAGATTTGATACCAGACCCCATGTGTATAACCTAACCCCGAAAGCAGTGTCTGTACCCATTTCCCAGGGTCTTGATTAACCTCATTAGTGAAATATAGGCCTGTGACCTGCTCTATCAGGACAGGGATACATGAAAGTAATTGCAACAGTGTCAGATAAGTGGTCCCCTAATTTTTGCTTTACATTAGCATAGCTCTGGTTTAACTTCTAGCAAACCTTGTTCTGGCCTGATCCAGTCATCGTCATGGATGATGCCTCTTAGTATGGATCTTTTAGGATGTTTTCTCTCTAGACAGATAGTGCTTTGCAACACACACACACAAAAGAAAAGGCAAAGCTCTTTAAAACATTAGATGTTAGCTACTACAGAACAGTGAAAGTACAGCTTGCTGAGTAGAAGTTCTTATCATTATTATAACTCCTATACTATGGGATGGATACAGAAGAAATCATGTTACTAAAAACATTACTTTTAATTCAACACAAAATAGAAGTGTTAATTTGGTTCTAAAGAGTCCTTAAGCGCAGGACAGGCAAAGATCACTTCTTTGCTTAAGTAGGCAAATCACCCATAGCTACTTTCACTCAATTGAACTTGGATAATCTCAAGCACATCTGCAGTACCTGCACAAGCTTCATCGCCCTCATTGCTCTGTAGCAGGTAATAGATATTTGAATCTGATAGTCATTACCATTCCCAGTCAGGAGTATTCTTAATGTGCCCTAAAATGGCTGATTAAAGCAGTATTTCTATCGACTATTTCTCAGGTGGACTGAATAAGCAGACAGGAATATAGAATAGGAAGTGGGGTGGAGAAAACAGATCCCAGTCTGGGATTTTGATGTTAAAAGTGATAAATATTAATTATTTCCAATTAAGTTAAAAGACAAAAAAAATTTTGGATTGTAAGACCTCTGGGACACAAGCAATTATTATCTATTCATTTACACAACACCAATCTGTTTTTTATCACTTTGGCCTTTGGGCACAATTATAGTACTTAGTCACAATTTATAGAATATTACTCTTAGTTATGAAAGCTTGATATCTGACACACATGTACTTCATGATGAAAACTTTCTCCATGGGGCAATTTTAACAAGAAAAATTTTGAGTTCAAAACTAGTCCCTGTGCAGCAAAAGAGAACTAACTCCAGTCCATAAACTTCAAAAGCAAATTAGCCCCCAGGAAGTGTAGAAGATGATGAGCACGAGAATAAACTGTCAGAGGAACTTCAGATACACAAATGAGAGCAGGTAAAATAGTATCCACTACTCTGTGGAAAGTTCCCCCAAAAGGAGGTCTTGAAGGACATGAAAACTCAGTGTAACAGAAAACTGGGAAATTCTCCTAGGGGAAATATGTTTATAACAGGAAATGAATGCCTAGATGGCATAAAGCAGGAGCTCACTGGATGTCAATGGCAACAGCTTCTAAAGAAGCAAAAGGGACTTGTTAGAGCATAATCGAAAGGTATTTCTTGAAGCACTTGCTGTTTACTGTAGGACAAATTTACTTGAAAAAAAAAAAAAACCAGTGGCTGTGCAGCAACCTTCAGTGGGACTGGTAGACAAGGTGGAAGTGAGGAGGAGTAGGCACAGAGTAGGTCCTGCTTAAGTTTGGACTTTGAAGAAGGAAAAGTGCTTTTTACTTATGAAATTATACAGAAATTATTTTATTGCTGCAAAACAACACAGGTGCTGAAATGCCTTCTCGATTTTTTTCAGATGCAAAAGAGGAAACTTTCTGGATGATTTCACCAAATAAGAGTAGATCGCTGTTTTTCCAGTAGAACAGTATGTGAATTTACTCAGGAGTAGTTGTTTCATTTTAAATTCACAGCCCACCTTCGCTTGAATTAACTTGCAACGGCTGACAAGTCCTAAGAGAAACATTGATAAAATGCCAAAGTAATAGAAATATCCTGTAGTCAATTGATTCATTCAGGTCTTTAAATGGAGATTTTTTTTTTTAAATGTTTCTTCAAAGTTTGTCACATTGGGACACACATGTGGTAGTGTCTATTACAATCAGACATTGCAATTTATTCTGATTACTTCATTGTCATGCTGCATAAACACCAGTTTGTGCTCCAAGAGTCATGTCACGTCAGGTTACAAGATGCCTGTGAAGGGTTTCAGGAGCTACAGGTGAAACCTTAGTGAAAGATGAAGGGATGTAGTGAGGGGGAGACAAAATACTATGATAGAGACTACCAAACAGCATGTACTTTTGAGGAGGAAGGGGGAGAATGTGCTACTCAGGGATGGTTTTGATGGAAATCACAGTATAAAGCTTTAGGAGAGGGTAAAAAAAAGAAGGAAGAAAACGTATTACCTGTAACAGGTATTACAGTATTACCTGTAACATTCCCTCCTGGGAAAGGATGGAAAACAGTTTGAGATATTGGGACTTCATGAAGGCTGAGAAGGGTTTGTAAGCAGGTGTGTGGTGAGAGAAGAAGTCTGTAACTGCCCTGAGTGAGTTTCTGCATTGTTTCTCAGGGATCTGTTTTAGAAAATCATCCAGTGTTGGCTGAAAAACTGTCGTCCTAGCCCCAGTTGCTCCTGCACCTTTTTTCTCCCTAAATTTCCAATATATTTTTAAAACCAATAAAAATTAACTGCTGGTATGGCATCACATGAGTCCCTTGCTTATATACTTGAGAATTAGATTAACTCACTTAACCAGACTGTGATAGATTAATTAACCACAGATTAACTACTGATTAACTTCCTGGCTTTTTCAAAGATAATGTGCTCTAACATAATCTTCAACCTTGTATGGCCAGCATTCTTTTCAAGGAAAGGTTTAGAGTTAAAACAAATTTCATTATTAAAATGGATGATATAGATGGAGAAATGAAGTCGCACACATAGCCAGGAAGATAGTCCACATTTTTAACTGCAGTCTTCGACCTACTAAAGGATATTACTTCTACCTTTTTCTTTCTCTAAAGCCTTTGACTGTTAAACATACAAAAATAGTATTACTGTAAACTCTTTCTTCTTAGCTGTAGGACTTCGCAGTTGGTCTTAGATGGGATTTATGTTTAGCTCATCAAACATTCACAGACTCACTGGAAAAGTGAACTATGCCCCTCACCAGTAAATTCTGCTTTGATCATCTGTAAACTTCATCAGTGATAATCTTGTACTCCTTCCTAGATGCTGAAAAAGTGTTAAATTGCATGTGACTGAGGAATAAATATTCTGAAAAATTTTACCATAGGATGACAGTGCATTTACAATTAGATCATATCATCCATCAGTAAGAAAAGGTTAGAATCCATTTAATGTGTGTCATGTGCATTTTATGTCTTTCTAGTTTCTTAATGAAACTGTTATGCCCTATCAAGTCAAATAGCTTGCAGGGTAGGGTACATCAATACTATTACTTTAAAAAATAGCTTGCAATCTGAAAAAAAAAGATATCAGGTTAGTTTGACAGGATCTATTTTCCATAAACTCATGTTGATTGGCATTAATTCCATCCTTCAGCTCTTTACTAACTGAGCCCTATATCAGATGTTCCCTTATTTCACCAAGGATCGATGTCAGCCTGACAAGACTATAATTACCTGGGTTGTCCCATTTACCATTTTTAAATATTACCACAATATTAGTTTTCCACTGGTCTCAATTAAATGCCTTTACTTCTGCATATGTGTATCTATCTCTCTCAATATATGGCTTCCATCACAATGATCTGACATTCTAGCAGATAATGCAAAATCAGAAACTCATACTGAAAGTGACAGCATTAGATCAAAAGAAAGAGATTTCTCAAATAAAAAATGCCATCTCTCATTCAAATAAAAAAGTCTCATCTCTCACAAACCAAATTCATCGTCTCTCCCAGTGCTCCCTCCTTCCTGCAACTGGAAAAGGCTGAGAAAAGCAGTACTCCTTGTAAGGTGTCCAGGCAGTAGCCTTTGAGGAGAAGCTGACTAAAACAACAAAAACGCCAGAGACAGCTCTGAGTCATATTGATTAATGTACTCCTGGAAGGCACCCAGTGAGGAGTAAGGCACACAAACCCAGCTAGAATAGAAAAATCTGGCTCTGGCTGATTTATGTGACAGGAGACAAAGTGCTTGGTATTTAGCAGGAAGGTGGAAAGTTGCAGTTGGGTATGACAGAGTCAAAAGTCTGGATTCGGGTGCCCTACATTTCAAACACGGACCAGCCCCTGCTGTTCCCTATTGACAGTGTGCCTCTAAAGGTCTGCAGTCAGACAATAGCAAATACTGTGAATGGGGACAGAGATAGAATTTAGGCCACAATAATTTCCATCAAAGAGCTGATGTGTATATGAGATAGATAGGCCAAAGAGTAAATATATTAAATTTTTATTTTTAAAATTCCAAAAAGGGAGTGGTCAGTCACTGGCTATGGGACCTCCATCCTTGCAAATGTTCAACCCTCAGCTGGATGCAGGCCTGAGAAACCAGATATAACATTGAAGCCATGTTTTGAGCAGGAGGTTGGGTTAAACAACTTCCTGAAGGTTTTTCAGGAAAGGCTAAGAAAATTGGCACTGTTCAGCCTGGCAAAGAGAAGGCTCCAGGGAGAACTTAGTGAAGTCTTTCAGCATCTGAAGGGAGCTACAAAAAGGCTGGAGAGGGACATTTTATAAAGGCATATAGTGACAAGACATGGGTAATGGCTTTAAACTTGAAAAAAAGTAGTTTAAACTGGATATTAGGAAGAAAATCTTTACCGTGAGGGCAGTGAGGCACTGGAACAGGTTGCTCAGAGAAGCTGTGGATGCCCCATCCCTGGAAGTGTTCAAGGCCAGGTTGGATGGGGCTTTGAGCAACTTGGTCTAGTGGAAGGTGTCCCTGTCTGTTGTAGGGGGTTTGGAACTTGATGATCTTTAAGGGTCCTTTGCAATCCAAGCCATTCTATGATTCTGTGATTAAAAAACTAAATTACTCTTCTGTTCTAATTTTAGAAGCTGCATTATAGACGGAGCAGAGTACAGAAGTGTGAGTAAAACTACAGTAAGATAGAACAAGCTTACTAATACTGAGACAAAATTATAAGGTTAGACATAAATTTTTTCACTATCTGATTATTATTCTTTTCTAAAGAAATCTGGGGGAAGAGCTAATGACAACAGCATTGGTTTGAAGCAGCAAACCCATCAGATCTGTGTCAACTATTTTGGATGCGAGTAAGCACAGGAAAAGTCCAGACAAGCAGAGCAAAAAGACCTTCGGTGGCACTTCAGAGAGCTTAGAAAGTGAAGCAGATGAAGGCATTTATAAGAATTCTTTATTCTTAAAATTTTAAGATTTTCAAAATCTTTATGATTTCACTCAAAAGCTAAATTCTAACTGAGCGGGACAAATACAATAAAAATGCATAGAGAGAAAATTTCTATAATTTTGTAGAAGATTCCTTCTGTGCTTCTCTCAGGAAGATGATTCAGTCCAGTATCAGAAACAGGACACGAGACTAAACCACTTTAATCTCATGTGCCAGTCTTTGTAATTCTAAATACCCAGTCTCAGAGAAATGCTGGTTATTAGACAGAATTTGAATGAAAAAGAAAATGGCTACATAAGACATATTATAATGTCATTTTAGGGTCCTCATGATTTTCTTCCGTTTACCATCAGAAATTAGGAGTCCATCTTGCAATACAAATAATCCTCAGCTGTAATCAACCTTCTTTTAAGTACATACATGTCTTAAAGGTTATATTGCAAGGTTCCAAAATTTGAAACTATTTTTGAAGTAAAATGCAATTTTATGAGCACAAGACACTACATTTTTACCATTTTTTTTTCATTAACTCTACCATTTTTCAGCTTTTGATTGAAAAGGGGTAACTTATCTTGCTTAAGAACTTGATCATAGAATCATTTAGGTTGGAAAAGGCCCTTAAAATCATCATGTCCAAACATTAACCCAGCACTGCCAAGTCCACCACTAAATCATGTCCCTAAGCGCTCATCTTCAAAACTCTGCTTCAGAAAATAATTACCAGGCTCTGGAAAGTTAAATTTTGAATTTTCTAAGATTTTTCAAGATTTATTTTCCTTGGTGCAAGATTCACAATAAATACCTAAAGTTAAAAAGAAAGAAAATCACACAGAAGGCCGAAATCAAGCAGAATGTATATATGAAAGCTGGAACATTTGTTCTGGCATAACAGAATGCTCAAGGAAAGAAACTAAGGAGTTATTTCTTTTTCACTCAGTTGGAGCTTTGGATTCTAAAGTTGATTGCAATCAGAAGGTAAATCAGAAGTTATTGAATATTCCAAAGCATGCAATAATTTAAAAGAAACAACATGTCACCTTACAGGCACTACCAGGCACGAGAAGTCTTGATGCCACCCAAGGTGATGATGACACAGGTGCTGGAAAACTTTCCAGGTTCTGGATCCAGGTTTCATACCCTAGTAAACAGAGGAAGAAATTAAGAAATTAAATTTCACCCCTCCCTGTGCCAGTTGCTGGGAATGCAAATTAGAGGCCTCACTTCTCCGTTCAACTGAGTGTTGAACTCAAATGAGTATCATAATTTCCATTCCCACAACTGGAAATCTAAATTTGAGGCATCTCAATATTTATGTCCCAGTGCCCAAGTCCGTTCCTGTATCCTGCCTTCACAGTATACTTCACAGTTACCTGGCTGTATTTTGAAAGCAATGATTGGTGGTAACAATCCAGCTCAATGCCTGAGACAGAAGCAAAGGGGTGGCTTCTTCAATTTGTCACAAAAGCCAGTGGTAACCACCTGATCAACATTTCTAACTTGTTTTATTTGGTCTTGAAAATAACATCAAAATATATACTTTGATGTTGCACTGTTTATATTCCAAGTATTTTGATGTGAATCCAGTTATTCTAAGCCAATTCTGACAACTCATATTTGAGTCAGGGATGTTCAGCATAACATCAAAGTTGGTAGACTTAATGCATCATTGATGTTCTTCAACTTTACTCTCAATAATTGGGACAAAACAACCCAGGTAATCTTCCTGTAACATCAAAGGTGCAGATATAATAACTTCCTAGATGAATGAAACAAGAGAAGTTTCATTTTTTTCTCCCAGTTGTGAAGTTTCCTAGGTGTTTGTTGTTCTTCAGTTACTTCTGTTTTGTTCTAAAAAATTGAACTAAAAGTCATCTATTAGTTCTAACTTTTGTTAGTAGATTATTCTGCCTTATCTTCATCATAACAAGCATAATAATGGAAAAGGGATGTCTTCCAGAGCAATGCTGGATAAAAAAATCATGCTGTGAACTGACTGGGAAAAAGATTTAGAGGCCTCGTAAGAAATCCTGAAAGTATAAGTTATCAGCAGACAGGCAGTTGGAAAGAGAGAAAGAGGGAAAGAAAAAAAAGATGTGTCAGTGTGAGTGAACTTGAGAATCCAAAAAGCATTAACGGCCTACTGCATGGGGATATCAGGATTTTGGAGTAGCAGTCAAAAGAAATGAAAATGTTGTCAGACAAGAGATCGGCATCCATTCACTTAGTCACTTAGTGTTCTCATTTTCCATCTGGCATTACTTCCCTTTTTTTTTCTTGTCTTTTCTTTTTTTATTTTTCTGCCCTAGAGCAGCAAATCGTTCATACGTGAAACCAGGGTGAACCAAAGTCTCCAGAGGAAAGATTGAAGAGCTTCATCAGGTTTTGTGCTGCAGAGAGAACGTTCAGACTAACCTCATGGATAATATTCAGGACATGCTAAGCAGAGAAGGACAGGATGTGTTGTGTGTAGAAAGTGGAATTCACCTGTCCTAAATAAATTCAGAAAAATAAGTACTTAAAATCCATGCCAGCATTAAAAGTAAAATTGCCCAAAATTTCACATTAAAATTCTCTTTTCAAATCTATATAAATATCAGCTGTCATGGTGTCATCATCTATGCTATTCTACATGCATATTAATTTTTATTCAAATTTAAATTAACAGTGAGAATGAGATTAGTGTAAGTACATATATCTTTTATCAACATATCAACACGCATGGCAACTCTTCTTTGAAACGCTCATCATCCTCTGGGGTGGAGGTAAATAATTTAAACAGGAAAAGGCTGTCTCTCATGTCTGACATGCTTCTTGACACTTCTGTGGAAAAGCTGCTGGAATTTGCTCAAAGTAGATGTCAAAATTATATTTAAAAAAATTAAAATAAATAACTTAGTTTTCATAAAAATATAAAGGATTTCTGCAATTTTAACAGCAAAAGGTTCTATTCACTCTTTGGTGACTGCTTTTGCTTTTTTCCAGTTTTCCATATCATAGACACCTTGATGTCATGAAATGGCTGAATACTCTCAAGTTTCCAGGAAATCATAGTTTTCCCTCTGAAGACTGCATAAAGCTGAATAGGATTGAAAAGAACAGAAAACATGACTTCCTTAGTCTCCTTCCAACTGGAACCCAAGGAAGCGCTCTCTGAGCACTCAGGGATCTGTTTTCAAATCAAGAAGGAAAGGATAGAGGGTAGAGGGAAAGAAAGAGAGGACTGGGATTTGGGGACAGGTCACTGGGATTTGGGGACAGGATGACCAGCCATGCAAGGAAGTGGAAATAAGGAGGATAGAAGACAACTCCTGGCCAGGAGTGATTGTGCAAGGAGACAAGCATTGAACAACAGTGTAGAAAAGAGACAGGCCAGAATTGGATGAAGGAATAGCAGGCTTGGGATAGACTTCACTAGAGGGATCAGAGTCCTTTGGATTAAGAGCTGGTGCAAAAAGCAGAGAGATTGAAGACTAAGACTCCTAAGGAAAGAGTCCTTGCCTAGAAAATAATGTTGAAAGCTGCATAATTGGAACAAGAAAAAGAATAAATGGAAATCAGTAAAAGGAACAAGACTTTCTAAGAAAAGTTTAGGAGCAATCAGAGAGGTATGCTAGCCTGGGGCATGTGGTTGCTGCTGTGCACCTGAAAGTCACAGTTCTGGTTGCCCACACCAGAAACCTGGCTTGAATATTGGCTCGAGTTGGCTCTCAGGGTAGCGCACTGCCCACTGCCAAATTCCACTGACAAAGTGGGAAAAATAGTTCCCTAATGCGGTTCAGAGGCCGCATGTGATTTAACAGATCAATACTGTACACAAGTGAGGGGCCAGGACAGCAGAGTTAAACAGGGAGGGATGGAGCTTGGGAGGACAAACAATGAAAAGCTGGTTTTGCTATTGGTTCCACTTAGGAAGCAGAGAAAGCCTGCAGGGTCCAGCCCTGCCATAAAGCAGGCGTGTAAGGCATGATGCCTGCTTGCCTCATTCCCTCCTGCTCCCAGGTACACTGTAACCTTTGCTTTGCTCAAGGAAGAGAATAGACAGTGCCCAGATCATGCCTGTTTGATCTCTGGTCATTGCCTGTGGCAATCACTTCTGGGGTCTCAACTTCACAAACAAAGCAGTGATCTTTCAGAATAGTTCAGGATATTCTTCTGTAATATGCAATGAGATACCAAGATACACTATTAAAGCTTCCAATTTATCATTTTTATCCTTCCATGAAAAGATTGTCATAAAAATAAACAAATAGGGGCAGGAAAGATCCACTGCAAACTACATAAAATTCTCTCACTACAGATAGAGTAAGGTCAGTCTAACAGGCATTAATCTGCCTTGAGGATCAGTATAATGTAAGCAGTAAGGTTCACTGACAGCATTTTGTGATTGAGTCAGGCCTTAAGGATTTTGCATCTTTACCTTCCCAAAAGATAAAACCTATATGTAAGTAAGTACATATAAATATTTGCAGTATACAAATGTTATTATCATGGACAGAAATGACCATTATCTCTCTCTTATTCATGCATATTCTGCAGACTTCTCAGGAAAGATGTCATCGCTAGGCTTCACGAAGGAAGATTTGGGAAGGGCTCTACCCACGTTTGTTGCAGGCGCGTTGGTGGCTGAAAAGGCCAATACGAGACAGGCACGTCCGGCTGCAAAAGGCACAGCAGAAAGACTCTTTAGATGGTATATTCTGCAAGGCACGATTCTTTCTGCGTTGTCAGGAAAGATGTAGACGTAAGTAAAACTACTTGAGATAGTCTTCCGTCCATACCATGCAAAAATATGAATTCTCTGATACTGAGAAGCATCTGATACAGTCTGCAATGTCTAACATGCCCTCCCAATAATTTAGTAAGTAGAACAATAAAAAAAAGCAATTAAAAAACTAAAGCAGAATCCTTTTTTTAAATCATACCGTATTAAGGAAATACTATGAATTAAGTACTATCAAAAATTGTTAGAAACAAATGCACCATTTTCCCCTCTATCCCATAATTTCCCTTCCACAGTGTGTCAAATCAGGTAAACAAAAATTATATCCAGGGCACTGCATATTTTTTGTGTACACTTCCCAATATTTTTGAGAAATACTAGAATATTTTATGCTTTATTGTGTCTCAGTTTGCATTTCCTTAACTAATCCTAGCATTCACACATGTACTTATAATAAATCAGTTTATATATCCCTAGTTAATATTTGCTTAGGGCTTATGTTGATTTCACAATACATGCAATTTTCTGGCTCCATCTTTATCTTCAAGGATTAGATTGAATTGAGCAGCCATGTAGTAATTTAGTTTTATCTTGTGCCTTACAGTTTTATGTTCTTGTAATAGCACTTCTCTATTTTATTTAATGAAATATATCTTATTTCACAACGACAACATTTTTATTTTTGAGTTTATTTGCTAAACAGCTGCCATTGTGGCAAGAATTTGTGGTGAGAGAACACTTAGAGACATTTAGAACAGAAATTGTCAAATGTAGAGGAGAGAAAAGGATTTGAATTTGGCGTAAGTGCACTCTCAGATTAAATTTGAATTGTTTTGCATTCAGTGGTTGGAAATTAGAGCTAAATAGCTATATTTGGATTACCTTTCCTCTGTCAGTTTTTTTGGGGAAGGTAGGGGGTTTTGTTTTGGTTTGGGGTTTTCTTTGTTTGATTTTGTTTGGTTTGTGGTGGGGTTTTTTTAATAGAGGAAGTGCTTTCTGAAAACAAATCTAGCTAAACCTTTGCCAAGTTACACTGAAAGATTTGTGATGATGATTTTTTGTCTTTGGCTTCACTTATATGAAAATGGCAGGTATATGCCAATTATTTTTTCAACTCCATCATTTTAGCACTGCCTGGTTAATTTTGATGCTGATGAGGGCAAGGCTAATTGACAGCGTATCCATAATAAAAAGCAATGAGTCTCAACGCCAGGTCTCAGAGTTTTTCCCACCTTCTTAGCTTAAATGGGCTAAATAGTTCTGATAAAACCAAATGTTGTGCAGGTGCATTGAGTCCCTGTTGCAGAGGATGTTAAATGGGTTTGATCCTAAATTGACTAGTATGTGCAAAGTGGATGTATTTTACTCACAGTGTTGGCAGCTTCTCCAGTAAATAGTCTGGCACAGCACAGAGTAAGCATATCTAGCTTCAAGTCTTTTTTTGATCTGCAGCTGTGTGTGCTTATCTCCATTCTTAACAGAAACCACCAAGTAAAACGGATATTAAATTTCTAAAAGAGTAGCTTGGGTTTGCCTCATCGCTTTGTCATCATGAAGTGCCTTTCCTTCTTGGGCAGATTCTTCTGAAATCATGATAAATATGGGGCTTCTTTTAAACAAAAGGCTTCTTATAGCTGGGAACCCCTTTTGATAACTCCTCCTCTTGACAAACCTCATTTTGTCTTTTCCTTTTGCTCTCTTCATACACCAGACACCCTCTCACTGCCTTCAAATCCCTGCCAATGGCTTTCAAGGATAATACCTTTTCTCAGCAGCAAGCATCTGCACCTGTGTGTTCTTATCAATTCCCTCACATATCCCATCAGTGTAAATTAAGCTCACAGATTTTAGAAGGGAACTGACTTTTGCAGGTTTTGTAAATTGTCTCTGATTCCAGTCAGAAGTAGGTTAACTCAGCTTCTCTGTGCTATTTGATTGGCACAAAGTAACTGTAATCCCTGATTTCACAGCATCATCTACACTCAGACACCACTGCCCAGGTGGTGTAAAAGCCTATCCCAGTACAGCTCAGCCCAGCTGTCATGCAGGTAAGGAGTCTGACCATCCAGCACATCCCTTTGTTCCAACACAGTTCAGTTATACTTAAACCCATCCCTGACCGAAAGATCTCTGATTTAACAAGAAATGCTTTTTACCCAGAAACATTAACACATGGTTATGGAGATACATTTCAGAGGTGTACAAATACATAAAAATTATGAAAAAGGTGAGCAAGAAACAGTATTTCACTATGTGTTCTTGACACGAGCCAGGGAATGCTAACTGACTCTCAGAGGTTTCAGGTTTAGTTATTTCTACATTAAGTACACAGTTAAGTTGTAAGCCACTTTGTTATAGCAATACATTACTTTCTCACAGTGTTTTCAGAAAAAAACCCCTATCATTTATACTAGAACTGACTACAGGAAATGTGCAGATAATTTTGGAAATTGCAAACATGTTTGCTGCTGGGTCATACCTTATCTAAATTTCTTTTCTACTACATAAAGAAGAAATAAAAATGAGAAATATGTGATGCAGGTAACATTGTTCTCATGTAAGAGGCAATGCAAATACTATGAGGATGAATACCATGCATTTCCTCACATACAGTGCAGACTGGGACATGTCCTAAAGAGAATGATTAAAGTCCTGGGATGGGAATAGTGGAAAAGATACAAAATATAATGCAGAATATATGCTTTTCATAGTTTCCTACTTTAAAAGTATACTAGGTTGACCCTAATGCTCTTAAAGATGTTTGTAATCGTGGCTGCTTGCTTTTTAACAGATCAGTATTTTTTCACTGATGCGCCACTGTAAGCTTACTTGGCTCATGATTTGGCCTTGGTTTTAGGAATAAAATATTTGTGAGAAGAATATGTTTTCTTTTGGGCTTCCATTCTTTCAAAGCAATGCCCAGCAGCAGTACAATCACAATAATATGTCTAACAATAATCTTAGGCAGTCATTTCCAATCACAGTGGCTACAAGTAGAAGCAGCTACAGACTGTTGGAAATGCGAGGAAATGTCAAACTGTATTAAGCTGTCCGGGAAGAAAAGGGAAGAGGTTCACAGCTTGATGAGGAAAATTAAAACCTTGCTGAACCATGCTGAACACCTGAAAATATCAAAGAACAGAAGATAAATGGGAAAAACATGAAAATGTTATGAAATGTAAAAAGGAATAAGGTTCAGTAGAGTAATAAATTATATGTAATATCAAAGAAAGATAAACAATCTATAACTAGCAAAACCTCATGGCCTACAGAAAGCTGACAAAATGGTTCTAATAACCGGAATCTAGAATGTTGTGTTCACCTTTAAATAACTTGAGTCTGACCTAGACAAAGACAGGCCAAAGGCATTTAGGGATGCGGTCCCATCCCTACAATAAATTTCTATGCTATGGTATTCAAATTCAAGCGTGAAGTTTAGACAGTCCATTATTACATTTGTAGTGAAGAGCTGGTATGTAGGTAGCAAATTATGGCTGTTTGTGTCAGATATTACACTTGGTGGTCTCTCTGTGAGAAGCCTGTTCCTGGCAGCCTCAGGTACTGGGAAATCTGAGCCAGTCACTCCATTCATAGAGAAGGTGCCATAACTCAGGCACAAGTTCTGTTGTGATTGTCTGGGATAGTTTGTGTTCATCCCTTTTGCAGAAAGAAAGCAATTTCCTTCTGGCTCACGGGTGAGCTCTCTATTGCTCTGTGTTGGATATCTGCCCATTGCTGGACACCAGGAGCCATGATACTGGGATGGATAAATACAAAATCTATGCCAACTGATATCCACATAACCTTATAGTTCAGGGCTTTGGAAGAAGGATTGGAATGTGATGTAAAACACATTGCCTGGCTCAGGACTGATGTAGCAGACTGTGTTCAGTGAGGTTCACGCTGTCTGTAGGAAGCAGGGAACACCTACAGTGCAGGATATTCTAAATGCACTCATGGTGCCTTCACACAGGCTGGAAATGGCATACCACTCAAGAAACAGTTTTCACCTATTCTAGGATCTTTTAAATCATTGTCATCTTTATATCACTATAAATCTATGAGAAATTCAGGCTCCAGAGGGCTAGTATGAAGGTAAGGCTAAAACGTCTCCCCAAAAGAGGAGGGTCATCTATATCTGTCTGAAATACTAAAAAACATGAAACAAAAGATAAACAAAAAAAATGTAAGTGAAACAAGACCATTTAATTTAGACAAGATTCTTAACATTAAGGAAGAGGGAACAGCTAACCATCAGGGAAAACTTTCTGCTTGTGAGAGACATTAAAGTGACTCCAAAAGAAACATTTGGGATGTTAAAAAAATGATTGAACAAAAAAGTGAGAAATATATTTCACGGAACAATCCTCCAGTGGCAGGGCAATGAACTAGATGACCTAATAGCTCTTTTCCGTTCCTTACATCCATGACTCTGTGATTCTAAATACATATTCAGAATTCAACAAGAGGCCGTGAGACAGTAGAGACATTGAAGAACATAAGTGGTAAGTTAGTGACAGATGGGCTTGATTCTGCTGCAGGCCTAAATGAATTCTTACCTCATTATTCATTATGGGGAGGTGGGGAGAAAAATTTTAAAAAATAGGAAGGTAGCATCACCATGACTGAGAGACATTCTCCTGGAGGGGAAAGTAAAATGTTAAAAGGCTTTGCTATTGCACTGGAGAAGATAATAAGGCAATTAGGACTGTTACATTTGACAAAGCACCAGGCTCAGATGAATTGTGTCCCAGAATCCTGAAGGAAGTAACAAAGGAAATAAGAAAGCCTTCAGCAAAGGTTTTTGACAGGCCACTAAGGAGTTCAGTCATACCAAGGACTTAAAGGGTACTAAAGCTATTCCCAGATTCAAGAAAGAATCAAGGGAAGATTCAGGGGACAAGTCCTCTAAGTCTCATTTCAGTTGAGAAAAAGATATTGAAAATATCGCTAAGGGACCATGTTGAAGTAATTTTAATGTAAAATTTAATACAGGTAATGGGAAAAATCATGAGAAATCTGCGCAACATTTTAGCATGTTGTGGGAGTTGTAGACTGCAGTGGATAGATTGATCTTGTTCGTACAGTTGTCAAGGTGCTAAAAAAGGCAAGAGAATACCCTGTATAAACTATGGTATGAAGAGATGGGAGTAAATATTTTCAATTCAGCTGGACATTGCCTCAAAGGTTGCCAAAGTAGATCTATTTTAGAAGTGCAACATTACAGAAAAAAACATATAAAGGCTAAAAGGGAAAGATGCAGTAATTTATCTCTGTGGTTAGAGACATTCGAAGAGCTTGGCTACTGTAGTTACATCTACATTACAATCTCGTGTAAATAGATCAAACCGTAATAGCTCTAAACTAGCTAAGCTATTTACGACTACCAGTGCAGTCAGGCACCACCGAGCTGGACTCAGGTTGACTGACATCCAGGTAAACAGTTCAGCCTGATCCTTTCTACAATCAACTGTTATCACAACTGCATTACCCCAACCAGGATTAACTAGTATAAAGCTAGCTGAGGTGAGCCTGTAAAAGCAGTGGTATCTGCAGACGTGTTCCTGGACTACGGGTCCTCAATCTTTTCAATTTGGTGAATCCTTTGAAGCTTAAAAAGAAATCCAACTGTACTTAAATCCTCTTTTGTCTGTAAATGTAAACTTGTAAAACAGAAATCATGAGAACTGTATTCCCAAAACTGAAATAAGGCATTGAGACACGCTGAATCCTCAGTCTACCAGCTCTAGACTGTCATTATCTGCGGGTTGTGACTGTGTTCACGCTTCTTCAGAAAACTCTCTCCTCTTTCTATTCAGCCTTTAAGGCCATTATTTGTCTCTCACCTCTTCCCTTTTTCTTTCCCACTTCTAGTTTTCCCCTCTGAAATCCGTTGGAAACCTGTAGTCATGGATAAGTTATAAAATCTCAGACATCTGGACATCCAAATCTGTTACTCTTGTGTTTCAGGGTGCTAAAACATTCCAAATATGGAACATAATATTATTTATCTCTTGCTTGTATTCTGTGGTTTATGTCATCAAGTAGCATGTAGTCTTTTAACAATTAGCAAGAGGAATGGTCAAGAAAATAGTGTTTCAGTTAGTTTAAAGAGACCAGCTTAGAGAGCTTGATCCACTGAAGGCAATAGGAGCTTTCCAAAAATACAGGTTGTTAGGTCAGGCAAAACCGGAAAAAATAATTTCTTCTGATCTAAGTCTTTATTTTAACCTCCTTTGCCCCCACAACAAATATTTACCTGACCAAAATAGGGATATCCCACTTCTGTGGCTTATCTTATGGGGGATAACTTCACATTCAGTTTAACAATTGTACTTACTGCCATGAGGTAAAAATTTGTAGGAAAGTTAGAAATAATAATGCTATTAACATAAATTTTCTAATAAGTCTGATGAGGATATTTTTCCCCCTTTGTATCTTTGAAGGTCTTTTTATTTCTTTTCTCAGTACTACCTTCCTTCCCTCAATCTCTTCCTCCTCTCATTTTTTCAGGTTGGTTGTCAGGTTGTTTCTTGCTGTTTGCTAGGTTTTCAAGTAGGTGCCAGACATTTTAGTAGAGGGCTGACTACATCTGCAAATAAACCAATTTTATTTCATTTATACGACTGTAAACACCTGTTCCAGATGGACAATTTAGGGGATTGTCTGGGATTTAGCTTTTGTGGTACTTTGCCCTCAACAGAGCAGAATATTTCTAAGAACTTTCTGAGCTGTGTCTTTTCATCCAGCACACATGAAAGGCCACCACCTGAAGGTAAAACTGAAGTCAACAGGGTCCCACTGGTGTGACTAAAAGCTTCATTTGGCCCAGAGCCTCCTTCATATTCAGAGGGACAGGTTCTCTCTGTGGATGCATATTTGCCAATGTCAATGAAACCAGCTGAGGTTGTGCAGAAAAGAAGGAAAAGGGAAAATAAAACAAAAACAGAGAGACACATACCTTAGTGCTCTTATGAGTTTTCATCTTTGTAGCACAACCTGTGCCTTAGGATTAAAAAAATATAATATGTAGCATGCAGAGGAATGACTAGGGGGCATGAAACCATCTGCAAACATTTGAAAGATTTTTGTGTTCCCCTTAGGCATGAAAGAAATTACTTCCTATGTTACCAGAGAAATTTACAAGAAATAGTGGGTCAAAGTTAAAAAAAAGGAAACTTAAAATAAATTTCAGGAAACTGTTTCTGACAGTGAGATTCTATATAATTTTTAAAGCAAGAGTAAAATCCCAGGCAGCAGGCAATGCGATGCTTAAAACTTTTGTTGCCTGTTTTGTTGCCTCAACAGTGTAACTCTGACTTCTTATTTATCTGGAAAGAGAATTGTGAACCTTAGAAGAGAGGGTTTGGGGTTCAGTCTTCCTGGGAGTGGTCTAATGCGAAATGAGCATCCTAGAAAACCTGAACAAAGTTTCAAGTCTTTCTTTTAGCTGATGTCCTTCTAGCCTCACTACTCCTGCATTCTCGACTGCTTAAGGACTAAGACAATCATCAAGACCAGGAAGGTTTGGGCACACTGGGAGTTCAATATTTGGGAGACGTCAACTAAAGAAACTCTTTGAATGAAAGTACAATAAATTAATACATAGAAAGCAAAGGTGAGAGAAGTAAAACTAAATAGTGCCAAAAACCACAAGACAGTGGTGGGTGTCCAAATGGTCACACTGAAGGTTTTTTGTATGGGTATCAGGTAACCAGTGGGTTTTCTGTGTTGATGGTAAAGGCAGCTCATGGCTTGCAGGACAGGAATGACAAATGTGCAGGTAGTGGAGGGGAGATGCTTACACCCAGAAAGTCAATAAGTTAACAAGATCAGAAGCGAAATAAGGTATTGAGACCAAACCACACCCCAGAAATCACAGGACAGAATTTCTCTGCTCAGATAAGGAGATTGCCAGACCTGTAGTATTGGCTGCATTAGTTTGATAGCAAAGACCAATAGATTCCACTGAGGAGACCAAAAAAAAAAGAAACACAAACAAACAAACAAAACCCCAAAACAAACATAAACCAAAACAAAACAAAAATAAAACCAACCCTAAACAGATAAACAAACAAAATCCCATAGAAAAACAACCCAAAACTCCCATGTTACTGGAAGACTACATTTGCAATAATCATAAACAACAGCTTTCTGGAGCCAGAAACCCAGATGACAGTAAGTATCCCCATGTGTTTTCAGGACCTGCTTCAAAATAACACTACAGAAAAAAAATCAGTCAGTAATAAAAATCAACGACAAAAAGTAATGGGAAAAAAAAGAAGAGAAAAATCTACAACAGTCATATTTACTTTAAAAGGGAATTAAAAAAAATAGTTGGAAAAACATTAGAAGTGTGTAACAACATAAATTGTTTGCAAGTGGCACTAAGGAGTATTTAAAAACAATATACTAGAAGTGCAAGATAAACAAAGAAAAAATCCGACTCCAAAGGGATCAGAAAAAAAACCTTTGTATGGATAAACAGTAAAGGAGTTTATTGGAAGTAAAAATCCCTCAGAAAAATTGGATTTGTATCTACTTAAGAAAAATAGAAAAGTATGTAAACCTTGGGAAGCTGAATATAGAATTGTAATAAGACAGGCAGAAAAGATTTTTGAAGAACAACTTGTTAAAGGCATAGAAGCTAATCATAAGACATCAGAAGTGGAAAGTTTACTAGTGATTACCAGTGGGTGATCAATGTGCATCAAATACCATTCAGGAAGCACAGGGTCAGATGGCCTGTATGAGAAATCAGCTTAAAGAACTGTCTCCGAGTGGACAATGTCAGATGTGTCAGAGAAAAAAAACAAAACAAAGCCAAAACCAAACAAAAATAATAAATTGAAAATCAACAGTTTGCTAGGGTCCTCAATGTGGATTTACTGAACTAATAGCAGTTCTATCCTATCCATTAATTGTTTCCATAGCACAGAAACAGGAGGTGGCTCAGCCTTTAACAGAGGTTTCAGAGTGATCAGGTGAAAAACTGACAAGTAACAAGTATCCTGGAGTTTTGGGAAAACTAAAAAGAAAAACAAAAATCATGACAATGATAAATATGACATGCCTGGGAAATGTCAACATAATTCCTGTGTAGAGAAGCTGTGTTTCAGAAGTTCTTTCTGGATGCCTAAAAGAACATGGAAAACAATGATCCAATATGTGCAGCACTCTTCGATTTCCAAAAGCTATTAGTGGGATCCTTCACAAAAGCCTCTTAGAGAAACTGAGCTGTCTGAGTTAGAGGAAAGGTCCTCTTACGAATTAATATCCAGCATAAGACAAGAAACAAAAGGCAGGAATAAATGGTTAGTCCTCACAATGGAGAAAGATTACTAGAGAACCTGTGCTGTTCAGCATATTAAAAAATTATCTGGAAAAGGAGGTAAACAAGGAGGAAAAAAAGGCTGGGGATGATACAAAATTATGTAGGATACTTAAATCTAAAGCTGACTGCAAGGACTTGAAGAACACACTGAGTGAATAAGCAATAAAATGGAAGATGAAATTCAATGTTGATAAGTGCCCATAGGAAAAAATAGTCCTAACTATACATACACAATGATGGGCTGTAAACAAGCCATTACCACTCAGGAAAGAGATCTTAGAGTTACTGTGAATAGTTCTCTGAGAACATCAACTCAGTGGTCAGTAGCAGTCAAAAATGCAATAGAATAGTAGGAGTTATTGGGAAAAGAGGACAAAACAGAAATCATTTTTATGTTTCTATGCAAATACTTGCCATGCTTACGTCTCAAACACTGTGCACAGTTCCAGCCACCCAACTAAAAAAGATTACATCAGGGCTTGAAAAGATACAGAAAAAGGCAAAAAGAAAGTAAATTACAAGTATGGTCTGTCTTTTCCACGAGAACAGACTGAGATGACTTAGATGTGGATAAGAAATGAGACAGTTATCGAGTAGGTGAACAGGGTAACATACATATTACAGAGGCACCAGTGAAATGAATAAGCAACAAGTTTAAGCAAAAAAAGTTGCTTTTTTATATATGGCATGCAAATAAATATTGGCCTCTTTGTCACAAGATGAGGTTGAGAAGCAATTAATATAAATACATATTTTTTAAATAGATTTGAAACATTAACAAGTCCAGTGGTCTGAAAGAAAACTCCACTTCAGAAACCCCATTACACATATTGCTGTACAGGCAGGTGATATATTAGGGAATGAACTGCTTCACAGATGCGTTGAGTTCCTATGGTCATCCCTGAGCAGTCACTACAGGGTAATGTTGCAAATAGGAAAAACAGCTTAATGGACCATTGATTTGAGTCTGAATCACTCTTACATAAGAGGAGACAGAAAATGCTTCCCCCAAGGCTTGGTCTGCAATGTGGTGGTTAAGACACTGTGCTGGAAATTAGAAATTGTGGGTTGAAAACCCACAAAGGAGAGAAAGGTCCAGACTGCAGGTTCCCAGGTACAGGACCAAACACATCCACCTTTGCCAGAAGGGACATCAAAAGAACTGAGCACTGTTTGGTCTCCTTTGTGCAGAAATGGAAATTAATGATGCTCCTAAATCTGGGCTACAACTAAACACAGATAATAAAGTGGTGCCTTTTCTCCACTGTCCATAAAGGATGTTTACAAGGAACCCACTGAGTCTTAGAAGCGTAGAAATTGCTGAAGAAAAGGCAGCCCACATTGCTACCTGGGGTTTGGATACCATCTCTGCCAGCAGGCTATCTGCATTTTACCTTTCATTTTTGGGGACAGTGTTGCAATCCATAGATAAATGAAATACACCAGAGCACAGACATCCTTCTTTTGATTTAATCCAGGCAGCAGAAGTGGGCTGCTGTCCTATATGTACCTCAGCTAATAGACAACACAACATCCATCTCCCTGCCCTGTTTTCTAACAGCAAAGCAGAGGAATGTCAGCAAGCAGAGCCCTCTGTTTTTTCTGGATAAAATTATGTTGTGCTCCCAGATCCCTTCTCACCTTTTCTCCCTGCCCTCCCTCTGCCCCATCTGACTCCCTGCCTTCAACTTAACCTTCCTCAATACATGGAAAATTGTCCCCTCCTGTACTAACTCAGCCAACTCCAGATCTAAGAGGGGAAAAAAGCCAACTTGAACAAAACCAAACAAACAAAAGGAAACCTAAACAGGCTACACGTTTTTCACAATGTCAGAGCATAAGAAGAATCAGCATTGAGATCATAGGGGGCCACATTAACAAGAACAGTGTTTTACCATCATATCTCCCACTCGTCTTTACATTTAAACAGATCAGAACTTTTCTTAGCACAAAATCCTGTCTCTAACCTCAGCAGCAGCATGATCAGAAAGATGTAGATGTGCATTGCCTGAACCTTCCCTTTTAAGATTTCATCTGTTCTCCTTAACCTGTTGAACCTCCTGCCAAAACTGCACATGAAGCTGCACCAGAGACAAAATCTGCATACAATTTCTCTGCAGAGCTGGCAGGGAAAGTCTCAGGATACAAATAAGCAGCATTAAAAAAAACCAACACAAACAGAGAGTGTGGATTTGCCTTTGCATGCTCCTGCAAGGCTGCATGCAGGCTCAGCTACTGTTTTGCAAGAATAGCTTTCATATATAATATAAGATCAGAGATCTCTGGGGATAAGTTACACCTCATTACATTTCCAATACCATGAGCCCTCTGAGACACTACCTTGTAGTATCTTGAATAGCCTTAGTGTTTAAGTTCAACAGTGTTGCCTGGTAGGCCACTTCACACATTTATGTTCTTTTAAATAAAAAAGTGTTGCCTTACATCTCCTCCAAATGTTGAGGTTTTTTTCCTTTTTAATTTCCATTTTTACTTCTTTAGCTTTGTTATCTGTGCATGACTGAAAATATTAACGTGGCTTGATATAGTCTGTACCATTTAGAATTTAAACTCCCCCCACACTCTCCCTAATTCTAGGCTACCATAGGTTTATGGGGTTTTTATCCTGCATTCATACAGTAGTTAATTTCTCAGTAGTAATAGAATTGGTTTCCTTATCCTTGTTTTGAAGTATACAAAATTCTTATACTATAGTGGCCAAAACCACAAAATAATAGGTCAGCAGCAAGCACACTAGAATCATAGTATTTCACTGAAATATCTTCTTTTTTCCTATACCATTCCTGTCCCTTCATGAAGCTGGAAACAAGCTTGTTTCCTATGGATGTAATTTAAAAACAAATAAAAATTTTATGTTGGGAAATATAGTTTTGCACTGTTATGCAAAAAAAAAAGCCTAACATCTAGGAACATACATTTATTTTATGATTTTATAATCACATCCTACACCTACGTAGTGCTTTGGAGCTAATACAGACCATAAAAGGTTCATAATGGCTTATTTTCTACTCTGTCGAGGCCAATGATTGATGAGGTACCACACTTTTAATAGTGGTCTCAGAAACAGAGAGAAGCACATTGAGCTTCCTATTCCATCTTCTACCTGTACTGGGGAGCCCCACACACTGTGGGGAGCCCCCAGTGCAGCCCCCAATCCTGATCCGCCGGCATGACCCACTGCCCTGTAAAGGGCCCTCTTCTCAGTCCATCCCTGCAGCTGGAGAGATGACATATCTGGCTTAGTCATAGCCAGGGAATGTGGACATCAGAGTCACAGCCTTGTCTTTGAGCAGAGCTGTGGGACATCTACAGGGTAATTTTGCTGAGGCCTTTAAAAGTCACCTCTGCTGGGATATGTTCTGACATGTGGAAAAACCTCCTGTGCTTTAATCACTGCTTACTACACTAATGTTAATCACATTCTGTTGCCTTCCTATTCCTTATCTCTCTGTTGTATCTAACTTGTTCCTCAACTCACAGATAAAATCATAAGGTCCTTTGGGGAAGATGTCACCTTTCCCACGCATATTGGCTAGAATTACACATTCCTAATTCCTTGATTTGGATCACTGGTGAGTAAGAGTGCATTAATGACACAAGCAATCAACAGTGCTAGATTGAGTTAAGGAAAAATGTTTCTCCCTTACACTTGCAAAAATGTCTGGGCAGTAGTTTGGGTAGATTAGTCATAAAAAATTGCAGGTTTGGACTATGCTGAAACTAAAGATTAATTTAGCAAATGGTTCCAACTCAACTGAAAACAGGCACTGTTTTCTGAAAATGTCAATATGATTCATTTTAATGTTCTCTAAACATTTTGCTTTTTCAGGCCAGATTAGCCATAGGCTTTAGATGCCTTTCATAAGGCCAGTAAGGACTGGATAAGTCTTTATATGCTCTACTATACTATTAAGGCACCCATTTAAGCTGCCTCCCAACTCGAATCAATGAGCTTTCCCTTTTACCACCTTCATGATTAAATGCAAGTCAAAATAGAGATTGGGATTTTCTCTATCTCTCCAATTCTATTTACTGTAAAGTATTTATTCAGTGAAGCAAGGAATGGAGCAATTCTCCCCTTTTCACTGTTCCTTTTCCCATATAATCAATTCAGATCAATGCAAACATTAAAATGTATTGTTTTGGTTTGTTTTAAGCACTGAACTGAAATACAGCTCGTTTCATTGTAGAATACTACCTATGTTTTAAAGGAGTAATATATCCCCCTCAAAATTAGAGCCATATGCCCAATCTACAGGTTTTATAAATTATATATGTATGTATATATATATATATACATATACATACACAGATTCAGAATGGGTGTGAGATAGTGAATTTATAGCTAGTAGGTCAAATGGAATGGATGAGGTTTTAATCAATGTTTTGAAAGGAGAGAGAGAATTAATAATAACGGGACTGAGTCTCTGTTGAGATCATATAAAATTCAGTGTTTCTACAGCTTGCTAAACTGCTTTGCTCTACTGACAATCACTTAGAAAGCAAAAGGCAAAAAAAAAGTTGTATTTGGACTTTAAAAAAATCTCAAAGCCTTGCCTGTAATATGTTTCATAATTCGTTTGCTGCATTACATGACAGTTGCATGTTCCAACGAAATTGCACTTATACAGTAGGTCTCATCTCTTCTCCAAAAGCCCTGTAAACACAATACATTTCAGAAATAGTTTGCCTCTAGAGGGTCAGAGTCAGAAAGATGATTCTGTCAATGAAGTAAGTGTGAAGCTGCTTTTGACCTTAATCTGAGAGCAGTAAAATGCATTTTTATTCTTTATAAAGTGGTATATGGGAACAGTTTAGGCAAAAAAAAGGGAAAAAAGAAAAAAAGAAAAAAAAGAAAAAATTTAGGTATGGTTTGCAAAAGAAGAGGGTTTTTTTGTTGATGTGTTAAATTTATCAACTAACTGCAGTAGTTGAAAAAAACAAACATGTTTTAAGTACGCTTTTCCAGTTTTGAACCAGAGACACCAGCCTTCCAGCTAAATACAGGTAAAGAACAACTGTTTTGCATTTAATTTGATTTTATTTACCAGTTAAAACCATTGAGAGAAAAACAGTTGGTACCTGTGGAGCAGAAAAAGGAGGTATAATAGCTACTGAACACTACATATTCAGAAGAGTGGTTCCTGAACTTGCATTTAGCTTTAAAGTTTCTCCTAACAAACACTGTTATCCTTCTTAATTGATTATAGCCTTAAATCATCATGCCTATGATGACACTGTTATTTTAACCAAGCGAATGAGTGAGTATCTGCACAGCAGGTTCAGCAGAAAATATTTCCCCAAGCATCCATATGTGCAGTGAAGGAGGCATTTCACAAGTGAGGTGATTTAACATTTCCAAACTCCAGACAAGCCCTTATAGAAAACTCAGAAATTTAAAGAATACCCTTATCATTAGGTACATTTTAAAGCATGTACTACTGATTACATCCTTTCTACAGAATTCTAGACAGAACTGTAATAATATATTTTTTTCACTACCAACCCATAGAAGGTTAATTTTCTTACATAAAGACATTAGATTTTGTCCTCTTAAGTAAGGTTGCACCTGGAATTAAAAGTGATTGTGATAGCGCTTGTGATTCTGGTTTTCAGGAGCTTCTGTAGTGATGTCATATACCATAATGGATATAGAATATTCTCTCAGCCCCATTTCTTGAAACTGTTTTACCTGGAATGGTAGATCTTGGGTTTCCCTGGAACAACATAAATGAAGGTGACTCTAAGACTCAATGTGGAAATCATTTTCTGGGAGAGATGTATATTTTCCTGCCTCTTCTTTATTAGCATATCAATATTTTTATACAAATGGAGCCAATTGTATAAAAATAAGGTCCTCTCTGCAGCTGGAATCAGAAAGCTGGAGTCTTGCAGTCCCTGATAATAGGTGGTCTTTCTGCACCGTGAATTGTTTTCACGGCACGCTAAGCCTAAACCTCCAGCATTAGCATGTAGATGGAGATACCTGTGAACTGAATAGTTGGACTCATGCCACCATCTCATTTTACATAAGCCACTGAACTGTTTTCTTATTTTAATGTGTTCAGTCACAACTGATGGCCTCTAGGGAAAACTCTTCAATCGCATTAGCTATCCAAGTCCCAGTGGAAGCCACTATCCTTGAAGAAATTACTTCATCTTACCTCAGCTGTGTAACTCCTGCAGCATCTTCAGATACCACTACCAGCTTGTGACCAAAATTCAGTGAGTAACAGTAAAGGGCTAATTTTGATATGACTGATATCTATGATTGTCCGAGTAAAATTGTTTATTCTCAGTCACCTGCTGTGGATAACTCGCTTGTTCTTCCTCTGCTTCCTTATTTTCCCCATCCCAATTAAATAACCAACAAGGTGCAGAAAGCAATTTTGATTTTTTTTTTCACTGACTAAATGAAAATGAGTTTAATTAGAGCATCCAGTACATGCCATAAACAGGGCAGGCACATCTGAGACAGCTGCAGCAATAACTCCATGTATTAATATTTCAGAATTCTCTAAGAGTGGGCAAATACACTGCCCTTCACTACAACAATTATTATTTAATAGCTTACTTCATCAAATGAAATGTAAAGGGTAAATGGGAAAATATATATTGTAGCATGAGGGATTAGTGTTTGTCAGTCACAAAAATTGACTTAAATCCCCTAATTCAGCTGACAAAACAATTCACATGGCCCTGCTTCAGAGTTTGAAAGGAAGCCATTAAAGAAACTGCAATATTCCCTCAAATTTACATCCCAGTACACATCTCAGCATGTTTTGCAAGTAACATTATCTCTACTTTAAATACAGGGAAACAGCGTCTATAACAAATTATAGAAAGCAGTGCAGAGCTTCTCAAACTGCTGTCAGCTCAAGCCAAGAAGGAATTCATGATCAGGTTGCCTTACTTGAGAAAAGCACCATGCACTGCAGGTTGCAGGTGGAAGCTCTGGGCAAAGATAGCTTGAATTTTTCTGCATCATTTTCCTTAGCATTAGATGTCTCTCGTTAGCTCATGCAGAACCAGCTCACGTTGATGAGGCTTCATTTACCAGCTAACCACACCAGCCACACCAGAGGGCAACCACAACCTCATGGGAAATATCAGACCTGAACTCAAAACTTCTGAATCCCAGTAAATCACTGAATACTTTTGAATCCCCAAGAAAAATCTGAGTTTCTTCTTGGTTCAGACTAAAGTCTGCAGGCTCTAAAACCTTGATATCTTCCCATGACATAGCTGTGAAAAGATGGTGATGGTTGATTCTGATGCCTCCAGGGAAGTATGGGGGTGATGAACATGAGGGAGAGGGTATTTGTGAAACAGGCAACATCTGCAGAGAGAGAGACAGGAGCTCAGCATGGAGCAGGCGTAGGAGACGAAATGTATTTAAACTAAACTGCTGAATCTTCTGAGAGCTGTTTCTTCTTTTCCTGAAACTGCCACCACTGCTGAGCAAATTCATCAACCGAGTGACTAATGGGAGACACCCTGAGAGGCAGAGGTACAACTGAGCCAAAACTGCTTCCCATAAAGCCCTATTCAGTGCCTGTTTGTCTCATTTATTACCGCATAAAATATCCTTCATGGGAAAGTGACTGACAATTATACTTTCTCCATATATCTTCGCACTCTACATTGTCTTGACAAAAATAGGTAGCCTCTGTCTCCAGCCCCCTTCCTTCAAAACCATCTCCTTTCTTTTTTCAATTACTTAGTGAAAGAAAACATCATTCTTCTGAATTTTTCATATCAGTTTTTCTAAGGGAGTCACTTCTTATTTTTTCCCTGCAAATCCAAAACACCACCTCATATGAGCTACTTTGAAGAAAATTAACTCTGTCCCAGCCAATACCAGCACACAGTGGAAGTGAAGCCAGCATCAACTGGAGCATAAAATCCCCAGCCAGAAGTTTCAGTTCCCAGAAAAAAATAGAAGAAGCAGGAGGAGCAGATGAGAGACTGAAGTGCCTTTTGTTGCCATAGAAATCAGGTAACGAGTGACCTCATCTCCTGATTTTGGTCCCCAAGCAGGGAGTCACAATTTCCAGGCCTGTAAAGGGAGGACTAGGCCAGCCCATCATGATACAACCAGTGAAACTGGCTTAATGGTGCCTTCTGTTACTTGAGGTTTTAAACCTCTGAGAGGGCACAGTGAGCAAACAGGTATTTTGTTCTCAGGATAGGAAACCTGCACACTATTTTCTCTCTTACAGTATCTTTCCCTTTTCTTTTTGTTGCTGCTTGTGACCTTCTGTATTTCCACCGTGCTCCCTCTTTTGATCTTAAGTTTCCAATGGCTTTTGCCTCTCTCTGATCTCCTCGTTTTAGAGACTATCTTATCTACATTACTTGGTTTCGTACATTTTATTTTGCTTTTTGGTAAGAATAGGAGGCCAGGTGATGCACTAAACAAGTCACTGCATGGAGGTTTGGAAGACTGGAATTAACTCTAGCTCAGGACCTGAGCAATGGTAAGTTATTTCATCTCCCTGAGGTCTCCCTGTCTGTTCAATTGGTATCGTAAGCTGCACCAAGCAGGGACACACATCCGTTGCCTGTGTCTGTAGCATCAGTAGAAAAAAGGTCTCAATTGCACTTACTGTCTATATGCAATCAAATCAGACATGCCATCAAAAGGCACCCAAACAAGACAAGACTCTCCCTGTAGTAGCAAGGTTTCCTCAGAAAAAGCATGCTTTTTGAACTTCAAGGAATATTATACATTCTTTAAGGTTGCAGCATGACCCCAAAAAGCCCTCTCCCCCATTTGCTTTTTTCCTCTAGTCATGTCTGCATCTCACCAGAAACCCAAGGTCGTGCCCATGGAGGAAGTAAGATAGGCATCCAATTTAATAGACCATGACTGCAAGCTTCAAAATTAAAAGCTCAAAGATTCACAGTAACCTGTAGTAAACAAACTCCTTATTGCAGATGCCTACAAGCAGTGCTGGGTGCTTCTTTTTTTTTCGGTGTGTTATTGGAGCCACACCCGTGATTAGCCAGGCAGGACACACCAGTGAGCAACACTTCATACACCCAGTGACTCAGCAAGGCTTATTAGCTACGACTTGACCCAATACTTTATTCATATGGGTTTCAGTTGGTTTTGAATGCAAGGAGAGCTTGTTTGCTTCCTCCTGCAAAATACACTGTTAATAAATTTCTGGTACTACAGAGGGAGTTCCTGAGTTGGTCCCTGGTGAGTTAATAGGAAAGTACATTAGTTTCAAGCAACAAAATGGTGGGCCACTTGAAATTTGGGAAAGAAAAAAAAAAAGAGCTGAAAGAAAACTTCCAATTAAATTATGCAAATGTGAAAGGAAGTTAAATATTTAGATTTTTAAGGATATCTTCAAAATACTTCCCCTGAGGATAGTAGAATCTCTACTAAGGGGCCTAGCAAATATATTAATTTAACAGAAGATTTCTTGGATTGTATGCAATACATATTTAAATGGGCTGTGACAAGTAATTCAGGAGTTTCAGTGTACCATATGAGATATTTTATTTTTTTTTATTACCACTGACATGTCAACAGATCTGAGGAAAACATTTTTTTAGTAAGCACAGCTGCTATCAATTTGGATAATGATAGTCCATCACCATTTTTTGTGTGTACAAACAAAGGGAGTGAATGCTCATGCAAAACAGGGAGTCTGTATAATTCCCATTCATAAACCATTTGCAGACTGCAGAGGGTCAAGGCAAAATTATTATTTCACTTGCTGGCCTCAGCAGTACAGATGCAGAAATAGAATATATTTTCTGGTCTTGGTAAATTTAATTTCTGTGAACTCTGTCCCCAAGATATTGTATACAAATAACAAATAGACACCCCTAGAGTTGCTATCACAGTAACAGCATATCCTGCTGGCGACGCCGTTTGCTGTATATTTCCACTGCTCTACTTTTTATATCACTCTATTTCTGACTTTCTTGGTCTGTCCACCCAAGATCAATGATGTTCCTGCGCAATTGTTGCTACTGGCTGCTCACTAAAAATGTAGCTGGGTAAGCTAATTTTCTTTCTTTCCTTCTTCATTATTCTGCAGTGAAGGTTTAAGTGTGAGATTCTTCATCTATCTCCATACCTGTAGGTAGTAAATTATAAGGCTAATGGTAAGAAAATGTGAATATTTATGACACCTCCTCATTAGCACAAAACTTGGACTGGATTTCCCATGGCTCAATTGAATTACTTAAGCCTTATTTTAAAAGGCAATTGTTTATTTATGCAATTGCCTTGTGGAACTTCTGGCTAGTTGAAACTCTTATAGAGGAAAATACTTGCAAGAAATACTGTTTTCCTTCTTTTCCTTTTCCTATGCAGAAAACCTGCAATACTTAAGTTACTGAGGATAAGGGCTTGGTCTCTTATGCTTGATTACAAACAATAAATTTTTATCTATATTTTAGATAAAATCTATCCAAGATTTCTATCAGAGTAAATTCCCAACCTTCCAGCAGTTGGATTAAGTCCCCTTGACCTTCCTGCCACACTTTACAAGAGGAGACTGGAGGTGGAGGAAAATCTCTCACCTTTCAAACTCTGGGATTTTAAAATTTAGTTCAAAAGCCATCACACCTAGCATGCTAAAACGCTAATACAATTGAGTAGAAAAGAAGAAAAAATCAACTTAAACCACTATGCAACTCACACCTCTGGGGTTTTTTCCTAAACCAAAATATTTCTTCCCAATTACTTTTTTTCCTTGGAGTGCTTCTTTCCGCAGAAGCCAGAAATGACCTATCTGACGAACACCTATTTTTAACCTTGCTGAGCTCAGTTTGCTTGTCAAACAGACCCAGGAGAGAAATCTCCAATGTATCCTTCCTACATGGGGAAAGAAGACTACGACGTTTTAAATATTGCCACTTCTAATGAAACATAACTTCACCTATGACAGACATCTAGGGATATAAATATACAGAAGTGGAAGAGATCTCTTAAGTTTTGAAGCATCTTCCTGTTCAGGTGACCATGTCATAGAATCTCATTAAAAATCTAAAAAATTCCATTATGAAATTATTTAGCATTTTTCTTCTCATTGCTCCTGTGGGAAGGCTACTTCAGAACTACACATCTCTGGTGGTTAAAATCTATCTGTTAATATCCAGATTAAATTTATCTAGGCCCCATGAGAACTTATTTGTCTTTTAAGCAACTTTGGACTTCAGTTTTAGTTTCTTTTGAGTGTAGTTGTAACCTTTATTTTGAACAGCTACAGAACTGAGTAAAATTCCAGATGGAGAGCCATTGTGGAAATTTCCAGTGTCAAAATACTTCTCTGCAATATTTGGAAATGTTTTTCCTGATTCATGCAATGAATACATTTAATGTTTTGATAGATTTCTCTCACACTCATCGTCAGTCAGTCATTCTAAAATAATCTTGTACTCCTAGGATCTTCCATTGCTTTGCTGATTCTTGCTAATGGCCCTCTAGTTTTCCCAAAAAAATTCTTTATACAAGTTCCAGTAGACTTATAACTTTATGTTGTACACTTATAATCAGATTGTTTGTAGTATACAAAATGTCCCAAGGTCAGCCAGTTCTTTCTGAGAGATTTTTGTCTTCCTATATATTACCACAGCTCTTTTTTGTCATCATCCGATTTTTAAACACCTCCACGTTTTTCCACAGACATTAGTTAAAATATTAAATAATCCAAAAACCAGTCCAGGAGAAACATCAACAGCAGTTTCTCTTAAGTCTACTCTGTTCTCCTTCAGCACAACCAAAAGCCGTTTTATTTGAATGCCTCAGAAATTACTCTGATATCTTTTATTCAGTTTAACTAATAATTTTCAAGCAGTGCTTTTATCCAAACAAATTTTAACTGCCTGCGGGTACCTTCTGCTTCCTCTTTGGCTACAATGGCAACAGAGAGAGGCCACACAATTACCTCTGAATAGTCATCTAATTTCTGGATGGAAGAAGTTAAGTGAGATGAAGATAATCCTATTATGTGAAATTCTGTTATCCCATTCAGACAGAGCAGTTAGATTGTATCCTTTTTGTCTATAAAAGTATATGTTCTTCTTATCTATACAATAGGACCTGTTTATGAAAGTGATTTTGCCACAGAAGGAGAAATAGTAAACTAGCTTATCCAGTGCCATGTAAAATTCCAGCCACTGGTAGTTCAGTAAAGGAAGTATTCATAGTATTAAATTGAATAACAAAAATTGAGGGAACTATAATTTTTTATGAACATTATTTTAAATTTACTCATATTTTTTCATTAAATTGGTTACAAAAATATAATTTTTTGCTTTTTTGAAAAATATTGAGAAATGCATGCTTTCCTTGAAACCATTATGAAAATTATTATTTTATGTACAAATTTCGTGTTTGGGGAGGGTGTGGTTACTATTATTATTATTATTATTTGGGTAACAATCAGTTTGGGTCAAAAGTCAAATCAGTCTTTTATACTTGCTTCTAAGCCAAACAACTATCATATCTTAAGAGATTTTTGTCATTAAATCCATATCTTTACAAACATTGCTATGATTTAACATAGAGAGAAGGACTTCATACCTTTCAAATTAGAGCCTAGAGGAAAATATGCCATGTAGACACTAAAGTGACACGAGAATTTAGATATTTACAGACACTGAAATTGCATCTAAGCAAAAATATTTTACTTATTATGGCCATTTAAAAGTTTTGTCAATCAATTTACTGTGAGAACCAAGCTATTATGCATTTTCTGTGCCACAAGATCTGTCCGTATACATGCACTTAGTCAGTAGTAAGGGACATTTTTTCACTCAAAAATGCAGCCCAAAAAGTGCAAGGGAGCAGCAGGAAACCTTTTTCCTTCAAGAGACATCACATCATATCTATGCCACATACTTCATATCTAATGAACCCAGTCATATTATCTAACTTAGAAACACCAGCTGGGATCCCAGGATTTAATTTTTTTCATGTATTCTTATTTTTGAAGGAATGTTTTCTTTAATGTCGCAAATAAATAATTGAAGAGCAGCTGTTGAATAGAAAAAAAAGAATTAATCGGGACTTCTTAAATTCACTTTATTTCAATAAAGGAAACATGATGTTTCTAAAGAAATTGAGTTCAATTAATTTACACTGACCTTAAGATTTGCCCAAACACAGAGGTACAGATACAAGCATATAAGCTTTGATTATGTAAGCAGATAAATGTGGATTAGTAATTTCCAGCTTGAAGTTTCAAAATACTGGTCTAAATTCAAGGGCATTATTGTAAAAGGATCCCAAAGGTATTAATCCCCAAAGCTCAGAATAATTTCTACTACTATGACTAATATTAAAATAGATACTATTGCTGCTTTTACTACTACTATAATAATTGAAGATAGAAAAACAGAGTCTAAGCTTCATCACTAGTGTTTGATTGTCCAGAGCATTTAACTCTCATCACGTTTTTGTCAGGTAGCCCTCTTCCAAACAGCATGCAAGCATTGATCAGAGACGAACACACGAGAGAGAGAATTTATTTATAGGCAATAAGAACAAAACTGCACCAAGTTTGACTCCTTTTCCTTTCAGAATTTGCCATTTGTCCCCTGCATACCCTGCATGCACAGATATTTCCACATGACCTCATGCTACAAACTAGGGCATGCAATACTTATTTTTCTGTTATGAAAATATCACTCTGATGGTTTGCAACACAACTCTTCTATAGTTTCAGACACTTTCAAGCAGCAGTGACTTTTATGTTTTCTACTTGTTTTGGTCTCAGTGGAAAATTTTCTGGTGGACTTGGAGGTAGGGGAGGGCAGTGAAAAACACCAGGGAGGGTTAAGAGAAAGGTAGTATGCGAAAAAAAAAAAAAAGAACATTACATGTTATTTGTTATTTTTTTTCAAGGAAATAGTAACAAGAGAAGTTGTTACTGGAAAACAGAAAACTGTTCATTACCTTGCAAAGGACCTTGAAGTTTTCTCCTACATAGCACCTTTCACACTCAGCCTGAGTTGTCATGTACCTGTCTCTGCAAGTTTAGGGAGAATCAGCAAAATCTGCAAGAGCTACACAAATGCACAACAACTCTGTAGCACATTTACTGAACCCTTTTTCTAAAACTAAATCTATTTCCACCAATGTTATCATAAAAAGTAGGGCTGAAGTACACACACAATGAGATCTCACCATTCACATCTGGAACATCTCAGAATACAGACTTTTGGGACCTTCTAACATGCTTTTAAACCTGTTTTTTACACTCACCTCAAGTAGTCTCATGCCCATTTCTTCAAGCTTGAGGGTAGTCAGAGAAATGCCTTCTTAGAGCTGCTATGTAGGTATGTGTGGCATATACCTACCAAACTGGCTTGCTGTGCTCACCTTCCACACTTAGTAGAAGAGAAAAATAAGACTTGAAAAATCTTACCAAAACATATAAAATTCTGGTAGCAATGACCCCACTGACTCACAAGAGATGTCTCTTCAGTATTCTATGACTCCATTAATTTGAATTTCATTGTATTCTTGTAAATAGCTGCCAAAATTTCTAGCGGAGCCCAGAGACCCCACAGTTTTAACAAAGCACGATGATTCCTAGGCTGTATCAAAAACGCTGAACAAAATAGGGCCATGGACCTCTGCTTTGAGGTCCATTGGCAGATTGGCTGTACCTACACTGCTGAAGAATTGACCCTGGGTTGTCTCTGGTCCCTTTATGGTGCCCAAATGCCTGTAGGACATAAACAGAAAATTTAACTGAGGGGTAAAAGAAACACCCTCTTCTTGACTCCTAGTTCTCTGTGTGATGCTAACATGCTTCTTCCTCCCTCTCTATTCTCTGTGGAACTGGAGTTATCCCTGATCTTAGCCTCCTTTCAGAAGATAAACATGCCATTTGCTACCTGACCATGTTCAGATAAACTAGGAAAGGATTGGTTAAGCAGATGATGAAAAGATCACAAAAAAAGGCTAGAACGGGATAGTAGGAGTTTTTACCTGTGTAGACACAGAGAGAATAGAGCCTATAAAGTGAAAGAAATAAAGCTATAGGTAAAAGGAGTCTAATTTATAAAGACCCCATGGTAAATTTGCATGCGTGTGACCCTTCACACTGCTCCAGGCACACAACACCCACAGCTGTCTTAGCAGTGGGTTGCAAGACCTTTATCTTCAATCCTTGGTTTACAAGACCAATGTTTGTTTTAAACAATTAGAGTATTTTTAGCAGTTGGCTATTTCATTACCTAGGGCTCCAATATGTAAGATGACTAGGCTGTATGACTCAAGATGATGCACAATTTTTGTCCATCGTCTTTTAGTGTTATAGAGAAGTTCAGCCAAACCCAGTTTTTATTGAAGATCTCCACAGCTTGAAACTGTTTTTCATTAAACCCTGTTTTTTCTCTTTATAATTTTTTTTTTTTTATAGTGGAAATCCTATGCACGGACTCAAATTGTGTCTCTGTGGCTATCCTGGACACAATGGCTGATCTCAGCATATCTTCTGTGATATTTACTCCTGTAGAGTTGCCAGAAGAAATTAATATAATCTTTTGCAATCAGCAACAGCAAGGTGTTCCTTTTCTGTGGCATGTTTTTAAACAAATATGGAAGAGGTGTTTGTAAAGCAGAGACCAGATAGCTTTCACTGGTTGAAAGTACAACCACCTTCATCATCACAGTTCATCTGCACTAAAATATGAGATGTGTGTCCCTTTGAAACACTGCACAAACAGTTTCTGTAAAAAAAGTATTTTCTGTTTATTAGGAAAGTTCAGGATTGACATTTTCTTTTAAAATTATAATGAGAACAAAACATAAAAGAAAATCAGCAACCTAGCCCAGACTCCCTGCTTAGGTGTTATGATGTGCAACTGTTGAAATTATGACCACATGGTTTGAAGTTGTATCTTGTGTGCTGACTTTACCTAATAGAGATGTTCATTCTCCTGGAACATCTGTATTAGGTGCTTTTTATTGATTATCACACGTTTATATACATAAGTTCTTTTGGAGGCTATAGGTTACTTTTGCAAACATATATGTGTCTTTTAAAATGTCTTTTAAAAGGCCATCTAGTGTTAATATGACCATTAAATACAGGGAACAAAGACTCAGTTCTTCAGACACCGACATGTACTAGAACAAACAAAAGGAACACAGAAAACAATAGAATCACTGATTACATACTTAGCCTTAGGAAGGTCAACAACATAAAAACAAAACAACTTTCATTCCAGAAACTATTTCCAGCTTTATTGGCTTTGGATCATGTAGCTACAGGGGGTTTTTCCTATTGATTTCTGTCTCAGCTTGGGCTGTGGACTAGGAGTCAGATGGCTAACCTGCTAGGCAAACCTATAACTGCACTGTGCACAGTTCCATTCTACATCTTTTCCTAGATGTGAAGGTTAGTGACTATAGAATTTGTTTTCTACTCCTCTGTTCTATAGGACTACCACAGAGCCCTGGACTGGTAGATTGTTGGCTATTTCTTGGGAAAAGTTCCAAATTTTAATTTTTTTTATTAACCATTTCAATATTTCTTCCTTCCACCTGGCTTGAACACTTATACCCCAATGGGGTCTTTATGGGCTTTGCAGCACCTAGGGCAATACAGCTTTTTGGCAGCTATTAAGAGCTATGGACTCTCTGCCTGCCTTTCCTTCTGCATGTCATATTAGTATAAGCTAGTGTAATTGACTGTAGCTGGCATATGTTTCCAATGTTGTTTAGTTGGCACAGCGAAGGGACTTCCTGAAGAAAAGCGAATTTTTCCATAGTGTTTTCAAGTCTGCCCATGTAAACTTTTAATTGCCTGGAACCTGTATGTTGGAGCAAGGCTCTGACCAACAGGCAAGCAGATCTCACACTGTTCTAACAGATGTAGATGAGCAGAGACTGCCAAGTGAGTGTATTTGCATCTATTGAGTTAACTGAAAGCATAATTTTCAGCAGAAAAGGCTATTTACAGTTTACATAGCTGTAGGCTTAGGACTATTTTATTGCCTTTTAGATGATTTTTTTTTTAAGTCAACATCTCTGTAAACTTTTAGTTTGGTGTTATCTTAGAGTGGAACAGGGCATTATCATTGAAAAATGCTTTGTTCCTTTTAAATGTGCCTTCCCTCTTTTCTCCCTTTTAATTCAGCATCTGAAACTAACTAAGCCAATCTTCTGCATTCCTGCCGAGCTTCATCTGACGAGGTCAGCAGTCTTGTTCTCTGCATATTTTTTTGCACAACAGGGGTACTCACAATATAGTGCAACACCCCCAGTAAGGGTGATGCTACATGGATTCTTAAAAAGAAAAGCATGTGCGACAATTTGGCTTGAATTCTTTGAACACATTGCTGGATTGTTAATGCGTGGGAAAAGAGTGGTCATAGAATCCGTCTGCATTTCACAACTGCTCCTGGTGCCACATTACACTACAGAGTGATTTCTTTAGTAAGTTAGAGAGCACATTACAAAGGGTAAATGCATTGAATTGGATTAAAAACTGCCTTGTAAAGAGGAAATATTTTGTTCTGGAGAAGAGCGGACAATTCAGGAGGACAACCAGTAGTCTCAGGGTTGCCACAGCAAAGCTTAGTATTAATAACACTGATGATGATGCATATTAATAATAATACTTTGCACTTCTATAGCACTTTGTTTTTTTCAGAGTGCTTTACAAACATCTAATTAATCATTATCTAATTAAGAATGACTTTGAAAGGGGCTGAGGGGCGTGTATGACAATATTTAAAATGTGCCTTTGTTTGATAATGGCACAAAATAGTAGGAGGGCAGCAGCCACAAAGGCACAGAGCACACGCATTCAAAATGTTTTGGATAGATGAGGTTTATGGTCTGATAATTGGCTTATGCAGTTCAGCATAGAGAAGTATAAAGTAATGAGAGAAGGGAGGATCAAAACTATCCACAGAGACTATAGCCTAAAATGAAGCACAATACAAACCAAGAATAGACTTGGACGTGATAATGGATAATGCAGTAAATCCCTTTCTACAGTGTTTGGCAGAAGCGGAAAAGGCCTTGGGATTTACATTGTATATATAATCAGTGTCTTTTTCTGTTAAATAGGGCAGTAACGAGACTACATTAGGAATATCGTGCATTTCTGCTCTTCTCAAGCCAAATTCCCTATGAATTTACCTGCCACACAGCTCTCATCAGAATTACAGAGGCCATAATTTGACCTCATATTGTTAATGTTGATCTTACTGCTAAAGAAATTCAGGGCCAAATCTAGATGTCATTTAGCTATAGATCAAGCTCATGGGCAGAGAAATAAGTTAGCGTCTGCAGATGCTTATATCAGTGCCCCATTCATCTCCTAACACAGTGAACTGGTGTCTGTTTGGAGGGACTAAAGGGGTTCCTTCACATCACTGTATCAAGCAAATGCAGAATTTTCTTCCCTCTGTAAGATTATGCTGAGGGAAAAGTGCTAGAAAGGGACATGATCATACATGGAGCCAACACAGTATAAAACCAAGCATGACAGCTGATTCATGACTATGTAAATTGATATTCAAAGTCACTGCAAACCAAATGACACTTAAGTTTGAAAGAGTAGATGACTTCCTCCTTCACTTTCATCTCCCCACACCAAGTTCCCTGAAATCCCTCTGAATATTGCAGGAACATTTGGTATTTGTAGGAGACAGCATATCTAATGAGTATCAGCTGAATCAACTCTACTTATTATAGGAAGGACATTGCTGATAATAAAAAGGTGCAGCAAAGGCCATACAAAATGATTATGGGTCTGAGTGCATAAGTTATGAAGGAAGACTGGCTTAGAGAAAAAGAGGCTATCTTGGAAGTATATGTGACTCTGAAAGGATCAGATAAATACCAGCAAACTGATTAGAATAGTAATTAATTTCTCTAAAATACCGAAGGTTTTGTTCAACATGTGCAGGGGAAGAAGCTTTCACGAGAAGAAATGCAGAGAGATGTTGGTGCAAAAGAAACACAGAGAAAAAACAGCAATTAAACACAACGCAAGCATACTCAGGAGAGCAGTCCCACGTGAAATGAGCATCGTGACTCAGTTTGATGAAGAAAAAGGATCCAGTTTCTGAGCAAAAAATGCGTGATGTGTGCGAGTTTTTCCGTTACACTCTCCAACTATCTCACACTTGTGTAGTTTAATTCCCACTTCTAGTCATGTATGCAATTAAAGAATTTATACCCTGGAGAAAGAGTGGTGTCAGGTGGCTCTACCCACAGCAGAAGTATTGTGTAGATGTAATTGCAGCTACCGAGGGACTCTCAAATATCTCAAACTCAGTTTTCCCTCAGCAGGTTACAATTACTCTTATCCTATTTGTACTTCTGCAGGGCATTGGTGGAAGTGGAGTCTTAATGTATCAGGTTACCTGCAATAAATGGTTCTAAGCACTCCAGGTCATATTCAAAACCTTTAGAACAAAAGACCATAAGCCTGAAGAACTGCCAAACCCACAGGGAGAGAACAGGGGAGATGAAGGGCATTGTCCAAGTCCTCAAGATGAAGTGCTTCCAGCAAGTTTGAGGAAATAGATCACAAACTATTAGAGAAGAATGCAAAAAAAAAAATCTTGAAATTTTGTTTTCAGTCTTATGTGAGATAAAATTAATTCTTAAAGAAATCTAGTAATCAATTTGACTCTGAGAATGTGAACCTCCACCAAAAAGACAATGCAACTCAACTCGTGGGCTGAGAAAAATATTGTTTGATAGGAAAAGTAAAAGCAGCCTGTGCAAGCAAAGCAAAACAAGGAATGACTTCTCCCTTCCCATGGACAGACATGGTGTTCAGCCATCCCCAGAACAACAGGGCTCCATTACACATTATGGTGACTTGGGAAAACAAACACCACCACTCTGAATGTTCTTCCTTCTTCCTCCCCTCAGCTTTACATGCTGAGCATGACACTCTGTGGTCTGGGAAATCCCTTGGGTCAGCTGTCCTGGCTGTGTCCCCTCCTGGCTCCTTGTGCAACCACAGCTGCCCTTAGCAGAGCACCCTGAGAAGCAGAGAAGACTTTGATGTTGTGTAAGCACAATTCAGCAATAGATAAAACATTGGTGCGTTATTAACATGGTTTTAGTCACAGCACCATGAGCTACTATGAAAAAAGTTAATATCCCACCCAAAACCTGTTCATAGCCTCACTTTCTATGGCCCACAGTTCTTTTAGCTCATCTTCCCCATTTTCTTTACAAGGTTAGTCAATGTTATTTCCTCTGAATAAAACATAGTTAATTTTTTTTTCCTTAATGAAACTTTATTTAGAAAAAAAAAATTATAGAAAAATAAAAACAATTTTATAACTCAACATGATTCTATAAATATATTTTAATTTGTATATTTGTATATTTAATCTTTAGGAGTATCCCCCCCAAAAAAATCCTAGAATCCAAATGTTAATAAAGAGCTAAAACATCCTTTTTGCAAAATGTATAGCAAGAAGTGAGAGACAGAAAAAAATTAATGAAAAGTCAGCAAGTTCAAATTCTTTACATTCTTCACATTCTTCTTTCACAGCAAATGGGTAGATTAAAGGAAATTTTTATGCAAGCTTTTTAGAAAAAAAAACCCTGCTAATGTCAAGTAAATGAATTTGGGGCTGTCAAAGAAAATTTGATAATATGGTTTCTAGATGATTCATTTGTTAATGTGCAAAGTATGAATAGAGTCTCTAACCCAAGTGTGTGTCCACAAATTTGACATGCACCTGGCATCAAAGGACATCCTGACAGAACAACTTAAAGTTCTCATCTCTAAGAATAAAATTAAATTAAATTTAAAAATACATAGCAATTACCACACTGAGAAATTCAGAGGGAGAAAAAAAATGCATTAACTTTTCCACTAGACAAGATCTTAGAAAAATATGACAACTCATACTGTCTACGATGCAGGCAATGTCATTTATCAAATCCAGGTAAAATGATAGTGAAGGCAAGAATTCAGACTTGCATTTAACTTTGTGTTATTTTATTAGACTTCATCCATTTGGTATTGTTATTGGACCATATCAAAAGCAAATTTAGCGTTAAAATTGATTTTTTCTCGACATAAAAAAAAAAAAAAAAGGAGGGGTTTGTAATGAACAGTTCAGGTGTGGAGTCTAATATTACAAAATATGAACTTCCAAGGAAGAATATTTTAATGCAGTTAAAAGTAAAAGCGTCTTTCTCGTTATGGCAGACATACAGTGACATAGGTATTATATACTGTGCTAACATATTAAAATACAAACCAACTTTTCTGTGTCAGTGGAAAGGTGGAGGTTTAATATGTTTGTCAGCTTAGATACATACACATATATGAAGTGCTTACACCTACCAAAAAAAAACTTTTTCCCCCTGTCATTTTCCTCTTTTTTTCTTCCTAGTTTCAGTAAAATTAGTCAAGGTCCAGACAATAAACAGCTTAGTTAAAAAAATATGTAGGCCATTAGTCTTAAGATTCAGCTAAACCTCTGTGGGCTTTCCTGAATTTCCCAGGAGAATTTTTAAAACCTCACATTTGTAAGACCTCAAATTCTAACCCTGTTAATTTAAGCCAGTCAGTGAAGAAAAGACATAAGTAGTTCACTCCTCCATATCCCTTCTCATCTCTCACACTTAACTGGCCTAAAAAACTGGGGAAGAAAGGCACAGGTAGTGTTAGAGGGAAGAAACAGTGGTGTTTTAAAAAGCATTACAGAACGAAAAACACAGTGGTGGAAAACACCTCATAGCCAGAAGACAAGACAAAAATATGGCCTTTCAGCAAGAGAGACTGAGGATAAGCCTGCAGACTAGGTAAAAACCTTCACCCTAAAACAATGAAGAAAATAGCCTAAGGTGTAGAGAGACAGGAAATATACTGAATTTGTTGGTTGTGACGTAGCTGTGGTCTGCTGGTGACAGGAAAGACTTTGTGCCATGTCAACTCCAACAGAGCTTTCCTGCATCATTACTGTAACAAAAGAGATGCATTCACAGAAACTGATATTCAGGTGCCTGGCTTACTGGGCGATCAAGAACAAATAGTTAAACTGCAACCTTTTTTGAACAGTGAGGAAAAAAAGGTTACGGTTTATGATCTATGAAGAGTGGCATGGTTCAAATATAGAGTAATAGGCTGCTCCTAGTTCTAAACTGTGTTACATAAAACCATAAAAAACAATTTTCTGTCTCTGTTCGTTTATATACTAGCATGTGGTCTCTTTATTTGTCTTTCATCATTTTCTGTGTATCATTCTTCTTTTAAAGTGGAAATAAAATCACTGACTTAAGAACCTAACCTTTTACTGAAGACTTGCAGCCCAGAATTCAGCTCTTGAAAAAACTCTAGATTTATACATTTGAGTATGACATGTTCTAAGGAGATTTTAATTTGATTTCATCATGTGATCTTATTTCACTCTTCACACATATCCTGCATTCCTAGTAGCTGCATGGAGGCAAAGAATGAAATACTGACTTGAGGGAGGGAAAAAAGTGTTTTCAGATTATATCTGAAATGAAAAGGAATCCAAGTGACAGATATGGAGGTTGTCATGGAGGCCACAAGCTTCAGAGAACATTTTCACATTAGCAGTGGCCAGAATATGAAAAAAACCTCCCAATTACCTTTTGAGTTTTTTATACTCAACGTTTGTTTTCATGATGTTCACTGAAATAGACAATTGAGCTGAAATTAGGAAGCTCTTTCAGAAGTTTGACTCTTCTAACTGTTTTGCATGGGTGTGTTAGTGTCCCTCTGGCTTTCCACTGAATCCCAACAACTTAGTTCTTTTGTTTATAAAATGTTACATGTGCCAAAAGATGCACTGTTTTGTTCTAATGCGACAAGTAGCAAATGACAGTGCTATGGGGAATTCCAAAGAAAAGGAAAACAAGCACAAAATGCTAATGTGCTTCTACATTGCTTTTTCAGATTAGAGGATCTGCCACAGATATTTTTGACTACTATTGCACTGTGGATAATTTTGATAGAATTATATGCTTATAGAATAATTTGATTTGGAAAGGATGTCTGGGGATCTTTGGATCCAACCCCCAGTATAAAACAGGGCGAAATTAGAGTACGTAGAAGAGCACTTCCACCAGCTGAGTACTGAGCATCTCTGAAGGCAGAGATCTCACAGCATCTTTGGGCATCCTGCTCCAATATTTGCCTATCCTTATGTAAATGTTATTCTTCATAAATCAAATTATCTGTAGTTGCATCTTCCGTCCTGTGCTACTTGTTCTTTTACCACACTCCTCTGAAAGGAGCCTGACTCTATCTTCTCTGTGGGTTGTGGAAGACAGCAATTAGATCCCCACCATCCCCTTTAGATTTCTATTCCCCAGGTTAAGCAAGCCAACTTAATCAGCCTCATTTCCCCTGTCATATTCCACACCACCATATTCCTAACCATCTTAATGACCCTTCACTAAATAATTTACAGTTTGTTAATATCTCTTTGAGTGGGGGCCCAAAAAGATCATAATCTTTTTTCATGTGAAATGTTTCATGTGACAAGGTGACAGAGAAGTAAGAAACATCTTCCAAATAGTGGTGCTGTACCAGGCATCTTGACTTCAGGAACAGATTCATAGAAATGTAGAACTCCCGATTTAAGAAAAAGCTAAAGCTAAAATGGCATTAGAATGTGCTCTCATTATTGAGGTGAGAGGGAACAGTCCTCCAACATTACAGTTTTAGCTGCTCAAAGACATGTACGCTGAAAACTTCTGTAATTTTTGATCCGGAAGAGTAGAACAGCAGAGTAACTTAAGTTTTAACAGCTAAATTGAGTAAAGGAATTAAATATTGCCTAAACTGGACCATTTATAAATCTGACCATAGGTGGCATCAACAGAATGAAAGTTAAAACAATCCAAATTCAGAGAGATGCAGTTTTGCAGTTCAGCATGAGAGGTACAGAACTGCATTGTGTTGTGAAATGATGTACAAATGTATCTTTTTTCTAATAGATAGTCCTACACACCAGGTTTTCTGCAGTAAACTGGGACATTAAATGGGTTAGAGACCAAACGATGCAAGCACTCTATCAAAAATCATCCTGCTGATGAAACTTCCCAGAAGATGGAGTTTCAGTTTCATTTGAGTGTCAGTAATTTGTTCTGTAATTTCTCATTACAAAAATGCATGAGGTCAGTGCCCAACCATTGTTTTAAGGGAAAATCTTAAAAAAAAACACCACTTGTTTTCAATTTGCATCAGTATCCAGATTCTGTGGTCTCTACACTGTGTTTATTTTAACCCTACTGACTACTCTGTATCTTCCAACCTCTTGCAGCTAAACACACTCCTGATTAGATGCTCCAGCCATTGGCTTCACCTCAGCAATGTATTCCTCTGGCTTGCCCTGGGTGTGCATGTGTGGGCAGAGGGGAGGACAGGCAGTGAAAATTGGACAGTTTTAACACACCATTAGAGCATCCAAGCCTGAAGTCATAGTGTTTAACGCTTGGAATGGGATGGTCAAGCAAAATACTATCATTTTTATCTGGAATCTGGGAATAAAGCCAACTCAGATAAAACAGAAAAAAACCCAAGCCCTAACTAATCTGACAGCTGTGGCAAAGCATATTGATAGCAAATGCCAAGCAGGCCAAAAATTCAAATGCTGTACTGCAAATGGAATATGCTTATACTGTATATTGATGATGTATGCAGGCAGCTGAATAGGTGTGGTGTATAAATGAGTGGCAGGTAGACATTTCAGGGACCACACCTGTAATAACATTACGTTCTCTCAAGGATGCCTGCAGGTACATTACTAGAGTTCCAGTTTGGATTTGCAAATTTTTTCTGGATATGGGCATTTGAAAGGATTTCCTTGTCTCCTTTATGTGGATAACAAAACTCAAAGGACATGCTTGAAAACCTAGAGGGGGTGTTCCAGATTTCGTGATCGACAATTGTCCTGCTGCTCTTCTACAAGACAGAGTTGCACTGTTCAGGCAATTTTGCAGAAAAGACATTTTATTTGGAATAAGTTCTCTGACATAGAGACTTCTGTATATACTGAAACAACTTCAGAGCTAATGCAAGATAAACAAAGGATATTGGTGTACTCTCTTGCAATATTATGAGATCCTGACACTGCCAACAAGGCAGTCAACACCAGCCCCAGTGGAAGAGAGATCCTTGTGACACTAAGTGTGAGGCTTAGTTTATGATTTGTGGAAGAGAGCCTGAGATTAAGATGCTCTGGTCACACACGGAATGAATAAATTTGAAAGAATAAATGAAACAGGTAAGCCAACTTCAGAGTTCAGCCTATGATAACTAGTATTTTGACTAACACAGCAGTCTGAGGACTCATAATAAGATAATTTCTCTTCATCAGAAATAAACTGTGCATTTTATTTTCTAAGTGTGAAATCCCAAAAGGGACTCAGATAGGCTTTATATTATTACTTAGGTGAGAAACCTGATATGAGTGTCCTTGGTTTACCTGTAATAGATTTTAGATATGCTTGTACTTCATCGCACTTAATATATCAGCTTATTCTTTCATTTATAATCTTGTTTTATACAGAGAGTATGCCAAAAACAGAAAACTAAAAGAGTGGGTTGAATTTGTGTTTGGAATTTCCCCAGATTTCTCTTTCACTGAGGGTTTCATAATGTTATTTCTTTTTAATTATAGTCCAGCAACCACCTCTTAGGACCTAAACCTGTTAACGTGGAGGTTCCTTCAGCTGAGAGGGGGTATGTAGGCTTGAATATGCCTATTGCAAAGAAATCAGTTCATCCAGCCTAGTCACCTACCGATTTCAGATTAATTACCAGTTTGTTCTACTGTCTTGCATGGGAGCTTCCATGTCTCCCTGTGGGGAACTACTCCATCTTTTCATAGTTGTCATTGTTACGTGGACTTTCCTGCCACCCATTCTAATTTCTTTTTCCTTGATTTTGTATTTTCCATTGCATTCCCCAAAAGGACTCACAACTGTACCTCTGTTTGAATCTCCTTTTGTAGTTTCTTACCCCATGTCTGTTTTTTCAGTATTTCTATGAAGCTTGTTCTGTATCCTCTGTGACTTTGGCAGTATCACCTCTGCCTGATCTGTCATCCCGAAGCTCACAGCTCTAAAGCATCCCCATACCTTCCACCTTCCAGCCAAATATATGATCCCATCTATAATTATCTCATTTAATGAGGCTTCTGCCAGTTTTCCGTTGATATGGCAATTTCCAAAGGAAAGAGGTTTCAATTAACTTTTTATAGTTTTGTACTTGCTGATCTTATTTATTTTGAAATGTAATTTTAACCAGAAAAATTGTGTCTGATCCTACTTTGACATCACTGAAGCTTCACCTATTTCATGAATATATATTGGGGGTATGAACAGAAATAGCAAAATAAATGATCATTTATTAGGAAGCTCTGTTTTGGCCTGCAGTGAGTCTATTCTGGAGCTGTCTGGAACTGTCTCTGTTCAACAAGGGGCAGCCCCTCTAGTCTCTTTTCACAAAGTCCAACCATGCAGTCTCCCCTCTACCAAAACCTTGCCACAGACAGCTACCACAAGGTCTCATTACAGTGTTGACAACATTTTGACTGTCAGTAAAACACATGGGGACCCAGGAGGATTCAGTAGGGTGATCCTAGTACTCTAGACCTTCAAGAGATAATCTTTCTAGCTCAAGATGTAAGGAAGGTCAGAAGCCATTTTTTTTTTCAAAGAGTTATAAAATATTATGTTTTGTTCTTTTTTGTGTACTCATATTTTCCCTGGAAAACCATAAAGAATGTGATGATGGCACTTGTTTTCCTTTATTTATTTGCAGCATGTTGTATTGTGCACCAATAAAAGTCTGTGCCTGGGCAGCAAAGAGAAGTCTGCCAAGTCCCTGGATGCGATGGCAAAGGATGAGGAACCCTTCCAAGAGGAAAAAAGATGAAACTGGAAATGGCTGAAGGCTAACAGAAAATTTGAGGGATGACAGGGACAACAAAAGCAACTGAGGCACACCAGGATCTCACCATGGGAGATATTATTGTGGACTTTCAGTACTTAAAGGGGGACTATAAGATAGATGAGGATAAACTTTTTTGCAGGACCCATTGCAAAAGGACAAGGGGTAATGATTTCATACTAAAATAGATTTAGATTAGATACAAGGAAAAAGTATTTTACAATAAGAGCAGTAGAAAATTGGAATAGGTTTCCCAGAGAAGTGGTAGATGCCCCATCCTTGGAAATGTTTAATGTCAGGTTGGGTGAGGCTCTGAGCAACCTGGTCTAGTTGATGTCCCTGCTCATTGCCAGGGGGTTGGACTAGATGATCTTTAAAGGTCCCTTCCAACCCAAACTGTTCTATGATTCTAAGATGAAAGACTTGTTTCCCGTTCCATTGTTCTGGATTTATCTGTCAAAACTATGAGGGGTGGCCTCTGTGACAACAGACCAAGAGGCTGCCTTGTGCTGTACAGAGTTGTGCACATCAGCTCTACTAAAGACCCACTGCAGGACACAGATAAGTCTCTTGTGAAGTTTGTAGTATCTCTGTGAAAACATACTTAGGAAGGATAATCAAATGCCAGAGGAAGAGGAAACCTCTGCACTGTGTGAGCAGTGGAGATGGGGAGCAAGCAAGCAGCTGGGTAGGTGCTGGGCTGCAAGCCAAGTCCAGCCCAGGGGATCTGTAAAACTTTAGAGGACGTAGCAGAGCTTAACATCTTCTTAGCCTTTTCTGGGTTCTTGTTGTTGGCAGATCCACCTTAATGCCTGAGGTTTTATCATCACCAAACAATGTGAACCACTCCTGGCTGCATTTGCACATCTTGATGAAGCCTACGTTTACTCACTGAAAAGAGAATCCCTGCTGTGGATAGTTTGAACAGATCTCATAAGGCGAATGGAAGGGCACAATTTTAAATTGCTATCTCTTTGTAAAATTTCAAATAATTGAAATTCACCTCTTTATTTTATGCCCCATTTGGTTTTAACCCTCAGAGGTAGTACCTACTGACACTCATGATCTGAGCCTGACTTTTCTCATTTGTTGACTCAAATTGCCCATACATGAAAATTTAAGATAATTTGAGGATTTTCTAGGGTATCCTGTCTGGTCTTCAGCTACCAAGCTAGTCTTGTTTCTCTAGGTCTTGTATGTACTTGATGCTGTCCTCATTAAGTCTAGGACATTGAAAAATACACTAGGCACAAATATTTGGGAACCAAGCTAAGCTCTGAGTGTCCTTTTTAGGATGGTTCTTCAAATTATATAAATTCACAGTTGAAAGTAGAAGAAAACATTGGAAACAAAATAATTTCCGATGGTGAAAAAATACAGTTGTTCCCAAAACACATTTTATGTCTTGCTATGTATAATTGCATAATACTATGTAAGGTTTCAGTATTCACTTACAAGTTAAACAACCAGGCACAATCCATGTGACCTCAGGTAGATAACTGCGATGCAGAGGGTTACATTTGGACCACTGCTGTCTGTATCATCAAAGAGGTGCAGATGCACATTATCCTAATATACTGTGTTTAGTCTTCCTAAATATACATTAAACGAGCCTGATGGTCACTACTGAAAGCAACTATTGCATAATCAACAGATTGACTACTGAGGGAGTAAAAGGGGACAACTGTCAGTATGTAAAGTTAAATGTGGTGAATGCCATATCTAAAGGCTCTGAAAAATGTAAGCTCACTGTCTTAAGAATTTATGCAGATCCAAGTTTCTACAACTGATTTATTTTAAGAAGGAGGGAAACGCTCACTGACTACGGTTTGTTGCTCTCATTTGCTCTGTAATTTTCCAAGATGAGAAACAAAATGAGAAAAACAGAACTTGTCTAGCAGTACTTCATGATCTAATTGAAAGTGTTCAGGGAAGGAATATGATAAATATAGAGAAGCCAACGACCAAGGTGAGTTCCCAAGATAAGACTGAAATATAGAAATTTGAGTCCTTGATATTGAGCTCTGAAAGATGCCAAACATACTTCCAACAGAAAACACCAAGGGATAAGAAGTTACTCAAGATTTTATATTAAAGTTTCAAGAGGTGTCATTTCACTAACACTGGAACATTTTTCATTGACAAGTTGGTGAGAAAAACATTGACTTCTTTTTCTTTTCTTTTCTTTGCTCTGCACTGCTTATGAACGTATTACATTGGCCTTTAGGAAAAATAAAGCTATGCTTGGGATTTTTTGCTCACTATTTTATTCAGACTTACAGAATAAAAAAAAGAAAAAACAAAAATCTACCAAACCATTATATTAAAATAGTTTATAAAGACTTAGCACAAGGCATTTGAATATTATGAGAACAATGGATATTTTCTGTATACGTAAAATATTTTTTTTAAAAAATCTGAATATTTTGTCTTCAGGCTGATTAGACTTTAGGTTCATTAAAAAAGTAGACAAATGCCATATTCAAGATTATTAGTTCTGAATGCAGAAAGCATTTTCTTCTATGCCTATGAGGTACATTGTGGAAATCACAGTTTGATTTGATGAGGAAACTTTCCATTGCTCATTCAACCCTTAGGACAATTTCAACTTCTCTGCTGCAGTCATTGGCACCTTAAAGGTTTTATTAAATAATTTACTGTTTATACATGTTTTATCAGACTTGATCAAAACAAACCTAATTCTTGCTCACATTTGCTTTACTATGTGCCTACATTTGGGTGAAATGCCTTATATCTGCTCCAGAATTTTCTACCTAACAGTATGTAAGCCTGGGAATAAGGAATGCACTGTTTGCAGCAATTTTATATTCAAGAACCTCACCCACCACACAAGTGACATGTGCCAATGAATTTAATTCTTTAGATTGCTTAATACAGAAATAATTATTAGTGTTTTACAGTATTTGGACTGTAACTGGTTATCTACCAGAGGGATTGCTGACTTAAACTTTACAACCTGCTTTTTTCTACCATGTGATTCATTTAATCATAAACTTAGTATGATTTTTCTGACTCTAGGCACAATACAGCAAAATATGTAAGAACAGATTTAACTGTAAGTATGCAAATGTTTCCACAGACTCCAAGTTAAGCATATATTTAAGTGGTCTGCTGTCTCAGAGCCTAAGTAAATCTTGATTCTTGATCTAAAATTTGCTTTTCATACACATCTGTGAGCTTAAATTCATGCAATTCTTAAAGAATAAAAAGTTCAGCTACAAAAGTTACCAACAAAAGGTAATTCACCATTGTTTGAAATTCACAAATATGTTTGCTAATCATTTTTTCAGTATTTGCCCATGTCTGTTCAAATGTCTGGGTTTTGGCTTTTCATCTATTTCAGGAATATTTTAAGCAAGCTATGCAAAAGTCTTTTTTTTTTTTTTTTTTTTGTGCTAGTCTGGCATAATGCAGGAAGGTTGAAGGTTCTTCTTTTCTTTTCCTTTTTTTTATTTTGTTATGCCTTCATGTAAGCTGTGGAAAGCTTAAATCACTTAAACTTCCTTCTAGGAGTATCCGTTTTTCATCTAGGACTCTCTGTTTTTCAAAGAGTTCATTCAGATGTAGCTTATATTTCAGGTGTGTTGTTAGCAAAGATACCTTTGTTCATATAAATGTCACTGCTTTACTAGATCGGGTAAATCTCTAGCTGTTTATATTTCTTTTAACGTGAGTAGCTAGAGGCTTTCCATCCCAACATTACCTAATGAGCTGCCCTGTTTCTTCCTTTTTACTGTGTCCTTACTGAAATACAAGCACCTTCAATATTAATTGGAGGAGAAATGGCATGTGTGTAGAAGCTTACATCACAATTGCAAAGCTTAATTTTTTATGATTTTAAAATAGCCACTCATCCCTGACTTCAGATTAAAATACTAGCATTAAAGGATTTTAGCCTTCAAAGGCAGTATAATTTAATCTAAATATTCTTCCAACATATAATGAAACCACTGTAAATACTCTCTGGTGATTGCCCTGTCTTTCCATTTCCAGTGCTGTGTCTGAGGATAGATAAAATGACCTCTTACCTGAGAGAGAAATGAAATGCAACGGAAAAACAAACTAACAAATATGAAGCATTTGTTAATGAACGGGAAAAATGTTCCCTTTAAAAATATACAAATTGGCATAAATCACATATCTAATTCTCTTCATTTTTGATTGGAGAACTAATAAACAGAAAAGATCAGCACAAAGTATTTCAAGTTATTGTATGAACAGGTTAACACCAGTACTGCCTGCTCTCAATAATTTACCTGCAATGGGGTAATTTAAGTTTGCTGCTTTTTCTCTTGATTTACAATGAAAAGTTTTACATTCCAAACATACCGTTAATAAAATAAACAAATATTGAGTACTCCAGAAAGCTATCACAAGGGTTGTCAGCTACACAGAAACCTGTGACCCTTTATAAATGTCCATCATATGAAATGTGATTGTTCTAGTTCTGTTATGCAGAAAGGCCAAAAAAGAGGAACTTCTTTATTTTTCTTAAAACATTCATTGATTTATATACTTCTATCATGGCTTTTATCAGTCCTGTTTTCTGACTGCTCTATTTTATTTTATTTTTCACTAATATGACCAGAAGACCGCAGTATCCAGGGTGAGGGAAATTATAATTTATACAATGTTGTGAAATTATCATCAGGACTGTTTTATATCCTAGTCCTTACTATAGGACAACATGTGATATTTTGTTTTGGCTACGCCTCCTCTCAACAGAAGATCTCCCCACGGGGTCTGCAGGAGTTTGTTAACAGAGCCTTCCTCTCCTGTTCTCGTTTCAGCAGTTTCAGCCATTTGCTGCTCTCATGTCTCCTTTAGCTATTTGTCTTCAGTGAACAGTGAGAGAAGAAGAACAAGGATGAAAAAAAAGTCCAGCAGCAGCTCCCAGATACAGCCATTCCGTCACCTCTATCCTCCTCTACATGGTGATTGGCCAAAGCACTCAACTCACTCTGGGTTTGTCCTACATCTCCCTGAAGTACCTCCACTGCAGTGACAAGGGAAGGTGCAAAGCAACGACAATATGTTGAGCAGGGAGAGGAGAAAGAAAACATCTGGCTTTGAAATATGAGGTGAGAGAAGTGTAGGGAGAGAGCAATGGGGTTTTTGTGAGGTGACGGAAGTCTGACAAGCACATGGTGAAACCACGGTAACAAGATTGTTCCAGGACTTGATGTGAATCACAAAGCTACCAAAATGACAGAAGGTTTATTTGTTTGGGGAGTTAGAGTTTATTTTTAACTCATAATTACTTCAAATTATTCTCTTTTTTCAATTGGGTTTGAAATTTAATTTACATTTGTAATACCTAAACAAACACTCCTGAACATTGAATTCTTCATTTCTTTCCAGTGAAATAATTGCATCACATTCAAGTGTTGTCATTTTACACAGTTCATCTCTTCACTAGCTCATTAATAACTGATATATCAAACTATGCAGAACATGGTGGTTTTCATCAGGAACCTCTATATTCAAGAGTACAGACAAAGTTTAACTCACCAAATGTTTTGCCTGCCTAAAAGTGGAATACGTGGTCCAAACTAGTCACCCAGGCTCCCTTGAGAGGGTGGATCACCATGAAGCACTTCCACAAGGTGAGACATTTCATCCTGAATAAAATGATTTGTCCCTTGTTTTCTGTCACTTAAGCAGTTTCTGGCACGTAAGTGCAATTCACCTCTAATGTATTAGGGCTACTTCATTTCCTTGAAAGCCTCCTTCAAGGGGTTTCATAAAAGGCTTGTTGAAATTCCAAATTAGTTATAATAACCACCTTCGTGTGCATATGATTTAGTTCAAACACTTGGAAGCCAGAGATGTGTGATTTTCTTTTATGGCAGACGTATTTCTTCAGCTTTGCCATTTTATACCAATCAAGGTGTTCTGTAAACAAAATAAATCTTCATTTATAATTCAAATTTTCTTTTCATACTGAAGCAAATCTGAAACTTACAATTTCTAACACTTTTTTAAAAGGTGCTTATAATTTCTCCATCAAACTCCTCAGCTGGAGTTGATTAATTTAATGAGGGATTATGTCTATTTTGACAGCATTTTCTTTAAATTCCTTCAGCATGTCATCTAGTCTTGATACCTTGTCACCCTCCAGCACCTCTCCAGAACTTTAACCACTGCTGCCACTTCCTTTTATTGACTCCAAAAGTTATTTTAGGGTATGTATTTTTCCATCATGCTTAGTGATGAAGACAGTCTGAAAGAAATGTAATTATTTCTTGACAACACTACCATCTTTAAGCACATTAATTTATAATAGTGAGTATCAGAGTGGAGTGCAGGTTGAGGAGGAGGAAAGGAAGTGAGAATCCAGATCCATTCCTCTTGAGTATTTGAAGATATGCTGGAACTTCATTGCCAGCAGGTCGAGGGAGGTGATCCTGCACCTCTCCTCAGCCCTGGTGAGGCCACATGTGGAGTGCTGTGCCCAGTTCTGGGCTCAGAACAAGAAAGACAAGTAGCTACTGGAGAATGTTCAGTGGAGGATAGCAAAGATGATCAAGGGACTGAAGCATCTCCCAACCATTTTATTATTGGGTTGGAACCAACTCAAGCATGTGTGAGGGGGCAGGGCTCAAGTAGCCCACATGGCAGCTCATGGGGCAGCCCCGTAGCCGCTGTCAGTCAAAAGGGCAGCCTGGGAGCCTGCTCACCCCATGCCCCCTGGTACCTCTAACCCAGCTTCTGAGAGGCTACACCACCCCTCTATCTAGCCTGGAGGCACAGGTTGGTCAGTCAGAAGTCCCATCTGGGAGGACTGGACATAGGAGCCAAAGCTCATAAGTACAGGAACACATGGTCTCCATCTCCCTCTCTCTCTCCTGGGACCTGCCTCCACCATGTGAAGTTGGACTTCCATAGGACTCTTCAGTGGTAGGTACTTTTTTTCTTCTCTTAATTTTTTTCTTTCTCTTTCTTTACTTCTGTGTCTTCTCTTAATATTTTTCTTTCCTTAATCTTTTAATCTCTTTTCTTACTTAATATGTTGGGTTACTTAAAACCAATGGGTTGGATTTTGCTAAGCTGTGTGGGTTAGCATGTGCTAAGCCGATGCTTTGTGGAATGCTTTGTTTTGGCTGTATGTTACCCTTTTAAACTTTTGCCAATATCCTTATTTTCTCCCATATTTCATGAGTAAGAGTATCTCCTGAGAAAATGTGCAGGGCTCTCCACGATCTCAAGGTATTAAAGAACCAGAGGCTCTGCAAAAGTTCAGTGGGTGAATTTTTTGAGCCTTGTATATTTTTAAAAGTAAAAAGCCTGGGTGAGCTTGTGGCTCCAGGGTCTTACATGAGAGAAGGCTGAGACTTGGGCCTGTTCAGCCTCGAGGAGACAACCAAGAGAGGACCTCATCAGTGAATACAAATATCTGAAGTGAAGGTGCCAAGAGAATGGAGGCAGGCTCTTCTTGGTTGTGCCAAGCAATATGTGGTTCAAATGTAGAAAAATTATTGCGGGGGGGGGGGGGCAGTTTAAAGTGCATGGAATAACATGCAGTCTCTGCAGCTGACCAGGACAGTGCCTGTGTGGCCTGTGATGCAGCACAGAGGCATTTTCATAGACTAATGGAATAATAGAATTGTTTGAGTTGGAAGGGACCTTAAAGATCATCTCATTCCAACCCCCCTGCCTTGGACAGGGACACCTTCCACTAGACCAACTTGCTCAGACCTCTGTCCAGCCTGGCCTTGAACACTTCAAGGATGGGGCATCCAGAACTTCTCTGGGAAACCTGTTCCAGTGCCTCACCACCCTCACAATAAAGAATTTCTCCCCAATATCTAATCTAAGCCTACCATCTGCCAGTTTAAAGCCATTTCCCCCTTGTCCTATCACTACATGCCCTTATCAAAAGTCTCTCTTCAGTTTTCTTGTAGGACCCCCTTAGGCAGTGGAAGGTTACTATAAGGTTTCCAATTCAGAGTGTTTGCCTGTGCAAAGGCTGTAGGGACAGAGTTGAAAGGCTCTGTATGGTGCAGAGCACCAAAACTGGATGCTCAAAACATTGCAATAGGCTGTTATTTACGAAGAGGCACAATGTACCAGGATCTGACAAACAAGGGCCGCCTAAGAGTACACTCAATGTGCTGATTTCTGGTTGAGATAAAGAAATATGAAGAACAAAAATCTATTTTTTTACAGATATTGAAGCGGAATATAGGGTTTTTTCTTTATGTCATTGCCACACATCATGAAATTAATTCAAGACTATGTAATTAGAATCTCCCATGTTGTCATTTATTGTCATTTTCCCTACTGTATTCCTAATTCACACTTCCACTGTTCCTTTGTTATTCTTCATTGTATTTTTCTCTCTCATTTTATCAGTAGAACATTCTTGGATTTCAAAAGGGGGAGGAGATATACTGTAAAATAGAAATAAACAGTTCAATGGAATGTCTCTAATTCAGGATTTATAAATAACAAGACTATGTTTGCATTTGGTATTTTCATGGATAAAAGCAAAATACTGCAAAGGGATTTCTCTCACATTTTTCTAACGTGCTCAATTAGCCTCATTGATTTAGAGATAAATGTCCAAGAGAAACGTCTCTCGTTTTATTCAAGAGTTAAACTGTCAGTCTAAAATACAATCTCTCCACAGTCAGACTAAATTAAAAGATACTACAGCAATCCCAGAAACTTAAGATTTGAAGCTAAAAGAAAATACAACATAAGTTAAGTTTCATAAAGCTTCATCAGCTCTCAGGGTTTTTTTCTTCTCCTTCTCCTTCTTTAATCCTTACAATAAAGGAGATCCTCTAACTATAGAAAGAGATTTATCACAGATGACAAAACTGTGAAAGACAATCATAATTTCTGACACTTCATTCCCATTCCTTCCTCTTAGACCTAGCATAAAATTTCCAGACAAGTTTTGTAATGACCTAGCAGGTGCTGGTTGTGCAGCTCCAAGTAGTGTCACAATTCAGACCCACAATGTACTGATAGCTTTCCACCATGAGTTATAACATTACTTTGGTGACTTGCTGTGATTTGCAGTCTGCCATTGCTGTATGTATTTTTACAATAATGCTTCATAAATACGCTGCTGCCTCAGCATCTGATAACTGAACCATTCCCCATAGATGCATTATGGAAAATACTTCATGTTTAAATTATTGTGAGATATTGTCCCTTCTTATCTCCCAGACACATTATCCCCACAAATACTATAAATGCTGTAGCAAAAGTTTTATCTGTTCTAATTAGCGTGTATGGAGGAATGAAAACCTGCATAATTGCATTTTGTTCCTCCTGAGCATTTAATTCACTATATGTCCACTGGAAAGGAAAAAAAAATCTTTAGTCTGGAAATTATCAGAATGGTGATCAATTAACATTTTAAAAGATTAAAAGTAGGAGTGGGAAGAGCTGGTTAGCCAAGGCAACGTTTAGGAGGATGCAGAACCTTGTATCTGCAACTTGTGGATTCAAACCCAGTTTGTTAGTGGAATCTGAAATGTTTATCAGAACCACAGCTTGCAATACCAAAAAAATACCTTTTGATCAAATATCCTAACTTTACATAAAAATTACCTCTTTATCCCTGCAGTACAAACACCTTTGCTTGATCAAATTTGCGTGCCTGAAAAATACATGAATACATTCAATGGATCAGAGAATCCATCCTTGCCAAAAATATATATATATATTTTTTAAGAACCATTGGACCTGTAATATCAGGCATTCTCTTTGCATTGCTGGATTTGTGCAGTGTGGCCCACTTCATGAACTAGACCAGCTACTTTGCCATCTCAGTTTTCACAGTCTATTCTATATGTTGTCTTAGTTTTTCAATATTCTTGTATAAACAGATACGCATCTGCTGCATGTAATGTTCTTTCTAGTTCAAGTCTCCCTCACCAGTCCCAGTCGGTGTTTCAGTATTTATGCTTAAAGGGTCATGCTACTTTTTTGACAACAGAATGCTGTTCAGTCTTTTGTTGACTACTTTGCTCCCTTGTTTTCTTTTCAGTATCCTTTTTTTCATGACACGAGTTAATTATGGTCAATGCTTTAAGAATGATCAAGAACATGACAGCTACCAAGTGCAACTCATTTCATGAGCTTTCTAATCCATAGGCAATTAAAATCATCCGAGATTTCCCTGACTGGAGGGCCCCTGGGTAACGAGCTTTTTTCACCCACTCATGCTCAGAAATGCTTGTTCATTGGAGATGAACATGGCACCCACCTACCTCAGAGCTAATTTACGTAGGTGGTGAAAGTGTTACTTCAAGTTTAGAAGCAGATACAAGCATTTGTTTTTCCAATAGAGCATTTTCACTGCAATGTGTAATGATTTGCTAGTTTTTAATACATCATTTTGCCTAAACAGCTGTTCTTCATATCATAATTTTGCATTTGATTATCCTCCACTTTAAATACCAAATAAAAATAGAAGTTGGTAATAAATCATACTTTTCCAGTATTGCTGAATGATATGGTATAGGCTTGTATTTATCACTTGTATTGCACTAATACAAAGCCACAAAGCCTGGAATCGGGGCCTTTCTGTGCTGGATGCCTGCCATATATTTAATAAAAAAATGTAATTCCCTGCCCCAGAGAGACTACTTTCTAAACATAGAGTTGGATAGAACAGGTGGGAAAAACCAAAAGTAGACAAGACAATAGTGAAACAATCATTTTTCATATTGCAAAATTGGAACTGTTATACTACACAGCAATTTAAATCTGTTTTTCTGTGTGGCAAAGGTAATCTTTTTTCTAGTTTCAATAACTATCTTTTTTTCTGTTAGTTAAAAATATTTATATCAATCTTATTTTGTTTGATTTAATAATTTCTAAACCACTTTCACTGAAGTATAAAAGGGTGTTGAGCTTCTTTGTTTATATATGAAACATAGCAATAATCACTCTGGTATTATTCTAATTAGCTAGATTTTCTCATGGAGGATAATAAATGCATACTAACTCAGGACAATTAGAAAGATGTAATAAATGCAGCATCATGGTTCCTTGCAGAATGCAAACCCAGCATCAATATGTAACCAAGTTGTTTGCAAAGAAAATTACCACATTTCAGGAGCTAGAACCTAAAGCTCTCATTGGGATGATTTCAGGAGACAGGGACTCATTATGCTTGTCACTCAGTATTCATACAGTTACAATTTTGTCCCTTCAGTTGATGCTAAACTGCAGAGAAAAAGTTATCAATATTAAAAAAAAAAAGAAAAGGCAAAGTTGTTGAATCAGGAAATTTGAAAGTGCTGGGACTAATTCATAGCTGGCAAAACACAGCAAAAATCCTTGAACTGCCATGGAATTGCAATATCTTCTCTTTGAAATGTATCTGACACTGAGTGTAAAATAAACAGCTAAAAACTCTGGAAATGAGACAGAAAAATGCACATCAGTTGATGAGACAGTAGACTGTTTAATTTTTTTCTTTTGCTTCTTCCTGAGATCACCTTTGCTTCCAACAAGCTGTAATGCTGAGGATAGCCCAAGGAGGAAGACAGCAGTGACATTCTGTCCCGTAGAAGCTCAGTGGTCCCTTCTGCACCTACTTCTTCATCCAGCTCAGCAGGGAGCTCCTGAAAGGTTTGCCTTATCCTCTACAAACATGTAAAGGTCCACTATACAGCCCACAGAATCCAGGAGAAATGTTCCTGCAGGGTTCAATACTCCCTGGATCAGACAATAAGAAATAATCTAAGTACAGATACCTTTTAAAATATAAGAGGTTAAATTATTCTATTTGTGTGTGATTCAAAAGAAGCCCTATCCCATCAAAAGATGCCTTCTAAATTCAGCATGAATCCTTTTTTCATTTGTCATATCCACAGAGCAAGGACAACAATTCTGCTGGATTTCAAAATTAAGCCTTTGGGACCAAACACTGCTGTCTTTCTCCATGAGAAGTCCCCATAGCTTTCAGTCCATCATCATGTCCAATACCCAAGACAAGCAATTAAGAACACGAAACAGTTTAAAACTAAGGCACAAGTTATAAAACTGCAGTATACCTTTGAGATCCAGGCAAAATATTTGTTATTGTAACTTTCCCATCTTGCGAAAATATTTGTTATCTCAGAGGCAGCATTTTTCAAATTCACACTCAATAGTATCCATAAGGTAGTCCCACTGGTGTCAAGCTGGCACCTCAATAACAAATGCAGTAATACTCTGGGAATTCAGAATAGGACTATAATAAACATGTAGTCCCAGAACACAATAAAACCAAGAAGAGCTCCAGGTGGTGCTAAGAAATATGTATTTATGTTACAAATATAAGGCCTGATCCCCTTGTCTTCTCTAAGCTTAAAAAAAAACTCTCAGATTTTTCATTTAATACAGAACATTTCCTAATCACAGTGGTATTTTTTAATTGCAGAAATAATTTGATCCTTATTTTTCTTTATCATCTTATAAATAACAGAGTTCTCAATTTAGCAATTCTTTCTTACACTAAGGAGTTGCCTACAAAAATAATTCCATTTTTTTTTCTGTCAGAGTGCTTACAGATATATGAGTTTGTTAACTTACAGTTTCTAGAGCTGGGGCACATTTTAAATGAAATTGATAAAGGAGAAAATTCCAACTAACCTAATAATGTGAGAGAAACTCTGAATCATAGAGAGGGTAGCTTAGGAGGAGGTAGGAGGTGAGGCAGCCCTGATTTTGCGTGCAGCATATCATCTGAGGTGTCCAAAGCAATCACTGCTATTTTTTGTTTAAAAGCAGCAGTAAAACTCTGCTTTCAGAAATGGTCCATGCAAATTTAAGGAAGTGACTTACTTGTTTATTTGCATCACTGGCTAAAGAGCAGATTTCCCTGCAGGCTATAAACCCATACATTTGTGTCCTTCTTAAAATCCCATTGCTTTCAGATGGGATTGACAGATCAGCATGGATTCAGGTGTCCTTGACTGTCAGAACAACATGGTCTTCCTCCTCTTGTGTCTCATCTATGGGAAAGGGAAGAAATACATGCAGAAACTAAAGGCACTCTGGAAATTTCCAAGGAAAAAGAGTTCTGGAGTGGCCTCTGTTGTATGCCCTCTCCTTCATTTTGTACCAGCACCGATCAATGGTCTCATTGCCTGCTGTAATTCCCTGCAGTCATTACTTTACAGGTGAGTAATTTATGGCTTCGTAAAGGGCTCTGGGATGTTTGATTATGTCAAAGGTGTTATTGAAGTTCAGATTGTAGTTGTATCCTAAATAGGACAAGATTACCACTGGGATTTATGTCATTACTTTCACTAATTATTTACAACTTGGTGCCAATCACACTATAGATGCACTTGCAGCAAAAGAAGAGATGATTCTGTATAGGTGAATACAAATCCTATGAGGTGGTAAACTGTCCAAAATAGTGCATGGCATTGACCTCCAGTGGCAGAAGCAATGATAGGCAGGACAAGGAAATCCAACATCAAAGGCATTAAACTGAGCTCTCAACTGAAAGGGTTAATTTTGTGCTAATTTTTCAGTTGTCATCTGACCCAAGCTCCCTGTCTCATGGCAGTGTGGGGTAAGGGATGGGACAGACTATTCCAGAGCCACAGTACCAAAGGGTGACTGGAGAATAACTTAAGAACTGCTGTGTAAATTTTTGCCTATTGGCAAAGTATAGCAACTGTGGGTAGAAGTCTCCTGTTTAAGAAGGGCAGAAATTCCAGCTAAAGCCTCCCAGCTAAAGTGGCAAATAAAAAGAGAATGAGACATGATTATTCCCTACAGAAGTCAAGTTTTTATCCCTGTAGAGTCTTCAGTCAGAGTAGGAAAGCTCATACCACATGGTAATAGTTTTCCAACGTGTCTGTAAGTGGACTGGGTCCCTGGGGATTACAAGTGCGACTACATCCTTCGATCCAGCCCCAATGACAGAGACAGGGGAAAGCAGTAAAATTTTCTTTTTAGTGGCAGATACTACAATGATGTAAGAACTTCTTTCCCTCAGAGGGCTCACATTAGCATTTTCTCTCAGTCCTGAGAGTAAATCATGCCATTTAGTCACAGTGTACAGCAAGACTAACATCCCCTTTCTGAGCTCTCACACCCTCACCTTCACCTTTCCTGTCTGATGAGAGAATCCCAGCTTTGTTAAGTGAGCCACAAACTCCACTCCACTCTTTTCAATGGACCTTCCTGTCTTCTACTGGGCCTACACTACCCCACTTTTATGGAGCTTTTATTTCTCTATCCATAGGAGGGACATAGTACAAATAAGTATCCAGGGACTCTCAGCAATAGCACCATCACTGGGGACAGATTCACAAAGTGACTTAAGCATCATGATACCAACACTGTGGTATTTAATAATCAACCACTGTGCTCCAAGACTCAACAGAGCTTAAGAAATATCTTAATCTTCCCTTTCATTATTTTGCTAATAGTCATTTGATATTTGGTAGCTCATGATTTGCTGGAAACAAATCCCTTCAGTGTGGAGGGGAGAGGAATTCTACTTTGTTTATTCTGCATATTGCCTAGCCCCTACTTTCAATTGTGAGAACATGTTTTGAGGGATTAGTTATTGGATTTGGAAGAATTATTAGTTTCCACTTTCTTACTGAAGAAAAGAAAAATCTTCTAGGCTACTAAAAATTAGAGGGTGATGTTGAATGCATAAGGCAGGTCTTCTGCGCCAAAATGTAACTAGAGAGGGTACTGGATATTACATTAAAATCTCTGTGAAGAATCAGATGGGAAGAACTGGAAAGGAACACATTGGACTTTTGTTAAAATTTGTTAAATCTTACTTACTTTCTTAACAATTCATGTCCTCCTGCACATGGGGGACAGGATACCTTTATTTCTGTACAACAATTAGGGAACTATACTTGAGAAGACCGTGGAGTTCCAGGCTGCAATGTGAAATACCTAGACAATGTCCTTGGATGATCAAAGATCCAAAAGCAAAGAATGAAAAACGAAACCTGCCACGTGATGATGAATGTGTTTCTAAGACGTGCTACAGGTCAGCATCAGTGAAATGCAGAGGCAGAGGAAAGCATTCTGTTGTTTTTCCATGAAAGACAACACATTGACCAGTTATGTTTGCCTTGGCCATCAGATCTCAGTACTGATTATTATCTAACTAATAAATATCAGCTTATTTGGGAAAGAGCATATCCACTGCTAGAAATTATAATTGGATGCACTAATAAACCAGAGGACTGACACTCCTTCCAGAGCTTAGCCAAGTGAAAATCATACACAAAATAAGACAAGAATAAGGGAGACAGAGCTTAAGGAGCCATCAAGACACAGAAAAATGCAATGGAGCAGAAACATCTTTTCTTGTGAAACAAATCCACACCTGTCAGACAGATTCTGAACAATGCCTGGGTCCACTTTCAAAAGAGTCCTATGATAAGAAAGGTATCTATATCATAGAATCATAGATTATCCTAGAATAAATGACCTACAAGGATCATCAAAGTTCAGTTCCCGGCCCTGCACAGCGTTGAGCAAATTTAAAAAAACCTCCTTGTTAGAAAGATATGTTCTTCCTCCTCTACCATGTCATGACTATTGCTACATTTACTGCTTGTTTGTTTGAACAGCAAATTACCAGTATCTACAAGAGAATCAAATATCAAAGATTCATTGCCTCCTTCATTAGTCAGGCTTGGGCTGTGTCTACACAGTGTTTTCGTGGCAGAAGCCATGTCAGTGTACTCACCCCCTGAGCCAGCTGTGATTTGGGAGCCAGAAGGCATATTTATCACCCAGTTGAGCCTGAGAGAATGTACCCTGCCTCCTGCAGGCCTTATCAGCTTGAGCACACCGCAATCTGAACAACTGCATCCAGCTGCCACCAAGCACAACCAGAGGCCATCCATGACCTCCTGCAAAATACGCCCCGATGCACCTCCTGAGACCCTTGGGCCAAAAGGTAAGAAGTGGGAGGTAACTAAAAGCAGTGCTGCTGGAGGAGAAATTTGGCCAGCTGGAATAGCACTAGGACCTATAAATGTTTTCTAGCTGACCACAGAGTGCTTGTATGGATTTGACAGGGAGATAGGGAGGAACGATGCAGGCGCCAAGAAGGCAAGACTGCTGTTTTGATACCATTGCCTATAGGGCAATACCCTAACTGGAAACATTGCTCTCAAATGCTGAAAATAACAGGCTGAAAGGATCTGGAACTCCAGGGATTCTTCTCAGCATCATTTGCTGCCCTGATTAAACCAGATGGACAGCACAGGCAAGTTGCAACTGCAAACGTGTTAAAAGCACTGACATATTCCAACCAGTCCCATAGAGCTGTGCTTAAAAGGAATAATGTTTCATAGTCAAAAAACTGTTTCTGTGCCAGTTTTGGAAGGCTCAGTAACAGCTAGGGAAGAGGTGGAGGTGGCTGTCATTCATTGTTATGATTCAGAGTCACAGAACCTTGAATGATTATAGATTAGCAGAGAAAAATTACTGATGGGCATGTATTTTTACCCAGCCTCCCTAAACTCCTCTCTTGAGGATGTAGAAAGAAAGCCTGATTTATGATGGGTGACTTTAACTTAAGGGGTGTTTTCTGGAAAACTAGTTCAGTTTGTTACTAAAAACAAAAGGTGGGAGTTATACACTGCAACACAGATATCTAAAACTCAGTGGCATTATGTCTAACCTAGGTACCTCAGGGGAGAAATAAACGGTTCTATTAGGCAGTTCAACCCATCCTAAAAGAGATGTAAAAGATAAATCAATTTAATCATCCCCTAGAAGTGCTTAGTTCTCTCTGTAAAAAATTTCAGAGTGGTTAGCTGAAATTTAGATGTTTAAATCTTGTAAAGCTAAAAGGAGAGAGGAACCCCATTTCTGGTTCTTTAAAATTATTCCACCAGTAAATAAAGTTTCTTACTGCAAGAATACCACTGTTTTAAAATGAGATTTGAAGTAACAATGAATTATATGTAAAATGGGTAAATGGGAAATAATGAATGGTGAACAACTTTAAATATAGGTGATGCCTAAGAAAGTTGGTTGAATTAATGTTAGATATAGCTAGGGCTTCGGGAAATGATGATTAGTGTTCCTATGTATTAGAAAGAAGGGTGTTATTAGATCAGCTGTAAGTTTTGTTTCAGGGGATGTAGGTGGAAGAATTCTCAACAGTGATATTAGAAAAGTGAAACATTTGTCATAAATACATCTTGATACCTAAAATTAAGAACTGTGATATACCCTTTTCATCTAAACTTCACCTCTATCAAAATAATAGCATAAGATAACATCTGATAAAAATAAAAATTTTAACACATCTTTATAATTTAGATCCAAACTTTTTTTAAAAGGTGTGAAGAATGCTTTTAGTTTAATTTTAATTTTTAACAGATCTTAGAAAGCTGGGATACTGAAATGTCTTGGAAAACTGACAAAGTAATTCCAGTATTTAACAAGGGTAAAAGAGATAACCTAGGAACCATGGAAAAAGTAAAAAATAATAGAACAGTTAAATGAGGATTCTATCAACAAATAGTGGCTAAGCATACAATTTATGCCAGTCAACATGGTTTTGTAAAAATCTTGTCAAAACAAATGTATTGTTTTCATGCTAAGATTAAAGGCCCTATTGATAAAGGCGAATGTGTTGGCACAGAATTCTTCATTTTTAACAAGGCATTTGACTTAGTGCCATGAAACACTTTGGTTTAAAAACAAACTTGAATTGTGCAGAACTAACAGATTGTACATTAGGTACAATTAAAATATCTCACAGTGTTCAGAAAGTAGTAATTAAGAAATCATTGAGAATAAGTGCTTCTACAAGGCTCCCCCAAATAACCATTGCTCCATATATATAAAGAGCAATGAACTAGAAAGAGCATATGAGCAAAGCATAGCAGGGTAATAAGCAACAAAGATGAAGCTTTGCTGCAGAACTACCTGAAATGTCTTCTAAAACAGTTAAATTCTAACAAAATTAATTTAAGGACACCCAAATGCAGGTCGATGCATCTGGGGAGCAGAAATACAAATTATATGTACAGCAAGAATCTCTTTTGGAAAGCAGTAGTTCAGAAAAGGACTTGAGATTGACTGTAGTTAATCATCCCAAAATAAGCTCTTAAAGTAGTGTTTTGGCTAAATGGCTAATATGATCCTTGGCTATATAAAATGTGATAATCAAGTAAAAGTAGGGAAGTGTCACTGCTGTTCTAAAACTGCCACTACAATAAGACACCTAGGTCTGGATTCAGATCCTTCAGAAGAACATGAAAAACACAGAGAAAGATTAAAAAGAACCAAATAAACAAACTCAGGCCAGAGACTTGAAAACAAATATAAAGACATGATACTTAAAGAGCTTAACTTAACTTAACTTACCGGAGAAGTTTGAAAGCTGACTCGCCCCATTTTTATAGATTCTTGCACACAAAAACCCCATCCAGTAGTATGGTTTTCCAACCTGTGACAAAATCATAATTAGACATAATGACTAGAAGCTGGAGTTAGAAAATTTAACCTTGAAAAAAGAAAGTGAAATTTTATGAGGAGCGGTACCAGCTCACAATTAGTCTGGGTCGTTAAGGTGGGTTTAGGTAGCTTTCTGAAAAAGGTGGTGTAATTCTGCTTTTCAGAGAAATTACATCTCCAGTCTGAGGAAGGGTTTAGACTAGACAGTCATAGGCCACCCTTCTGGCCTTGAAATCTGTCAGACCGTGAATCTTCTCTACCCTCAATATTTATGTGCCATAGGATAACCAGAATTACCTACGTTACTCAGCAAAATCACTACCTGGATAGATGTGCACATAGACAATGACTGTACTCAAATATCATACCTAAGAGTTTCTGCCAGCTATCCAATGGGATCCAGAAACATTTATTCAAGTAATGCTACACTGATTAGATGTAGTCTGTTTGCCCTGGGTGGAAAGGGAAGTTTGATTTTGTGTCTGTGTGTTTAACAGCAAAACTGTTACCTCTCTTTGTACAGTTCAACAGACTACAAGTCACCTATTTTCTTTGCTCTTCTGCTTATCTTCTAGGGCATTCAGCTCCTTCTGAAAGTCATAGTGCTTTTCAATCATTATGAAAACATCTATGTGTTTAAGTTTATTTTAAACAAGCACGGCTATGCCAAAGCATCTTTCTCTCACTCGTGGAGTCATCACCTGAGGTTATTACACAAGAACAGTGAACACACAGATGTTGTGTTGCAAAACTTATGGTTCAGTTCACCTCCAGGTAGAAATAAAAGTATAGTAAGTTTATTTTTCTGAAATTCTGGAAATGAACTTTTACTGTAATGTCTCAGAACAGGGATTTTTATCTTTGTATCCATCACTACTATAGTGGACATTCAGGCTGAACTGGACTCCAGCAGGCATCTTTGCTGTTTGCAGGCTGTGCCTACATAGATACCTGTGCAGAACCATTGTTTTCCATGTGCTAGCACAGGCGCCTTTGTGGTTGAAATATCCGTTTAAATTAGCAGAAAAGAGATGCCACCCGTCATCTCTCAGTTGGCGCTGCAAGAATAATAGGCAATACAACTTTTTTTGGACACTGTAGTAAGCAGACATGACTCTGGATACACACAGCAGGCAGAAACATTGGGTAGGAAGGTGTCATTTTCAGGCACTGTTCAGTGAAACGCCATCTGTTGCAACATATGCAAGTGCGGTTACACATCCAGTTACAGGAGGTGAGAAGGGTAATTTTCGACCTGAGAAGTATGGGTTCTGCCTGCTCATCTCCTTTTACCAAGCCTCAGCCATTAGCACCAGAGTTAATCTACTTAAAAAGGAAGAAACGCCACCATTTTTCTGTCTCCCCCTAATGGAAAAGGAGACTCAAATCCCTTGTTCTGTACAGGAATGGTGGCATGGGTAGTTTCTAGATGTATGTCAAAAAAAGCTAATTTCAAAATCCCTAATAACTGGAAGGATTTGAGAGCAGGAAAAATTTAAAATGAGACTAGAACTAGCAAAAAGAAAATTAATGTATAGAATTTACACATAAAAATTTAATGAGCCCAAGCTTCCAGTTTCCTTTATTTGAATATTTTGACAGATACATTATTAATGCTAACCTTATTTTCCTAGCTGAAAAATTAACATAAACAGAAACACAAAACTTATGATGTGCCAAAAAGAAAAATAAAGTGGAAGAGTTATGGCTTGGAGACCCTTTCTTTGTATGGAAACACTAGACTCTAATTTAGTTAAAAAAAAACCAACCAAAAAAACCCCTAGTTTTCTCAGCCTGACAAATCTCCTCAAAAAAATTATTTCCTCACTGATTACAGAAGCAGACAATTGGTGCCCAAACAATCAAAGAAGGTTGTACTGTGAGCATGTTAATCATAGTGTTTCTTAGCAACCATATTTTATTTACAAGTAACAATACTTCTTCAGAAGCCTGTCACATTTAATGACAAGTATCTGTGGGGGAAGCACTGGAATATGTATGTGCAGCTCCCACCTCTGATAATAAGCAGTTTGTGAGGAGGACAGAGCAATGCTTTTGCTGATAAGCAGGTAATGATGGTAGTAGATGGAGAAATCTCTGAGAAGTGAAGCTGAGGGGCAAGGGCTTGCACAAAACTGGCACTTGTCCTGCTAATCTTCTGCACCAAACCAGAGTGGTGCTTTTGCCCTTGTGAGTCCATACGTACCTCTCCCTTAGACTCCTCACTGTGAATTTTTTTTTAAATTTTCAAGGTAGCCAGGGACTTTGGGGATCAGAACCTTCTTGTTTATTTGCCCTTGGAGCTCTCAAAGGGCCAGGTTCTGCTCCCAGTACTTTCTCAGCAGCAGACAGGGTGACAGCTCAATGTCTTCTGTGCTTTCACATCACTGTCAGCAGCAACAATCACTGCTCACAACACCCTGTTAAATATAAAATATAGGGTCAGAAAAAGTCCATTTAACTCTGACTCAGTTTTCTTCTGCAATTGTAAAACTGTGCCTATTGGTCACCTTCATGTTAAATACCAGCACCTTGAGTTCTTTTAGAGAGTTTCTAAATAAAAGATGCAATTGTCAGAGAGAGAAATAGAGAACTTTTTGTTGCTCACTGTGAAGACAATCTGCAGTAAAATTGTACATGGGACAGTAGAGGTGTCAAAGGGCTCCCTTCAGCTTCCTTTGTTTGTGATCAGCCATAGTGATAGGAAGGACTGCATCACCCAGTGAAAGTCACCTCATCTTGTGTTGATCTATTGCAATATCCTGTTCATGACCATCACAAGATGTTTCAGAGAAAGCTTTAAGAAAAGATAAAAACAATCTGCTTCCACAAAGATCTCAGCCTAATCCCTTGGAGTTACAGTCAGCCTTAAATCCTTAAGCATGAGCTTTTATTTTTCCTTTCAGAACTGTTGCTAGTATGAGCTTGAATTCTAGATGCCCTTGTTTTCTATCTTTTAAAATTCCAGGAGTTCCACACTCAAACTTTCAGTTGCTTGGTCATTCCCTTCTTTTATCCATTTTGAAATAATCACCTTTACATTTCAACAAATATCTTCTTATTCTTGAGATATGAAGAGCAACAAGCATGTTGAAGAATCACATGACAGTATGTACCACTAACACATCTGTACCACTAACACTAACACTGAGACACTTTTGCTTGGAGATCTTATGTATGATGGACACAGCAGAAGGACAGCCTGGACATCACCATAACAAGAGTCTTGTAGAGAGAGTTGAACACTTGAGCGTAAGTGGAGTCCTAATAGCTCTTCTGATCACAAAAACATTTGCAGACTTTCAGAGACATACCACATTTCATAATTTTTTGATGATTTTTGTCTGCACTTGTAATTTTTTTCAGATATTCTATCCTCCCATGAGAGAATAAAAATAGAAGTAGAAATAAAATTTAGGGGTGGATCCAAATCAAAAGAATAGATCTTTATCTGGGAACTCTGGTTCATCCTTATAAGAATTTCCAAAATGACAAGTGTTAGTTCAAACCCACATAAAATCTCTGTGTAGTTGGCCTTCTCTAGTAAGCACATTCACATAATTTTAAGCTTTCAGCAACAGCTGGAAAAGGAAAGACATTCCATGTAAAGCATAAGCACTTGTAAAACTGTCTCTGAACCCTTGGCCTGCTTGAATTAGTAAGCAGTAATCATAAAAAAGTGTGGTAGCTAAAAGAGTTCTGAGAATTCACTCTTGCAAACCAACATATGGGAACATTTCCTGTGAAAATACTTCAGAATTATATCAGATTATGTCTTTCATTACCGAGAAATCTGTGGCATCAGCAGTGAAGGAAGGAGCAGACAGCAGCAGACGATTCCTGAGGAACCTAATAGTCCTTCTTTAGCCTCAGTCCCATCATGGAGCCTCTCATCTCTTCACTCATTCTACAGCTACTGCTGGGAACTCTTTGTGGCTCCATGTGGTGAAACAGAAATTTATGTTCACTGTACTCCCACTGGGGAAAACAAATGGCAAATCTTAACTGTAGATCCCAACAACAGCTAGGCAACAGTCTCTTCAAACAGCTATACAAAGAATTCAGCTGTATCTGACCCTCATTCACACTATCAAAGAGAAATAAAAAAGCCATTTTACCCTCTTCATCACATACATACCTAAATAGGGACTAATTAGGGAACAGGGTTTATTGTCCAGTTGCCACAAACTCACCTTTGGAGGATCCTTGTGGCCACCAGTGCGCCTGTACTGGACCTGCAGTAACTACTTCAAAACAATGGCAACACCTGGCAGGGGTTATTGTTTTCTCTCAAATAGTTTATTTGGCTGTTAGTGGTTTTGCTATAGTAAAATAACCAAATTAAAAAAAAAAACAAAACAACACCAACATTTCAAAGCAGTGATAGTGAGTGCTATTGCCAATGAAATTCAGAAAACATATTGAACAAACCTGGCCGTGGAACATTTTAATAAAATTGAAAGCATCAGGAAGCTTTGAAGTCTTCTAAGCATGCAGCGAAGTCAGTTATTTACTATTGCAGCATCAAAAGAAAGATCCACCAATACACTGCACAGACATCAGGAAGAAAGGCTGTCATGGTCTTTGTTTGCAGTTTGCTTGTTTTTCTTAAAATCTGTGCTAAAGGAAGAATCATGACTCTATGACATAGTACAGCCTCATGTTTATTCCTAGTATTTTTGCTTTGAAAATCACTAGGGAACAGGAGTTCTTACATTGACTGCAGTCATACATGAGGTTAATATCTTCTTGTTTTTATAAAAACAGGAGGAGTAACATGACCACAAATGACAAGAAGTCTAACAAATATCTTTTTGGTGTTTCATTGTACATTGACTTTTCAAAATGTCAGCTCTGATTTGAACGTAAGCAGCAGCTTTAATAAAAATAATTTACCCTTTAAAAGACCATTAAATGTTTCTGCAGAAGAATCTAGTCTGCAGAAATCCCTAGGGTTTGAAGTTCACAGCCATTTCAGTAGAAGTCACAGTTGTTCAACCTTTGGGAGAGTCAGAGTACTTACAGAGGTGTCTGAATAAATGGGTTGCTTCATCAACCATTGACCAACAACAAATATAGAATCAACTTGTTTAGGTTGGAAAAGACCCTCAAGATCATCAAGTTTAACCATTAACCCAGCACTGCCAAGTCCGCCACTAAACCATGTCTCTAAGTGCCACATCTAGAAATCTTTTAATATCTCCAGGAATGATGACTCCAGCAGTTCCCTGGGCAGCCTGTTTCAGTGCTTGACAACCCTTTCAGCAATGAAATTTTTCTTAATGTCCAATCTAAGCCTCCCCTTGGACAAGTTGAGGCTATTTCTTCTCCTCCTAAGCTTGTAAATTGAGAGAAGAGCCCCACCTGGCTACAACATCATTTCGGGTAGTTGTGAAGAGCAAAAAGGTGTCCACAGAGCCTCCTTTTCTCCAGACTAAGCACCCCCAAGTTCCCTCAGCTTCTCCTCGTCCAACTTTTGCTCCAGACCCTTCACCAGCTCCTTTGCCCTTCTGCAGACACAACCCAGCACCTCAATGTCTTTCTTGCATTGAGGTGCCCAGAACTGAACCCAGGATTCGGGGTGAGGCCTCGACAGTCACTCCTCCCTCAACAGGAGGACAGTCACTGCCCTGGTCCTGCTGCCACACTATTGCTGATACAGGCCAGGTGCCATTGGCCTTCTTGGCCACCTGGGCGCACTGCTGGCTCCTGTTCAGCTGCTGTTGACCAGCACCTCCAAGTCCTTTTCTGCTGGGCTGCTTTCCAACCACTCTGGCCCCAGCCTCTGCCCCCAGTGCTGCTGGGGGTTGTTGTGACCCAACTGCAGGACCCAGCACTTTGCCTTTTGAACCTCATACAACTGTCCTTGGCCCATCAATCCAACCTGTCCAGATCCCTTTGTAGATCCTTCAGCAGATCAACACTCACACCCAGTTTGGTGTTGTCTATATATATGTTAAACATATATTTTTAATTACTGTTATCACTTAGAAATAGTACTCATCACTGTTAGAGAGGAGTCACTGAAATTGTACTCATTCTGTCTGGATGTGCCAGAGACCTGCAGGGAGAGGGGATGGTGCAGATAAGAACAAAGGGAGACAGCTTCCTGTTATACCTTTTTTCCCTGTACCAGTTCTAGATAGACAACAAAATTACACAAACATAGAAAGGTTAGAAGGCACTTGAAGGGATTATATAGTTCACTTTTCTTCCTATAACAAGGAACTACTGAAGCTGTCATATTCCCAAACTATCTTATCCATGTTTGCTGAGCCTGTTCTTTAATACTTCTAGTGATGAGTATCGTAAAATATTCTTAAGCAACCACAATGCCTACCAATTCCCATCAGGAGAAAAATCATTCCTAAAATTTTAAGTAAACATCTCTGTCTGCAGCTTGAGTTTTATTTCTTACCTTACTCTTCATGGCTATAGGAAACATTATTTTTAAAGCTTTTATACATATTTATACACTGATATAACCTCTCCTTTCTATCTTATGTCTTCCAGGGGGACCAGACACCCCATTCTTTGTAGATCTCCAGACTTTACTCATAGCCTCCCTCTGTACTCCCTCCAGCTGATTCACATCTCAAAACAACAACAATGTTGTGAAGAATTACATTACAAATTTTATGGACTATGCTGCTGTTTATAAATCCCAGTGTGATGTTTGACCTCTGTGCAGCAGTGTGGTGGGTAGACTCTGGCTGAATGCCAGGTGCCCACTAAAGCCACTCTGTGACTCCTCTACTCAGCTGGGCAAGGGAGAGAAAATATAATGAAAGGCTCGTGGATCTAGACGAGGGCAGGGAGGAATCACTCACCAGTAACTGTCATGGGCAAAACAGACTCTACTTGGGGAAATAAGTTTAATTTACTACCAATCAAGTCCAAGTAGGGTAATGAGAAATAAAGCCAAATCTTAAAACACCTTCCCCCACCACTCCCTTCTTTCCAGGCTCAGCTGCACTTCCCATTCCTCTACCTTTTCACTCCTGACATCACAGGGGGATGGGAATGGAGGCTGTGGTCAGTTCATTACACGTTGTCTCTGCGGCTCCTTCCTTTTCAGGGGGAGGACTCCTCACACTCTTCACCTGCTCCAGTGTGGGGTCCCTCCCACGTGAGAGAGTCTTCCATGAACTTCTCCAACATGAGTCCTTCCCACAGGTTATAGCTCTTCACAAGCTGCTCTGACATGGGTACCTCCCACAGGATGCAGTTCCTCCAGGAACAAACTGCTCCAGCGTGGGTTCCCCACAGGGTCACAAGTCCTACCATCAAATCTGCTCCAGTGTGGGCTCCTCTCTCCATGGGGAAATAGGTCCTGCCAGGAGCCAGCACCAGCAGGGGCTTCTGACAGGTTCACAACCTGCTTTAAGCTGGATCTCTGCTCCCAAATGGACTTCCCTGGACTGCAGGGACACAGCTGCCTCACCATGTTCTGCACCACAGGCTGCAGGGGAATCTCTGCCGCCGCACCTGGAGCACATCCTGCTCCTCCTTCTGCACTGACCTGTGTGTCTGCAGAGCTGTTGCTCTCACATGTTCTCAATCCTCTTTCAAGCTGCAGCTACACATTATTCCAGAGGCACTACCAGCTTCTAGAAGCTTCTCACAAAAGTCATTTCCTTATCCCTCCCCACCCTACTTGCCAAAATCTTGCAATGCAAAACCAATACAAACAGTGTAATACTCTTAACCTACATTCATTTTGTGACCCACTGTAACATCAAATACTTTTTTGCAAGACTGTTTCCTTTCTTATCTTTTTTTCTTATTGTATTTTCTCAACTGTTTATCCCTGCCTAAGTACAGAACCATACCTTTTTTTAATTAAATTCTAGGTTCTTTTCAAGACTATTTCTCTAAATTGTTGTGATCATTTTGAATTAATTCTTATCTTTCAATCTGTTACTGCCTCTTTCAGATTCATTTCATTTACAGATTTAATAAGCATATTCTAACAACGTGGTATTGGATTATAATGAAAACATCGAACATACTAAGCCTAGGATAGATCCTCGATTCATCACAGCAGTTTGACAGCAAAGCACTGGCAACTGCTCTGAATATGGCATCCACAGAAACTTTTGTCCCCACTTTACAGTAACCCCAACTTGCTCGTGTGAGACCTATAAGCAAAGCCTAGCTATGTGATCTCTATACCCGTAAGGCATGTTACTTCACATAAAAAGACTTTTGATTGATCTGGTATGTTTTAATCCTGACAAATGAGTTAGCACTCACTGCATACTGCCAACAAGTTTGCTACTTACTCATCTGGTGTTCTTTTAGGTGCCCTACAAAAGTACTGTTGGATTTTTTTATTTAGTATGTTCCCACAAAAGAAATTGGCCCATCAATCTGTAATCTTCCCTTTTGCCTTATTTTTTTTTTTAAGTTGTCTTATGTTTGCCCTTTTCCAGTCTTCCAGAACTTGATCCATCTCCACACATTCCCAAATTGTACTGAGAGACTGTTGGGATTGCTTCAGCTAGGGTTTTCACAAACCTGAGGATTTCATCAAGGTTGGAGAATGAGAAATATCTAAGTGTAGTCAAAGCAGGTGTTTCTTTCTTCCTCCTCTTTGTCACTGATGCCTTCATAACATGCAGCACTGCAGAGCCATTACACAGTCCCTGCAGCCCTCTCCTGGGAGAGGCAAGAGAGAGTGAAACTAAGCTCCCCACAAAGCTTCTGAAGTAAGCACATAGAAAATCTGCCTCAGCTCTTTCAGCTTGCAAGGTACCAAGATTACCACAAATCAGACTCCAACAATAATATTCAACCCAAGAAGATATTTCAAGAAGTGGGAATCATATTTCCCTTGTATTTTTCCTCCCACTCAGAATCATAGAATGGTTTAGGTTTGAAGGGACCATTAAGACCATCCAGTTCCAACTCCCTGCAATGGGCAGGGACACCTTACACCAGACTAGGCTGCTCCAAGCCCCATTCAGCCTGACTTTGGACACTCCCAGGGATGGCACATTCACCATAGAATGTGAAATAACAAGGAAGGTTAGCTAGCCTTTTAGCTCACGTGGAAAAATTAGGCAGTGCTGAAGGGTTGTAACTCAAGATTTTGATAAATTTATTCAGTTTCCATGTAAAAATATCCAAAAATTACATATAAAATAATCAATTTAAAAGCTAAAATATATTTAAAAATCAAATGCTCCAAACATTGGGACAATTAGACTTACGATTTTTTATGCAATTTTTGTTTGTGCATAAGGATGATTATCTTTAGAATACAATGATTTTTTGGAAGACCTCATCCTCATTGATTGTGGAAGAGACAAGCAATACCTCCAAATACCATGATAAATCTGATAGAACTTAACTATTTCGATCTAAATATTTTATAACATATTTTTGAAAATATAAAAATGATGTTTTGATCCCATTTATAGGGAAGAATTGCACATTCTTTGTGTTTAAGTTTGGCAGACATACTCCATTTACATATGGGAAAAATTCCCATTTTCTTTAATAAAGGTAAAGCACACATGTTTTAAAAGACAAAGCAATCTCATTTGTTGCCAAAAGGCCTGACAGCAGGTGGGAAGGCACAAAAGTGTTCTTCAGCTACATCTAGCTTTAAATTTTCATAATATTATGAAAAGACAGTAAATGGAGTGGGTTTAAATCATTTACATCACTAATCATTGAGCCAAAGGACTCACTAGAATTCTTTCAGCCAGCTTAAAAAGTCAAATAGCGATTCTATAACTATGAATAAAGACCTGTGAAATGCAGCCAAATAAACTGTAGATTTTGTGCAGAACAGTCTGAGACACATCTGAAAACAAAAAAAGTAAAAATCTAACTAGACATGGAAGTTTAAGGGCTTAATGTACATGGATGTATCATCAAATAAATAATTATATTGAAATATTTTAAATCAAAATATATTCATTATAGAACTCAGATTCCTACATTCAGAAAACAATGAAAAAAATTATCATTTCATAACTTGTTGAGGTGCCTGGAGTGTTTACAAAAAACATTTCCTTTTAACTTGAAGTTCTGTGGCTGGGCAGAACTAAAGCAGGAGTTCAGAGATCCTTCTGAATGGCAGCACAGCACTCAGGGGATCAGTCACTCCTCCTAGTTTTGTATCATCAATGTACTGTGGAGGCACTCTACCCCTTCATCCAAGTCATTGATGAATTAGGTAAACTGTACAAGACATAGTATCAACCCATCAGGGACACCACACCCTTTACTGGTTTTCATTAACTGGTTTAGGTGTCCCAGTGTTCCCAACCTTAGGCCATCCCTGTCTTGGTTTCCTAGCTTTTTCCCATTTAATCAATATGATGCAATGTCTGCCTTACAGGAGAAACAAAGAGAAAAAGATTAAAAAAGAAAAAAACAAGGCAAAGCTAATGAACAGGTTCAAGTACTGTCATGTGACCTCCAGGCATGTCAAGTGTCAGTGCTGTCCCTGATATGGCCTTTGTCAACTCATTATCCCCCTGAAAATGCCTGGCCATCAATCAGGAGTTCTTCCATCCCAAAGATGGTCCCAATAGGTAGTTTGAAAGTAGAAATCTTGTTATATGGACTGAAAAGTAACATGAGTGTTAAACTGTGTTTATCTAAGCAAAATCATCTGTTCCATGTCATCGTGGACAGAGGATGGCCTCTAACCTGGTCCCTGGTATAGCCTAGGGGAACATGGCCACTCTGAGTATCATGGCATCTAATCCACTTCTTCATCCAAGCCCTAAGTAAGCATTTGATCAGATTTCTTTGAAATAATGCTTAACACCACGTATTCATACCTGCAGAAAATTCTGAATTTTCTGTGGCAGTGTAACAAAATCACAAGAAATGTGCCATAAAACCCTATTGTGCTTTGCTTCATAGGAAACATGCAATTAATTCCTCTGGCAAAAGAAGGGGGTGTAAGAAACTTGTCAAATTTGCTTTCTTGCTGTCTCTCATTTTTTGGGTTCAGTACAGTCAAACAGACTTCATAACAGGAAGAAATCTCTTCATTCCTTTCTGTTGTACATGTTCATGATGTGGAATGATGGGGAGGTTTCTTTACACTCTACAACTGAAACTACGAAAAGGTCATTCCATGTATAACAATACATCAGGAAGACATGATAGTGGCTGGCAAAAATTTAAAAATCACATATGCGGAAATCTTTTATGGAATATGCAGAGGTATTTGCTTTGGCAGCAGACACACTCTTTCATACCTTGAATTTTCCTCATCTGATCCTTGTCCTTTCAGAAGAATCCGTAGCTCAGCAGTGACATTTGTAGAGTTCCAAAGCAGAGTAAGTATCTATTCAATACCATCAAAGGAACTGATAAAGAATAGGGAACTTCAGGATGTTTTAAAAAATGGTTTTACTTGCTTTTCCTTATCTTTTTTTTTTTTTTTTTCTAATTAAGATTTTATTGAGTTTTCCATAAAGGAAGACTGTAACCCATCAGCAAAATTATTATCGTATGAATTTTACTTTAGTAATTTACTTGAGCCAATTCATTTTATTTTCTAGGCCAAGTAGCTCTAACTTCAGGTGCAGTCAATCACATCTTTGGGAACGTTAAGCAGAGGAAGCAAAAAATGAGAAGCACCAGAATAAATTAGATAAAAATCCTAAACAAAAGACTGAAAAGAAGGCTAAATCCAGTTTACCAGCAAAATTTGATGCACTATGTACATGAAAATTTGGAACATTAGAAGAATTCATGAGTCAGCCATTCAAGGAATCATATCAGAAAGCTAAGGAGTTTGTTCTCACATGAGACCCCACGAAAAAGAAATTAGTCTGCGAAAGCAATTCCGGAAAGCCAGACATACCTTAAAACATTTTCAGCCAACCCATCAGCATCTCTTGAGAAGAAATAGGAATGGTTTTTCCAGGGATAAATGCTGACTGACATGCTGGCCAGGTATCCATGTGCCTCCCCATCACCTACCCCACTGGAGAACACTCACAGCCTGTGGTCTCTCTGCCACTGCAGTAGAGTTCAACACTCTATGCAGAGTTCCACCCCAGCACTGCAAAGGCTGGGCCAGCTTGGGCAAGTATATTTCTGCACGTTGAATGGCATAACTTCATTCAAAGGAACCTCTTCTGCCACTCACAGCTGCTCTCAATACCACCAAGGTTTTGTTGATAAAAGTAAATGAAAGGAGATGTTCAAATACACTTTTTAGAAGGAAGTATTCCCAACTAAGAAACAAGATGTCACAAGAAACCAGGAATGAGGTGGCAACCTGTCCCAGGCCCAGCACAGGAACTGGGAGATATTGCTTTCTCTGTGTTCAGCTGCACAAAATAAATGCCACCTCAGCCCGAGTTCCAGTGTCTCTGAGTGGCAATTATCTGCCTAAATGTCTAGGCTCATCCCTTTCTTATCAGGGAACAGGATGATCTTCGGTGCCCTGTGCTAGATGTCTCCTTCAGTATGAGATGAATTGCACATTTGAGAGTGCTTATTTCTTTCTATTAATTATAAAGAGATCTTAAGGTAAATAATTAAGATGTATCTGTCAACAACAAACACTTCAACATAGCTGAGAGGAATCCATGCTATATGTCCACAACACAAAAAAGTACTGCAATTAATGCCAGTTGAAGAGAGGGGGTTTATCAGTCCTGATAAGGAGCCACTCTTAATTTTTCTCATCTTCCTTAGAAAAAAGAAAGCTCTGTGAGGAATTTTACAGAGATGACCATCCAACATCAGGCCATGCTGGCAGTTTTCTTGTAAAGAGTTTTAAATTTAATACTTTTCACATGAAAATATTTTTATATATCCTTGTGTGCATACATTAAAAATTAAATATAATAAAAAATTAATAATGAAAAATAAATGAAGGTATTCCTTGATCTAAATTTTAGCAACCTGCATTTGGGGAATATTTATTATTTTCTGGAATACATAAGAATTTAGGTTTGACTGAAAATGAACAATAACAGAGCAAAATAAAGGTTTTAATTAATCACTGAGTGCTTGTCATTTTGACAACTAAAGAATCAGGAAGCTGCAAAGAACCAAAGTGAGACAACATCAATCATCTGGCTATAATAAATAATTTAATAAAAAAAATCACTGAGTACTATGAGGTCTAAGGATATACAATAAAACAAGAGAAGTAAAAGAGGACCATCAGACAGACAATGTACAGCTGGCCCTACTTATGTTAATATTACACAACAGCCATGATCTCCATCATGTATTTTGCTATGCAAAATAAAACACCATATTCATTTACCTGGGAGATGAACAACACAGTGTTACAGAAAGAAGAACAGAACAGATTTGCAATTACATTAATATATTATTTTATCATGTTTTCTATGAAGTTAATTAATCACATCAGCAAACAGAAAAAAAAAAACAAACACACAAATAATTTAGTTGCCATCATGCAGCACCACAGGTAGGTCCAGCATCCTGCCTGGTGCCCATCTACCAGAACCTGCAATCAACCAAACCCAACCACAGGGAGCACAGACAAAATTAAGAGTTAACAAGTACCAAGCAATGAACACAGTGAGGAACAACTCTGCATCAGCAGCAGTGCCTCACACTAGATTGTTTTCTGAAAGCTTCACCTCAATGTTCAGCAGTGGCCAGAATGACAAACAGACCATTAAAATTAACAGCATAAGGCAGAGGATACAATGGAAGACCACATTATGTCAATGTGGAAACCCACTGTGTGGATAAGAACCTTTCCATACGCAACTGTAATGGGGCAGCATTACAAGGCAGCACTGGGGCAGCTGAGCCTCTAGTCTGACATGGTGGAGCAATTTTTGTGGTTTCCCCTTCTGTAAGATTTATTTGGATAGAATGTGGACTTAAAGCAGAGGTAAACTGCATATGTTTTATTTCATATCTAAGGGCTTATGGGACATGATTGTGTCAGGATGAAAACTCGAATGAAAAAGTCAGATTATATTCTCTCTCCTTTCCTAAAAATAAATATATTCGCCCCTCTCCCCGGCCAGAAGGTGCTCACACAATATCATTTCCTCTCTCCTTTCCTTAGGGGTCAAATAGACTCAAATCTAACTATGCAGATAAAAAGTCCCATCACTTTTCCAAAACACCACAGGACAAAGACACTGCCAATAACACTGCAGTACTTCAAGGAAGACTCAAGCAAGACAGTGGAGAAGCAAGACAAACTTCCATTAAGTGTTTGTATGGAGTGCTGGGAAGATCTTGATACATTTTCCTCCATGAGGAGGCTTCACAATAAAATGCTGAAATCATCAAAAATTATGGTATGCTGCAATCCTACAGTCAGCCAACGGCCTTCTCCACAAGAGCTCTTCTCTAGGAGTTCAAACACTCAGCCACCAGCAAGCTTTCAGTAGGTTGCAACATCTGTTGCTCTCGATTTCTGCTCCAAGTCTGCAGGTGAACTGGCAGCTGGTCTGGCATGGCAGGTAAAAGGGGATGGCCATGAAGGAGGAGTTCTTCTACCCCAACTGGCTCCTCCAGAGTTGGTGTTAGCAGAGCCCCCACACCTGCAGAGACCTTTCTGAAATTAGTATTGCACACCTTCTGGGAGTTACTGGGAGATGACGTGTGATGGCTCTGTGGCAAAGGGAGGCTGCAGAGCCAGACTGGGGAGCAGAGCACATGCCCTGAACCATGTCAAGGGATGGCATGGACTGGGAGAGAGTGAGGGAGCCATGGGTGCCAGCACCACAGCTGAGCGGCACAGAGTGAACCGTCATTCCTGGCAGAGATCAGAGGTGGGCACAATAAAATACTCTGTTAAAAGATTTTCTCAGCTAATTGTTGTTTTGTTTCAGCTAATGACACCTCCTCAAAGTGCAGCCTCCCTGCCTTCCCACCCAGCAGCACTCAGGAATCCCTCACTGCAACGCACTGAGAGCGCTGCATGGATTCACTCGTCTGGCTGCCTGCTCATATGTCAAGCACTGTGGTCAATTAATCATTTCAACCACTCTTCACTTTACAAAATAACATAATAGACTCCTAAAAATGAGAGATGAAGAAGGCTAGCTGTACTGTCCAATCCCTCCCCCTGCCAGAATCTTCTCAGGAAATATTTCTTCAGTCTATTTTTCTTACCTATTTTTTGACGTTCCGAGTTTAGGCCAACAATTCTTCTTTCAGTTCTTCCACTTTATTAATGACGGGATGATGGATAATAGATTTTGTTTCTGTAACCTCTCCACTTTCTTCAGGGGGACTTTTTGCAGTAATCCCATCAGGATTTCTTTTAATCTCATGTTCAAGCTTTGGCAGTAGGGAAGAGCAACTCATCTCACCCATATTCTCATACCACGTTAAACATGAAATGCTTCAGCAGTTTAGTTTCCCCACACAGCTTTCAGCTGCCCTCAGTGCTGCATGGGAAGAACTAAGCCCTCAGGGTAAGGAGTTATTTCTTTTCCTCACCGTGCTAACCTCAGGCTCTTCCAAAGCAGAGCGTCTGTTGTCACTGGTGCCCAAGTATGACAAATTATCTGTAGATAATTTTGTGATATACCCATCTATCTCCCTAAGTGTGGTGAGACCACCAAAGGAAAGTACAGGTGATGGACCCGAAAGATATTGAAAGTTATGCTTACTTTTTCATATAATCCCTATGAAAGAGATTATTTTAGAGGTTCATAAGGTAAAACTCCAATCTCTGTTCCCCACCCCTTTTTTGTGTATTTATTGACTGGTTAATAAAATGATCATAAGCTTTCATATGGCTGAGAGCACATTTACATACACAGAATATTATTAAAGACTGTGTTTCTCCCTCCCTGCAGCATGCAAAAATCAGTAGCTGCTTAACAACCATTCCTATTCCAGGAAAAACCCGTATTCAAGAGAAATGCCTCTCTACAGTAATGCTAATAGTGAGAAAGTGTGCAATTTTTTAAACTGGTATTTTCAGATTAGTTTAATGAGTTTAGGTACCTTATCCCTCTTGATTCTCAGGAATAGCTGCATCTCACACCTAATAGCTACCCCAAACCACCTACACTTCGAGCACTCTATGGCAAAAGCCCACATGATTTGGCTTTCTCAGAGGATGGCACAAAGCAGTTGCCACCTCCTTTCCCAGCTTCTCCCCACATCATTTTACTGATATACTTTTTTCCATTTTGTTTTATGAATGGAATAACTGAATACACAATAGAAATTATAGAAAGGTTTTAGAGCAGCTGTGGGCCTACAGCTCCACATCCTACCAGTATGGTTCACAAACTGGTGTAGGACTTCCCATTCATGATCAGTGGTAACACTTTATTAAGAAATCCTAGTTTCGGTTTCCTTTGGTCCGGCCCATCTGGAATTGAACAAGTCCAAAGGAGGTCAGTAAGATGATCAGAGGGCTAGAGCACCTCTCCTTTGAGGAAAGAGAGAGTTTGGGTTGATCAGTCTGGAGAACAGAAGACTCCAAGAGATCTTACAGTTCCTTCTAGTACCTAAAGGGGCTACAAGAGAGCTGGAGAGGGAGTTTTTACAAGGATATGTAGTAAAACAACAAGGAGGAATGGATTTAAACTGAATAAGGGTAGATTTAGATTAGATATTAGGAAGTAATTATTTACAGTGAGGGTTGTGGGGCACTTGGAAAAGCTGAGGATGCATCAACCCTGTAAGTGTTCAAGGCCAGGTTGGATGACAGTCTGAGCAATCTGGTCCAGTGGAAGGTGTCCCTGCCTATGGCAGGGAGGTTGGAACTAGATGATGTTTAAGGTCCCTTCCATCCCAAACCATTCTGTGACTCTATGAGTTCCCCCTGCATTACCATTTACTCTGCTTACAAGAAGTTTGAGTCCAAGAAAAATGTTTGATTTTAATAAATTTTAATTTTACCTTATGTCAGGTGATCTGTGTGTTGGTTGGTTTTTTTTAAGTTAGCTGATAAATATTTGAGTAAATTGCATATTGTTATATTGTAACATTTAATTTTTAATTATACGATCTAGGTTATATTACCATTATTATAAAACTGCAACATTATAAATTATAAAAGTTAAAATTAAGTGTATGTCCTTAAAAATATCCTACTAAATATTTTTCCAGCAAAGGCTTTCAATACATCATCACCTGCTGGTCTAAGTGCATTTTAACAAAGACCCCTTCAAAACCCAGATAACCAAGGAAACTGCATTTCAGATAAACATCCGCTCTCTGCATTCCCGTCTGGCATAAATCTTAATATCCCAGAAATGTCTTTCACTGTAAATGTATAAACAATAGACCACCACAAAAATGTAAGTAAGACAAAAGAGTCAAACTTGGATGCCTTAAGTTTAATATCAGCATCCTGATTTAAGTAAATGGACCATAATACTCAGAGGTACTGAGCGCAGCTCCTACTGGTTGCTATCAGTAGAGAGAGAGGCAAGGACAGGAATCAAAGGGGAGAAAGAAGAGACAGGTATATGAGTTTTACAAAGAGAGGTTGGATTTATGAACACAGTTATTACAGTATAGTAAATAAGGCCCTACTGTGTGATTTTTTGTCTGTACAATCTAGTTGTCCTCTTAAAATGTGCTAAATATAGAGTAAATGTACCAGCAAAGAGAAAATGAATTGATAGGCAAATAAGCACAGCAGTAGCTTGCAAGGAATGTAAAAAATAAAACTCTTTAAGAGCTCTTGAAAACATATTGCTATTTATTTCTCACTCTGAAGCCTGCCAGGGAACCACTCGCTCAGCTCACGAAGGATCAGAAGGGAAGAGGTGCAAAGGGGATCATGCAATTTTTGTCAGCCCAGCATCAGCATGAGCGTTTCCTGAATTGCAGCCGAGCAGAGATCTGATTTCAGCCCAGTCTCCCACTGGCATTCAGCCAGCTCCAGGCTGGATTTGCCGACTGTAACCCCAGGCACGCAGATGACTTTGTACCACATCACAGTGTGAAGTGACCTGAGTGCAAACAAGACAAACCAGTAGGAGAAGGGCTCCTGCAGCTCTGCAGGAGGGCTTGGCCAGCAGTGGCAAGGTGCTGATTTGACATACATTGGTTTATTTTTATTTATCTTACCACATTTACTGTTCTCACCCACCAAAGGGGATGCAGCTTTTATCAGTCAAACAGCCTTTCCTCTCACTTTGCAGAAGGATATTGTAACAAGAACCTGGAGTGCCCATGTCACCTACTCCTAGTCAGCTCAGATCACTGGGTAGGACAGCAGGATTTTGAGTCAGTACCTAGGAGGAAACGGAGTTCATGTGCCAAGTCACTCAGCCTCCCTAAAGTCTGGTAGGTCTTAGGGCTGAAGTAGTGGTGAAGTTTAAGACAGATGGCATGAGCTAAGTTAAGTACCGCCTGTAAATTCTTATCACTGTGCTCACTTTTCAGGACCTGTATTGCTTCCCAGTAGTTGAGTAACTTACACGTTGTATCACTTACAAAGGAAAACAGGAGTTCCTGAGTTATTGGTGCTCAGAAGCTTCTGGAAAGAAAATAGAACATTTATTGAAAATCTTTGAAAATCTCAAGCTAAAAATTTGTTCCATCTCATCCACAAAAAAACCCATTATTTTCAAACTGCAGAGGATGTAATAAAAATTCGCATTCGCAAATCAGTTCTTAACCTCCTCTGAACTTGGACTCAAACTTTCCAGATCAAATACAGCTCGGAGTGCTAGAGATAATTGTCCGCACTGTACTAGCATTAATTGACGCTGATGACTAACAAACTAACATGAAGGAATATATTTGCTAGGACACTTTAAGGTAGCTTTAAATTCCACCACTTGAGTTAAACAGCCCTGAAGTTCCTCAGTCTCCAGAGCTATAAATCTGGTGCCAGAAGAGTTCCTTTTCTGCTTTCATTTATAAAATGAAGATGTATTTCTTTTCTTATTCATGCAGTGATTCCTTGCCACCTACATAAGCCATTAGTACAAATGACAATGGCAACACGTCACCACAATTTAGAAAGGAAGAGATCACAGTTCTCCTGAGATGATATTCACAGCTATGAAAGCCCTTCAGCCATCAATAACAAAGAAAGAAAACAGTGAGATTCTGTAATCATACTCAGAAAACCAAGGAGCAGCCCCTTTTGCAAATCAATGCCATATAACCAGTCAAGAGTCATTTGCATGTAATCCTATTCTTCCCAAGCCCACAGAAGTCCAAGGGAAATACATCAGCACAGTCAGGGTCTCTTCTGCAGTACATCTAACACTTATGATTCTCAAAGTGTACCTGTGAAAATAAATTCCATTACCATAAGGTAAACAAAATGTAATTGCACTGGCCAATTATAACATCATACAACACCACAACATTTCATTTTTATCCTTCTTATTAGAGCTATTTCCAAAAGACTCCTGCTCACCTTCTGTCCTCCAGCCCAGTCCCTATTATTATTATTTATGAATCATACTGTGGTAGCAGAGATACAGGATAATACTCAAACCGTTTCTGCTTTTCAATTATGAATGTGTGCCACTTTTGCCAATAAGAAAGGCATTTGTGTAACTAGCTCCTGGAACCAGGAATTGCTGCTCAAGCTTATAATGAACTTAGTGCTCTAAGGCACCAGAAGGAGAGCTGCAGTCCAACAGCTCTTTGAAGCAACCCAGACATACACAGTATGTGCAGGGCACAAGATGCGCGGGAAAGGTCAATGAAAGTAGGACACCTTGTTCTCAGATTGATGGGCCTTCAAGGAGCTGTGGACAATGGCAAGGATTGCTGTGCTGCCAGTAAGCTGCACACAGAGATTCGCCTTCAAAGTAGAGGCATTTCTGGAGCTTCTCCTTGCTGATTTTTTTCCTTCTTGTACTTTTCTTGGTCTTTGGTCAGTGACAAACAAGACCAATGCTGCTACTTTCAATACACACATGGAGAAGCCCCAGTGCCTGAAGCATTTCTATAATAATGCAATCAAAGTTGAAGGCGAGAGGGTGTAAGAGTGTATGCCAACTCAGCACTTCAGTGAGCACACTGACATCTTTTACAGAGGGGAAACAGGATCATAAGGGTATATCAGGACTTCAGAACTTGAATGCCAGGGTTCCCAGATTTTCTCTTGCATAAAAGATGATGATAATATCACCACTAACCTAAGCGTGCTGGTTTTGGTTGGGGTAGAGTTAATTTTCTTCACAGTGACTAGTATGGGACTGTGTTTTGAATTTGTGCTGAACAAAGTGTTGATAGTATAGAGATATTTTCCTTGTTACTGAGCAGTGCTTACTCAGAGCCAAGGCCTCTTCTGCTTTTCCTACTGCCCCTGGTGAGGAGACTGTGGTTGAGACAAAGCCAGGACAGCTGACCCCAACCGGCCAAACGGATATTCCAAAACATATGACATTAAGCTCAGTATACAAAGTGGAGGGAAGAAGGAGGAAAGGGGAGGATGGGGGGCAACATGTTTGTGATGGTGTTTTTCTTCCCAAGTGACCATTATGCATGATGGAGCCCTGCTCTCCTGTAGGTGACTGAACACCTGCCTGCCCATGGGAAGGGATGAATTAATTCCTTACTTTGCTTTGCTTGCTTGCATAGCTTTTGCTTTCCCTATTAAATTGTCTTTATCTCAACCCATGAGTTTTTCTAACTTTTACCCTTCCAATTCTCTCCCTGAACCCACTGGTGGGGGAGTAAGCGAGCAGTTGAGTGGTTTCTGGCTGGGGTTAAACCATGACACTTTCTTTTAGAAAGCCATATAGTGAACAAAAAACTTCCCTGAAGTGATACCATAAAAGGGCTTTACTTTTATGAGGCCTGGATAAACAGGAAAACATATTTAGGAGTGCTACAGAGATATGCAAAGACAAGTTACAGCAAAGGAAATTCTGATTATCCATTAATTCTTTCCCCATAAGAGAGTCAAACACTGGAACAAGTGTCCCAGAGAAGCTGCAAAAGCCTCATCTTTGTAGACAGTCGAAACTCAGCAGGACACAGCCCTGAGCAACCTGATTTAAGCTGGCCCTGATTTGAGCACGTAGGTGAGAGCACAGAATTTACAGTGATCCCTTCCAACCTAAATCGTGCTGCGGTCCTGAAGACCAGTTGTAAAAGTTTATCATGGAAACATTTTCCTGCAGCTCACTAATTCACCACGATGAGACCCTTACAGAAAGGTCAGGTGCAGTTGTACAGCCACAAAAAGTATCTTGTGTCTTTGATTTCCAGGAAGGTCCTAGTCCAGCTCTCCAGAGTAACAACATTGCCTTTAAAAAGCCCAGTGCATGGAACATCATTTTTTTGCAGGTGTTTGAGCCATTCCTGCAATCTGTGACCCAAGAGAGGAACAGCAAACCACAGGGATTGATGCTCTAAACAGGAAATATAATCCAAAACCAAAACATAATTTGAAGTGCATCAAGGACTTGTGGAACAACTTTTAATCCTATTTTCCATCTGGGGTACATAACCTCTGAATTATAAGCAGCAGATGACAGCATTGTCATCTCTGGTTTGAACAGGGTCAAGATGGGGTGGATAAACTCAGGCATCACTTAAGGGCTAGTTTATACTTTTGGTTAGCTATAAGGGGTAACGCATTCCTCTAACACTTCAGCACAGCCCTTCAAAGGCACTTTAGGTGCAGATGGGTGCCAGGGACCTAAATCATCCAGGCAGCTGGAGGAAATCACCTCACCCTTAGGCACCATAATGCTTCCTTTATGGGCAACCTCACAGGCACTCTGAATTCCAAAGGGCTTGTGAGATAAATAATGCCAAAGCCCTTATTTGGCATGTTTGGGGAAGGGGAGAAGAGGACGAGGATTAAAATTAAGAAAACTAAATAAATAAAGGCTTGAGAATATAGATAGAAGTAGGAACAACAGCAAGAAATTAAACAAAGGGAAAAATAGGATGAATGTCAGAGAAAATTCAATAGTGGGAACTACTAGCTTGTGTCACAGCCTCCTATGGGAATGATCTACTGCTTCCAATATTTAAAACTAGATTGGACAAAGTAATATCATTCAGGGAACAGTCCTATGCTAAAAAAAGAACAGATTGCTTTGTCTGACATGTCTTTTCTATGTCTAATTTTGGTGGGTATTTGATAGCATTGTGTATGACTCAGGATCCTTTTTCAAGTCAAAAAATGTCTGTCACTGGCTTTTTATGCACTTATTCATTATCATTTTGTTCACCTCAAGCCTTCTGAAAGCATTAACTACCCAAATGAAAACACACAGTTTGTATTTACAGGTCTGACATTTCAATAACTATCTGTAAATATTAGTTATTTCACACACTGCTTCTCTTCATTTGATTACAAGTAAGAACAATTCCCTTAAAAACATTTAATATCTATATTTTAGTGTAGCACCATAAAGAAAAGGTAGGGAGAGAGAGAAAATTACCTTCAGTGACAAGTAATTCACTGGCTACTTGCCTGGAATTCACATGCTACTTTTCATAGTTTTCATTTTAAACTCACAGTAAACTGCACATCTTTTCCTTGGAAAGTTGAGTTTAAATAGGAGAGGTGATGAGAGGTAATCAATTTTATTGTGACATTAAAAAATAACAACAGAGATGTTTAGAAAAAAAATCAGCCTTGAAAATATGAGTGGCTGAATATTTTGGTGTATTATTTTGTAAGTTATGTGACATTACAATGTTGGTGCAGTGTTTCTTTCTTTTCTTCATCCCTCTCCTCTCTCCCTCCTTCAAGTGGAATAACAACTCAATAGAATTTAAAGACCTTTTCTTGTGCTGTAAGAACGGCATGCTGAAGAGGAACAGATTTCCTTGACAATCACAACTCCACAGAGGAGGCTTTCACAAGTAACACAGAAAAAGTGGAAATTTTTCCATACAGGGAAACAGAAACACATTTAATGGCTCCCTGAGCTTGCTTCAGTTTGCACCATCACCACCCCTGAGCTGGATACACAGGTGACAGCACGGCCCACCCTTTCCTTATCCTGCACCAATGCAAAGCAACAAGGCATGTCCTGCAGGAGCTGGATGCCAGCAAGGCAGATCAGGCCAGAGTATTCCTGAACCTCCTGCAGCTTCTCCGTGGTGCCATTGACCTTGTGGAGCATTCACACTTAAGGCAGATAGAGCTTAGGATGGTACAAGCTCCAGAGACAAAAACAGATCCTGGCAGCTCCACAACAAGAAATTGGTAACAACAGGGTAAATTATCTCCACATTTGGTGACTAAACCAACTGGCATAGAGGTTGATTTCGTCTGTAAGCATCATAACATTCCTGTTACAAGGACAGAAAGACCAAAAAAAATTTGCTTTTCTAACCTGGAAACACGTGATGCTGTTCTGTTTCACTTAGAGTTTCTATGTCTCCTTCCAACTCTTTCTCTTTTCTGTTCCACTGCCAGGCAGAGAGAGAAAGATCACTAATGAACCACAGCTTCTGTTCAGGTCATTAGCTGTACCAGAGAGAAAGTTAATGAACCCTAGTATATAAAGACAAAATCAGGTTTTCTTTAATAGTTTCCATACCAAGAGTATCATTTTCTGTTAGTGTAATCCCTGGATGATTTAGTTTGAGTCTTTTTTTTTTTTTTGCACTCTCCAGCCTAGTTTTGGAAGAACAACGTGACACAGAACATCTGGTCGTTAAGTGCATACAGATGATATTCAGATGCTGTGGAGCAAGCACCAGAGGTAGTCAGAGAAGGAGGGAAAGGTAAACCACCTTGTACAAGAAAGACTCTGGGGTACATCAGAAATAAAAAGCGGTAACTTACTGAAGCATTGTCCTGCAGACTAATTCCAACAGCAACAACAAAAAAATTCAGCATCCACTGAGACCCTGCCATTTGCTGAGACCACCACTTTCCCTTGCTGGCCTTTCCCCCCTTGTAGACAAACATTCAAACATGGAAGACTTGTGCATCCTTATGCTTTACCTGAGTGATTGAAAGACTTCAGTGTACTTATCTCTCATAGTTACCCATGGGGATAAGAAAGTGCTATTTCTGTTCTATGGTGATATTTATGGCTTCCCAAACAAACCATGGTCATGCAGGATGTATTTTCTCCTAGCTCTCCAGCACCCTAAGCAGACAAACAGTCATTCTTTTCTTCACAGATCCATCAGGATCAATAGAGGGTACTGCATCCCAGAAGAACTTACCCATTCCTAGAAATGCTTTTCTTTTGATAGAAATGTGCTTGAGAAGTTACACAAATCAAGTTGTGGTGATAAGGCAATGAAAGAGAAGAGAAAACACCTATAAAAGTCCTATGAAAGTATGTGTACAGTAAATCAAAGCCTAGGAATGTGGGGCAACTGTATCAATGAACCCCTTTCTTTATCTGACAACTCTTGTATCAGCAGTCCTACTGGGGCACCATTTGGACTGTTCCCCATATCATGGTTACGAACCCTATGTCACTTTTTACATTTATTCATGGACCAGTTTTGTGTGATTTACATTCCCCACTAAAACCAGCCAGGCTGTATGAGGAAATGAGGTGCCATATAATGTAAGAAATGTGGATGGACATTATCCAATGTATTCTACTTCCATTTAAATTTTCAGATTCTTGTATATTCTATTCCCAGGAAACTCCTTCCTGCAGCACATTTTGGAGGTGAATAGAAGATAACAACAGACATTCTCATCCAAATGAAACTTTCTCAATCTTTTAAATAGATGCTGATTGGAAAGCAAATTACACCACAACAACCCTCAAGTCCACAGTAATGTGTATATTAAGCAGACTGTCCACAAATCCTAATCTCCTGTTACCTGCGTTTCACATTTACATCTACCAACACTGAACAGTGGGGAGGTTGCATTTAGTTTTGTATCAAATATGGAACCAGATTCACTCTTGCAGCCTGCATCTTTGTGCTAAAGAAATGGATGCAGCCCAGCAAGGATAAATGCTGAATCCATCCTCCAGTTTTCCCTCATTAGTGAGTAGCTTTAAATTATGGAAAAAAATCGGTGTGTTTCCGAATTTGTTCCAGCCCCGAAATGCCGCAGCCCTGTTCATAGGCCAATGGGAATTGTGAAGAAGAAATCTGGTTTCCTTTTTCCTTTATTTCCCGACCATTTGCTTCTCAGCTACTTCTGATAATAATGAGCAAAAAGATCAGCAAAGGCTTGGAAAAGCCAAGCCGATGCTGTTTGCATGCAAGCATCCTTTCACTAGCATTACTTTTCCATCAGTATTTCTCTAGAGTAGCTAAGCATGGTATTTTTATCCAAAGGCAATTTACTGGCATAGAAAAAGTACAGCAGACAATGCATTCCTACTCTATTATGCATGAACACCCGGTATGTACTCAACTTTCCTCCCAATCTTATTTATCGCACTGTCATTAAACCTGTGTCGCTATTACTGTTCTCTAATACACGTCACAAAAACGTGTCCTTATCAGGTCTCCTCTCTCATCTGCTGATCTAATAATATACTGCCTCAACATTTTGGTGATTTTAACACAAATAAACAAACGAAAAAGGGTTCAGGCACAATATACTCAGAAAAGTAGTGTTCGTGCTTCAGCATAAACAAAAGCCTTCCTTTTTTTTCAAGTCATCTTAATGGTTCAGCACTGCTGACAGAATCATTCAATGATGCCCAAGCAAGGGAGATGCAACCTAATTAAAACTTGTGGTTACGGAGGCCTGGTTGGCAAATATTTGTGAATATTTATGGAGTTTTAGCAAAAACCGCTGTACTGCATTATTTTGAGTCACAAGGAAGTGGACTATGTTTAGAGTAGCTCTCTGAGAGCAGTATCCCTGGGCTCTGTCTGACCCAATATCCTAAAAGTGACAGGAAGTCTCCCCAAGACACCAGCTGACCAGACAGTGGTGTCGCCAGGTTGGTCAGTGGTTGTGGTTTTGGCTGAGGCCAGCATACAGCCTCCCAAACAGAACCTGACAGAAACAGAAGAAACCACTCCTGATGTGCAGACCAGATGCAAATCCTCCTGTTTCAGAGGGAGACCGAGTTCAACAGCACTTGCACCCATTTGGCCTCTGCACTTGAGAACAGTCCCAGGCATGTTTAATTTATTCGTATAAATAATGTCGAGCAGTCTCCACTCCGGTCTTGTCAGATAAGATGATGGTTGTCAGACTTGCCTGAATTTGCTTCAAAAAAATCACTTAGTGTCAGGGCTGCTCAACCACCAAAATTGTATCGGGCATCTGAAGACCAAAAGGACACAGGGTTCTGGTGATGTATTTAAATAGGGCTCACCACACTGTTTTATCATTGTGTCTCTTGTCAAAGCGGAAGGGGAAGCCTGTGAAAAATCATTAGAATGAGCAACGAGGATGAATAAATTAAGTACATTATCATGAACAAGGCAGCTCATAATCCAATTGGAGAAGGTGATTATATATCATACTGAGCTAACTAGGAAACACAGGCAGGAAGGATCCATAGTGGAAACACAAACTCCTCTGATTAAAAAAAATAATTGTGGGCAGAAAAATGAATTCAGAACAGCATTTTATTGGCAGAATTTGCCTCAACTAAGCACTAATAGATCTAATCAGTGCAGGGGATGAGGACAGGCACTGTGTTGTTATTTTGCAGAATGGTGAAGGCATCGTAAACAAGGGGAGTGATATTTTTCACCTTGTTAAGCACCTTAACAAGCTACCTGATTAGATACTGTACCTTTGTAAAGCAGAAGATAGGGAGACAGTCTAGTAGGGGACAAAAATAGTGGAGGTTGTATTAACTTTAATGATGTTTGCAGGTATGTGGTAAAAGTACCAACTGACTGCTTTTCAAACAGGGACTCTGGTTCTAGTTACAAAAGTGACACTCAAACTTTTGAGGCACTAGATGAATTACATCTCTATAGCAATATATTATATCAGTAAAAATGGGAATTTCAATTCAGAATGTGACTTTGCTATATCTAGTAAACACCAGTTTGATTTCTACTGGACTTCATTTTTCCAAAAGTTACATTTATTTTAACATTTCAGAACTACATGAAGAGTCCTGACTCAGTCATCGGCATAGATGATGTTGGAATCTAATGATTACTGAAAATATTAATTCATATGACCACTGGTAAGTCTACTGATATTAATAACCATGAAAATCAGCATCATTCCCATCATGGCAGCATCCAAATGCAGTGGCAATAGGGCTGCAGTCTGCTCTGCATTGTTTAAGGGGTGTTGAAAAAGACTGTCCCCTCCTTAGCTGCTCTCTGTCTAATAGAAAAGGTAACAATAAAGATAAATCATCTTTTTATTTCCATTGTTTGGCCAGAAGACCTGTTCAGATGAATGTTAAGATGGTTTATATATATAAGACTACATGTGTATAGTAAGATTGGAGGCATATATATATATATATATATATTTCTGTATATATGTATATATATGTGTGTGTGTGCATGTGTATTATTCAGCCCCTGCAATAGGGTCCAATTCCACTGAACATCTGTATATTGTCACAATTCTGCAATCTGAGCTCCTCTGGACCTCATTCAGTCTATGGATTTCATACAGCCCTTGGTATTCATGCAAAGAGATTTCTACCTAACTTCCCTGGACGTAGCAGTAAGAGCAAAATATACATCTGAGGTGTTTTACATGAGATGAGTGACATCACAGAAAAGTGAAGTCGTTCAGTCTCAATCAGGCATCCTACTAAGTAGTGGCTTTTTAAAATTCCTGAATCATGACAAGGTCCATATTTTTTATCAGAAGCCAGAGCCAAATTCTCAAGGGGATTGCAGCCAGGAACTTCTGTTAGATTCAGCAGGAAGTGTGTTTGTTGGGTGAGGATTTGGCTTTATATATTAAAGATATAATAATATTTAGCTGAAAAGGTTTCACAAATCTTGAAATGTTTCCAGCCTAAGCTCTCTAAAATCATGAGTCAAGCAATGAAAACCATGAAATTGGCTTTAAAATTATGTCTCATCTTTTGCAACTTAGTAAACATAGTTCTCTTCCTTCCCTTATCAGTTCCTTAAAAGGAACAACATTATAAATATGCTGCATTTTAAAATTACATCTGAGTCTCTCATACAACCTTTTGTCTATAAGAAAAAGCATTATAATAATCAGTAAAATCTCAGTTTACCCGAAAAAAAAGACAGAGTACTGCCTGTGGGGATTAGCCCTGCTCTGTGCTATATGCTAAATTGTTCACAGACATTTTTGGGAGAGTATATTTGAAGTAGCATTAACTGATTCAAAATTTAGTATTTGAATGAAGTACATAAGCCCTAATTCCTGATGGATATACCACTTTAAACTACTTTCTCAACTAGTTCTTTTGGCTACTTCTGTACAAGTAATCGAGGGACGTTCAGAATTTCAGTCCAAGCATTGTTCTCTACCTTCCATGATGCTTGACAAGTATCTCACATCTTACCATGATCTTGGCCCATGCCAACTAGACACTCTTACAAACAATTTCTTAATATAGTCTGGAGAATAGCATAGACCAGGAATGATTCCTAACAGACAGATAGGGCATAGCCCAACTCCTTTTTCTGATGAGATTTTTCTCAGTGTGAACATGAGTCAGACCAAACCAATAGGTCTGCACCTCACAATTTGTGTTGTGTTTTCTTTAGCACTCTAGTTATAGTCATTGAGACAAATAAACTGTCCAGTGGAACAGTCTAATTGTAAACAATCATTTTAGTATTGACATAACAATGCACCCCAATGCTAGAGCACTAAACAATACCCTTATATATCAATAAAGATTCTTATTTTTGGCATCTTTTACAGTAGTTACTATAAAAATCATCTGCTTCCAATTTATTCCAACATTTCTGTGAATGAATTTTCATGGATATGAAAGTCACACTGGAGATGAGCTCTGCCTAAGTGCCTGCAATTTTCTACTTCTTCGATCCTCAGTTCTTCAGTTTTCAAAAAAAATCTTGTAACCATTATCCAGTGGTGTGGAGAGTCCACCGTCTTCCTGGATAATGTCCTCCCACATTTAGCTTATCTTTGCAGATAAGACATGTCCTCCTAAGGACTCTTGCTGCAATTCACAGTCATTACTTCTCATTTTACCTACTGTGGACACAGAGAACTGTTTATTTCATTTCATCTTTGCAGCTACCTTTTATGTATTGAAAAGTTGTTTTCAGATCATCTCTTTAGCCTCTATCAGTCTTTTCAAGATAAGGTAAACCTATTTTTCCAAGATTGCAGGTTTATTTTAAAATTTTCATTTCTTTCTTCTGGTTATTCTTTAATAGATCCACATCTTGCCTGAAGAGTGGTGTCCTGTCGAAAGCTTATCAGCCCTGAGGAGAAGATTACAGCTTGGACACAATATTCCCATTTGTAGAGCTCAGAGTAATAGTTGCTTTACTGTAGCAGGTTAAACTTTCCCCACTGAATTATTTACATGATCATTTTATTTACAATAAATAAATATTTTTTGCTGGTTATTTTCTTGGTTAGTTATTTTCCCCTGCTTCTGTAGTAAAGTTTCTGATTTTGTCCCTGCCTACATTGCTATTGCATTTGCTCTTAATAATTGAGGAAATTTTTTGTTTCTGTTTGATGCCTGCTAAATGTTTATGTTTTGAAAGACATAATTTTGCGAAGTCACTATTCCTACCCTTCAGTGATGCTGTTCTTGATGAGATCATCATCATGGCTAGGCTTCGCGACGAAGATTTGGGAAGGGCTCTACCCACGTTTGTTGCAAGCGCGTTGGTGGCTGAAAAGGACAATACAAGACAGGCACGTCCGGTTGCAAAAGGCACAGCAGAAAGACTCCTTAGATGGTATATTCTGCAAGGCACGATTCTTTCTGCATTGCCTTTTCTCCTCAAGGGTGATCCTGCGTGCTTTCTCAAAAGCATCAGCAGTGTTATAGATGGTGTGTCTCCAGACCTCCCGATTGGAGGCCAGAGTAGACCAGTTATGGTGATCAGTATGGCCAAGGCTGAGATATTGTTTCAGGGAGTCCTTGTATCTTTTCTTCGGGGCTCCTCTCTTGCGGCAGCCGGTGACAAGTTCACCGTAAAGCAAAATCTTAGGGTGGTGGTGGTCCTTCATCCTGGAGACGTGCCCTGCCCATTGCAGCTGTGTTCTCATCAACATGGCCTCAATACTTGTGACTGCTGCTTGTTCAAGAACAGATGTATTGGTCACATAATCTGACCAGTGGATGTTTAGGATTGAACAGAGACAGCGTTGATGGAAGCGTTCTAGGAGATGCAGGTGGTGGCGGTAGATGACCCATGATTCAGATCCGTATAAGAGAGTAGACAGCACTATGGTTCTGTAAACACTGATCTTTGTACTTTTCTTCAGGTGTTTATTTCACCAAACTCTTTTATAAAGCTTTCCGAAAGCACTATTTGCCTTTGCTAACCTGTTGTCTATTACATTAAAATGCTTCCAGATGATTTTTTTTATTATGCTTACTTTCCAGCAGGCTATTCTGAAGAATCAATTGAATACTTCTTTCCTGGAAAACTTATTTTATCACTCTCCCACCTTGTACTCCTGTGAATCAAGAATTTAGAGTTTAATGTTTTGGTCACCCAGGTTGCCTTCTACTTTCCGCAACTAGTTCTTTTTCACCAATTAGGATCCGATCTACAGGAGTCTTTCTCCTTCTGCTTTCTCTGCTATTAGTATCAACTGTTGTCACCAATAAATTTGAACAAGCCTTTGTCTTTTTACGTTCCTATATTGACTGATGCATAGGTAGTTTAAGTACCCCATCAATAGTAATTACTGTGCACAAGTCAAGTCTATGAGTTAGAAGCTCAGGTCTCAGGTTTTGTTCTGGTACACAGCTTGCTTCCAGAAACATCAGAGCCCAGTGGCAGCTGGATACTGCCTGTCATCCCAAAAGAGAGTCACTAAGTACTCTCTTCTTTGTTTTCTCTAGGTAAAGGTGAACTCCCAAGACTTTGAGGCATCAGACATTCTTCTTCGTTTGTATGAGTTCCCTTGTAAAAGTAAAAGCATAAGTGGGAACAGAGTATGGTACACTGGCATTTTCATTGGAAGTATCTCTGCCGGATGCTTACTGGGGTGTTTCAGGAAGAGGACAGTAAAAAGGAGTGAAAGGTATAAAGGTAATGGAAGAAGAATTTGGTAATGGAAGAAGAAACAGAAAACAGAAGAGGGACAAAAAAAAAAGGATTAAGCTTTTGCCTCCAGTTTCCTCCCTTTTTGTATGGGCATACCACTGATACCTCAGTCCTGCAGCTTTCAAAGAGTTTGTACCAATGTTCTTTTGAGAGTTCTAGAAATAAGTAATTTCTCTCCTTCATTCTTTTTCCACAGCCCTCAGATAAATTAAGCTGTGCATCTGTTAGTATTTTTAAATGATTTGGCATCCATAAACATCTGAGTCTGAATCCTCACTCACCAGTTTGCTGCAGTCTCAATAGTCTGACACCTGGTTGGACAGGAGTCCTTACCAAAAAGAGGCTAAAATTAATATAAATATAATTTTGTTGCAGAGTATTGTGCATTGTGTGTGGAGTTGAAGAAACAAGCCAACGAGAGGTCATCCATACCAAATTATCTGTGTAGGCTTACATATATTGCCTGAAAATTATGCAGACACATAGGAAACAGTGCTTAAAAGGTCATTGTATATATTTTTGTGCAGAATTTTTACAGGACGCTGGTTGCAAACATGTGACTGCAAGTTGATCCAATGTGTATGGCAAGAATGAGAAGGATCATATGTTTTGTTTCTCATGTCCTTAAAATGCAATTATTTTAATTAATTACAGTATTGTAATTCCTCCAGAGGAATATAAACAATGTGAAAGAAATAAGTAGAGTATATCTATGCCAAATGGAAAACAAGATAATACAGGAAAGACTAAAAATGCACAGAAGGGAAATTTAAGCACAGAAAAACAGAGTTGGCAATGAGAAAGGAAGGCAGCAAAGGGATAAAAAATATTTTTGGTTAAAATAGTTCTATCTTTCTAGTGTCAGCATCTCACATCTGCTGTCATACAGTAATGAGAGCTGAGTCCACTGTAATGCTGACCCAGCCATAGGTAGATGATTTATAATGAAATTGTATCTGCATATGGAAAGGTGTCACAGCTATCAGCTAAATCGTCAAGGTAAAAGAATTTAGGAACCTGAACTTCAAGAAATTAAGATATCCACCCTGTAATTAACTGTAGGACCGACTAAAATGAAACAGAAAAATATATTTTAAACCTCATCCATCCCAGCACAAAAATTCCATAGTTGTCTGTTATTTTGAAGTTTGAGCTCTACTGTCCCAAAATAAGATTGATGTAGGAAACAGATAGCTCACAGATATCCATCTTAGTAAATGATGGAGCAGAATCCACCATATCCCCTGATGGTGGTTTTCTTTCTCTTCTATTTGATAGGTTCATTAGTGACCAAGTTGTAAATCTTGGTGGGTTTTTCCAAAAAAGAGCACCAATATGGTCTACAAATTGGCACTTTTCCTTGCACTTGTTCCTATCAGGGGCATAGAAAAATCTAGCGAACTGGTGTAGAGACAAGAACATTTTATTCAAGACGTGACCTGCTCCAGACAGAATGTAAATGCCTTTTAGGAACGTCTGCAGTAGAATTTCATCCACTCAATGAGATTTGGGAAGCAGTTTGGACATGTTAGCTCTAGACAATCTAAAACACTGGAGCAGGGCAGTGGGCTAACTCAGCCTTTTCACATCCAGTATACACGCCCACACGTGTAGACCTCTCCTAAGCAGTTCACTGCTCAGAGTTATTGGTCCAGCTCTGTGGAGTCAATAGGCAAAAATGCTCCAGTTATAGGTAGCTCACGCTCTACATATAAGTGTTAAACAATTTCTACATGTTTTTTAATTCTCAGAGAATATTGTCATTTAAGAAACTAAAAATAACCTAAGTGGAGTCCATAAAGCCCAGGTGAGAATTCCAGGTATATCCAAGTTTCGTGATTACTTGTGACAATTGGAAAATGCCAAGTTCTAGATCAAGAATCATAAAGTATTCACTTTTCAAAAAATTAACGCAGAATTATGGCATGATGTGACATCTGTAGGGCTTCAAATTCCAGGCCTTGTATAGCAAAGAATTCCTTATTTGCTCCAGAGGAAAAATAGAATTGAACTATGTCTACACTAGTAAATTGATCAGTGGCATGGATTGTTCCTGGAATTTCTAATGCAGACTGTTAAATTGCTACAATAGTGCCTGGGATATTATGGCTTGTGGACAACTAGCCAAACTCTTAACAAATTCACAGATGCGAACTGGCAGTGCGCTGAGTTTGGGAATGGGTTCCAACAGATGAGGTGGATGTCACCACCCTGTTTTGGAGGCTAAGAGGATGTAATGACACAAATGCTGCTGATACAAGCCAGCTGGCCATCCAGTGAAAGAACAGGCCCACATGCACTTGCTGGAATAGAGGCAGCTTTGGATGGATTTTCCCACTGATCTAGCTGCTAAAGCAGGAGGCAACTCAAAATTTGCCAGTGTGCAGGATGATGTTTGAAGATTATTCGTTTTTATATCCTTGCTTAAAAAAACGCAAGGCATCCAGCCAAGGAGCGGGAAAATATTTGTCACCGTAGCACAAAAATAGTGAATAAAAACCAATGAAGAGTTGATGAGTTTGTCAATAGTCCATTACCTGGGAAATTTTTGTCTAACTGATTCAGCAAATATTTACCACAAGTTTTCTGTGTATCTTTCTCCTCTGGTTTCAAGTTTCTTGCCTGTTTTATCTCCTTTCCTAATTTCCAAATAATTTTCTACCACTGGACTCCATTCTTTTTCCTAGCCTCCCTCCAATCCTCTCTCCAGAGGATGTAAGAGAGAAAGAGATATTGGGGTATGAGGGGAGACAGAGTAAGGAGCAGCAACAGATGAAAGAGAGAAAGGGGAACTGGAAGGGGAAGTAGAAAAGGGAAATCTCATTTTTTGACCAGTCTTAGTTTTAAGTTGTTTAAAAGTGAGCAGTGAAATGATTTTGCAGATGTGGCCAGGAACATTTGATCTTATATGCAGGAAAAGGAACAGGGTTGTAATTGAAAGAATGGATGTAGTGGACAAGTGTTAGACCCCTGGCAGAAATTTTATATATTCAACCAGAAGGATTTATAGGGAGCCTTTTAGGTTTTCTTGGGATCTACCAACCAACTTTACAGTCACAAGAGGTTACTTTTAAATTACTTGCTATCCAGTGATGTAGTGTCTTTACAGTTTCTTCTAACTGGGAAGTAAATACTGCAATGAAAAGTATTGGTCTGAATGGAGTAACCACTGTTGGTCTTTTTCTTACTCCTAAAGTTAGATAGTACACCCCTATTTGTAGTATGCTTTGATACAGTCCAGCAAAATGAAAGTAACATGAGAAGGGGAATAAATCTATACTACCTACTGTGAGTTACTGGAATGGAAAGAAAACCCTCTTCATCTGCTTTCCTCCCAAAGCGTGTGCATCTTCTCATTCATGTAACAGATGACTCTGAACTCTGCTCTCACCTCACCAGAAGCACAGCCTGCTTCAGGCAGCAGGAAATGACTTTTGCAGCCCTTGCTAAGCATTGGCAGATCTTTTGTCAAACACCATATGAAAAAAATGTTGTTACTGTAAAGGACACGCATAAAACAATTACCATTAAAACAGTCATTTCCCTTTCTTTCTTTTCTTTTTTCTTTTAATTCCTAAAACTGAAAATCACAGACATTCAGGGAGTTCAGTTTGTCATTATGAGGTTTGCCCATATCACAGGATGAAATACAGAAGTGAAAAGACAAAAGTGGATAAACTTTCCCTCATTAGGAAACACCAAGCTCTGTCTACACTCAAAGATGCTTTCCTGCAGAACAGGGACACCCAGAAGATTGACATCCTTTACTAAATAAGTAACTGGTAATTGGCCAAAATTAAAGTAAAATATTCTGTAGAAACTCAGTATTTAAAAATGGAAACAAAAGAAATGTTCAATATGCAAATGGACTTTTGTGGAGGAGTATCAGCAAGTCTGTGAACCCCACTTCAGAGTTCATTATTCAGGAGAAAAAGTTATGTCTAAAACTAGGTCCATGAGCAACTGAATAAAGTTCAGGGACGATCTTTTTTTCATTGAAACTACCTCATTTGCAGAAATGAAAACTATGACCTTGATGTAACTGGCCTCTGAATAAATTATAATCTGAGTAAAATTCTCAAGTGTTCTTAAAAGTTTTAGGCATCAATTTTCTATTGACTCTCAGATAACATTTAAGTTCTTTTGGAAGTTTTAGCCACGATAACAAATAAATATAATGACTAAAACCAGTATCTGCCCAATTTTAGGATTACTGTAAGGTGAGTGAAACTCATTAGGCAAATAAGGATTTTTTAAACTGCTAAGTAATATACCCTCTGGCAACACATTCATTAAGAAAGTGGTAGGGGAGGACAGTGTGTGTAATGGGTAATAAGTGACTATTCATTATACTAAACACATAAAGTTTTATTTATACTTCAAGTTGCAGAAAGAAATACCTACACTTTTTGGGATAGTTCTTGCCTACCCACCCCCCTGAAGTGTTCTTTACAAATAAATGTTTCTATACCATTTCAAGCAGTGTCATGTGGAGACATTCATGTGAACTGTGAAATAAACAGCAGCAGTTTTGCTGTGCTAGTGCAGGGTTAATTAGTGCATGCAGAGCACTGTGCTAATGACATTAATGTCTTTGTACAGCTTTGGTGTTGGAAGTAGCATATTCTCACCTAGCTTGGGTTCTCCACATATCCTGCCTAAAGAAAGTAGTCAGAGTGAGCTGGATAAACACAGGTGTCATACATAAGATGTATTACGTGCTGCTTTCATTCTATTCACTTCCCATGGACAAAGGCTGCAATCCTGCACCCAGTTTCACAAAGAAGGTTTGAGGGAGAGAGGAGAAAAAAATAAAGCTGGAAAGCAAGATTATTGAAGCCAGCCAGAAAATATTTTACTTAATTAATACAAAGCAGAGACTGCTGAAGGTAGACATGATAAGTTTTAGACTATGTAAACAGATGGTTAAAAAAAGAAACTAATCAGATGATTTCCATGTCCACTAGAAACATGGGAAGAACTAATTGATTTAAGTAGCAGCAAGGGGCATAAGATATTAGAAAGAACTCTCTAACTGAAAGAATAGTTACATACTTTATCTATTATTGAAGGCAGCCCTCAACTCACCATTGCTAAAACAAACTAAATAAACATCCATCAGTGCCGATTAAGGAGCAGATGGCTTGGTACTGGGCCGAAATAGTCTAACAAGGCAATACACGTACCTTCTGATATTGAACAAAATGCTTTTGAACAGGAGGAATGAAGCACTGACTTCCCTGAATCAACAGAAAAACTGCTGGCTCCAAATCCTGACCAGCTTAACATAAATAATTGCATAGAAGGTTCTGCGTAGTTGCCACAGATAGAAAAATGCCATTGCAACTTATTAATGAAGCTCCTTTTCCAGCACTTACATAAGGAGTTTTTTCTGTGAAACAACTGGAAAGCCTCAGTGAGCTTTAGATGTTGGTATCATATGTCTTGGATCCTAGACACCACTGATGACCTGTGTTTGGCATTTTTAACAGGGAGAGAACTTGCAAGCAAGACAGGAACAGTTGGGAAAATAAGCAAACAGCTGAGTTTTAGCATTTCGAAAACAACTGCTTTTTTTCCCTTTTTGATTAGCTGAATTAATTTTCCTCCACATCACAAGCACATTTATAACCCAATCAATCTCTGTCTCACATATAGCAGAAATTTTGGAAGAACACACATGCTAACAGCTCCAAATATGCTGTCTACATTGTTCTTGCCAAATTCATGCATGTGTACAAGAAGGCTTTTTGTTTTGCATAGATTGACACATTAGTATACTGATGGTGGCACATTTATTAACCCATGTGGCCGTTTTTTATATGCATCCAAGTATGTTATGATTTTATGATTATTGCTGTGACTCGAAGATCTGATGCTTAGGATAATCAAGAGCTAACATCTCTTTATCCCCATCAGGGGGATAACAACTTAATGTAGAAGATAAATTAGTCACAAGCAATTTTCATTCCATCTAATCATGGATGAAATATATAGACTATGTCTATAGGCTACATAGACGACCAACAAATCTAATGACATCTTCAAAAAAAGTGGTACCAACTCCTATAAGTATTTAGTTAGTTTTAGAGGGACATCAAACTGTTGAAAGTACTACTCCGGGAAAATAAAGTAATCCCAGATCATCACTGAAAGAGTCAGGTTGCATTAATATAAATGTAATACAAATGTATAAATGTTGTCTTATTTGAAAGGCCAAAAGCACGAGCAAAACATTGCATAGTTTCCACTAAGTCTTAAACTTTATGTTAAGAAATATGAGTCATCAGCACTTGAATCTGAATTCCAATAATTAATGATACACTGGCTTTAATTTCATGTAAGGACTTTTCCAAGAAGCAAGTTGCTGAAATTATGAGGAAAGGTCATCTTCATGCACATATACCAACATCTGAGTTGAAATCAGTTCAGCTAGGACTGAAAATTGGATCTTAACTTTAAACTTGGGCATAAGAACTGACAAGCTTACCCTTGACCATTAATAATTCTCCTTCTTTGTTTCTTATTTTTTAATGTGTTTGTATTTACTTTCCTACTTTAACATACCCTGTCTCACTTTCTTTTCCCTTTCTCTCATTTTCCCAATTTCCCTTTCCTCTATGTTTTGTTTACATTCCCTTATTCGTCCTTCATTACCTTAGTCCTTCTCATTTCAAAAGTGTACTCCATTTTACGCTTATATCATTATTTAAACCAGACCGCTAAGCAGGACACTGGGCTGGAAATACAACATGGAAATCCCTGATAAGGCAGGCTAGAATGAACATTTGTATTATATTAATGGATTTTTTTATATTATAATAAGAAAAATATCTTCTTGAGTTACTGAATACAATGCACAATATTTTGCTAATATACTACGGTGGTCACTAATCCGATGTGAAGGTCATATACACTTCATCTATTAGCTTTTACTATTGCTTTCTGTAATAAATTGATAACCCAGCTTCTGAACCAACCTTTACCATCCTTATTCAGTTTATACTCTAATTGAGGATATTTTTGAATAAGTAAAAAAAAATTAAATAAAAGAAAGGGAAAAGAGAAAGACAAGTTAATGCTGATGAGAGTATTTTTTCCCCTGTGTCTATGCAGTCTGATTCATTGCAAAGTATTTGTATAGGATTGAAAATCCTATTGTTTTTTCAGGTATTGAAATTTGCTGTATCATTTTTCAAGGGTTTTAAAATTGCATTTTTAAATTAAAAAATAGAACCAATAACAATGAATTTCAGCTGTATAACTGTCAAAGAGACATTGTATAATCCAGGATAGTCAGGAATAATAACACTCTTGGAATGTATGCTCATCTTTAATTTGGAAAACTGTCTGAAATTAAATGCTTTAAAAGCAGAATTCTAACCTAGTTTTATCATTCTGAAGTTCACTGTTCTCCTTTATAATATCAACCTTTCTGGATATTTTCTACTACGAAAATAATTTCCATGCAAGAATAATGTTGCGTTTAAGCAATGGTTAAGGAACCTGACAGAACAATTGCCTTTAGTGAAATTATACTTTATTTACTATTGGTCCCATCTTGTTCAATGTTTGATAATGAAGGATGCCCAACTCTTCTCTAAAAGCATACATAGGCTGTTTCCAAAGAATAAACATTTAGGTACCACCCTCATTACCAATGCTCTGAGAAATTAACTGCTGCTGTTGTAGTACAGAAAATATTTTTCAAAGTTTTGCTTTTACCCTTTACTTCAAAAATGCCTTAAGTCTTACAGCAATGTTTCTTTTTAAGGTCTTGTTATTACTTTTGTATCTCAAAAGAGGTGTTGAAGAAACTGAGGGTTTATGTGCTGAATTACTTTGGACCCATAAAAGGTCTGAAAGCACTGACATATAATGTTAAAGTACTGTAATGCAGTACATGACATTTAGGACCACCAAGTTTAGAGAACAGGGTATCCAACTTAATCTGAAAGCCATGAAATCATATAATATGCATTTTCAAGGCTATCATAATTCAAGTTGCAAAAGAATAAGATAATACGTGACCTGCATTCAACAAAGATCCAGCCAGGCTATGTCACCCATGTTGCTTTGTGTAAGTCACCTAAACAAAGAAGAGGTATTAGTTTTCATCCATTTGGAGTTCAGTAAAATACTGGCATCGTGTGTAAATGTGATAAATACAATAAATACATAAATATAGTCATACGAAGAAGCATTAATGATGGAGTCATCAACGTCCAGGAGCTGAACTTTGATGATCCCTGTGGGTCCCTTCCAACTCAGGATATTCTATGATTCTATGGGTAGGAAGATGGGAATTAGTACTGTAACTGTGAGGTGAGCAAAGAATTGGCTAGTAGAGAAGTACTGAAAGTATTGAAATGGAAAAAAAGGGAGGTAACAAGTGGTTGGCCTTGGATCAATGTTGTTAATTTTTTGTGTAAATAACCTTGGATTATAAAACAAAAAGTATTCTTTAGATGGAAAGCTAAAAGGCATTGTCAATAATGAAGAGGATTAGGGTATTTCACAAAAAGAACTGCATGGCCCTGAAGATGGGAGTCAGCATAATCAAGTTAAATTAAATTTAAAATAAAAAGAGTAAGGTCATCAGGGACTATGAATGAGAATTTCTTCTATTGACTAGGACCTTGTCAAGAAGTGACTGGGAAAAGAGAGACACAGGTGTACAAGCTGCTCACAGGATGACTACAAGGTAGCAAGGGATGGCAAGCGTGGAAAAACTCAAATGCCATCGTGCAATATATCAGTTAAAGTATTTCCAGCTGAGATAAAAAAGAATAAATTCTGCTATACTAAGCCTTGATGAGACTTAATTTGTAATAGTGTGTACAGTTCTGGTCATTTATTTTCAAGGAAGATATGAAATGGAACAGGCATAGAGAAGGATCACTGTCATTATCCATTGAGTGGAACCAAGAGCTTATCAGACAAGAGAAGAATTCACCTTGTAACCCAAAGGAATGTGATTGGTGCCTGTACGTAAACCAGTGTACAAATATGGGAGATAAACGACTTATTTAAATTCAAGGAGAGTGTTCCACACAGTAATAAATGGTCATAGCCTGGGTGTTATTGCAGTAAGATACAAAACAAAGTAGATTCTGAAATAATTTTCGAAGTAAAGTACCAGGGATAAAAAGTGCAACTACTATTAATATACTGTTTGAAATATTTAGGACAGTAAATATAGGACACTGCGTCCATAATGTCAGGGGATTGCATTTGAAGACCAAGAAACAATTTCCAGTTCTGTATTTCCAGGATTCCAGTCTTTAGCCCTTTCCAAGGATTCCAATACTCCTTATGAAGGCATGAAATTTTCAAGAATAAGGTATTGGATGTGATTTTTTTAACCTACAAAGGTAAGAAGACAGAAAATCAGTATGACAAGCGCAGGCCACTTTCTAAACAATGTTTAGGCTGTATAAATTTTTCAAATTGTCTAAACCGCCCTGTCAGTGTGGACCATGATCTCTGAAGTTTTATAGTAAACTTCAAGAGGTTCCCTCTTTTTCAGGATTATGGCAACTACATTCATCCAGACCTTGCTGCAATCCACAGAAGTCTTTCAGATTTCAGAAAGTTTTGAACCAGGCTATACATATATCTTTCTATAAATATGTTTATTTAAAATCAGAAAAAATAATTCAGTCAAAATTTAAGTTCATGAAAGAAACAGAGAGATCATAACTATGCATTTCCTTAACTGTATTTTAACTCAAGCAAATTAAAGCCAAGTATTCCAACATCTCATTCATGGAGAAAATCTTATTCACAAGGCTGCTTTATTCATGATGAAGTCTTGCACATATTCAAATTCATCACAATTTTCTTAGTCCGAGGTTCTTATTTTCATGGAATAAATTCATAATTAACATTTCAACAGAGGGACATCTGTTGACACACTAGAAAAGTATTACAGTTAAGAAGGATTTAAGAACAAATGCAGATATTTTTAAGTGGAAGTAGCTCTTTATTCCCTCCAAAACAATATTCACTCTATCAGAAAGTTACAGTGTATGGACACACATAATCTCTCAACATATACACACATAAACACATTAAAAAAGAAAGTAAAATAGACTTTTGGCCATTAGAAACACTTGTGAAGTAGCAAATGAAGAAACAGGTACAAAAAGTTTAGTAAATACAAGTAATAGGTAGTCATATTGTGTTTGGAGCTGCAGGCATGGGCAAAGATGATTAAACTGCCTCAGTGCCTTACCTCCAGGGGCCTCTCTCAGTGTCAATTATTTTCTTGTTTCGGATCAGCTAACACAGACTTATAGAATTATAAAATACCAGGTTGGAAGAGTATCTCGAGGATCACAGAGTCACAGAATATGCTGAGTTGGAAGGGACCCATAAGGATCACTGAGTCCAACCCTTAGCCCTGCAGAGGACCATCCCCAAGAGTCACACCATGTGTGATCATCCTTTCTTAGCAAGAGCACAGTAAAAAGGAGTCCCTTTGGTTTGAAAATAAGTTATTACATATTCATCTCATCTGAGTACGTGCTTTAGACAAGAAATATGTTGGTTTCTCTCCTAGACAAATTTTAGCCACAGATTATTACAGTGCAAAATACTGCCTGGATACTAGTTTATCACTGTTGGAGGCTGAAAGATTATTATAATCTTCTACAAGAGCATTGCCAGAAAGGTCAAGTAGTTAAACAGTTACCTCCCCTCACTGTTAGAAAAGGCTGGATGACAATAGAGAGCATAAACTGTCAAAGGGAAGTTTCTAACAGTCTTCAATGTAAAAATTAAGCTAGATCCTAACACTACAATGAAGACATTACAAATGAAACAAGTGTCTCCTTCAGCATTCCACTCACAGTTCTCATAGCCATCTCTGAATGTGTATTTAACACAGTTGTAGGGACCATGGAAATAAAAGAAAAATTATAATTAAAAAATAAACCAAAAAAACCAAAAACAAAAACAAACAAACAAACAAACAAACAAACAAACAAAAACAAAAAAAAAAAAAAAAAAAACAACCTTAAAGTGCCTGATTAGAAAAGGGAGGGAAAATGAAGTTTAGTAAAAATTATATAGTTTCTGAAACAAGGATCCTTGCATAAGTGCTTGAAATGCCTGTAAAATATATTCAGGCCCTAATCAGAATTAAAACATTGCTCTCATATTATCTAGGCCCATTTAAACAGAAACCCACTTATAATAACATAGTACTCCTCTAAGTGTTAGAAGTAATGATTTGGCAAACTTAAGAAGCCAGAAGATAGAACACTAGGCTTAGGACTGCCAGATTTATGACAGTGTTATTACTGCTGGCAGATCACTTTTCTTTTTAAACTGCAGCATGTACCAGGTGAAACTAAAGTATTCCAACAGTTGACTCTGCCTGAGTGCTGTACAGATATTAGTAAATGACAGTAATTTATCAGGAAACATTCCATGTCTCTGCTGAATCAGGACTCTGTCATACTACAAGACCTTCATATCAGTGTTGTTCACCTGGTGAATTATAAGGTCTAAATCCTGGTCATTTGGGGTCTGCAAAGAAGTCATCAACATTCTTGTGTCTATCTTTAGCATTTAGGTCAAACTGCAACTGGGATAGTTACACTGTGAAGTACATCTTGTTATTGGTTATTAGTAAAATTTTCTATATTCGTTAACAATTGGCCATTTTGTGTTCAGTTTGCTTGTGTCTATTTTTCTCTCAGTCAAAAATAGGGCTTATTCTAACATAAAGTATTAATTTATTCTCTGGGTATGAAAAGCATATAAACGCATTTATTTATTAGTGTATTTTTAGTTGGATTTATCTTAACTGATTACATTGTTCACTGTCATCATTGCAATGTGTCACAACACTCAGACTCTTGCAGTTCTGTTTTCACAACTATGCAACTTTCTTCCTGCAAATCTGCAAAAAAAAAGGAAGAAGAGGTAAACACTAGAAAAAAAAATTAAATGACAGAACAGTGGCAAACTCAACGACCTAACTCTCAATTCTGGTCTACTGTATGTGGAATATCCTCCATAAGAACACTTTGATGCACGATGAGATATGGCTTGCACACATGTGAGCCTATTTACAGCAACAGAGTGATGCAAGTCCAGTGAATATTGCAATAATAGCTTTTGCCTCTGTCTGAAATGTAAATTCACCTCTGAACACCCAAATCTGTGTACGTACCTCCCTGCAGCATCAAAGCCAGGGTGAAACCTAGTACAAAGCACAAGTCACAGGTGGGAAACCTAAGTGTATTCCATGGATGTCAGCTTCCATGTGCTCTGGTTGGGTGCTCATTTGAACAATCAGTGAGAATCTGCCTTTCAACCCAGAGTGAGCTCATGAATCTGTCTGTTTTCCTAACAGCTATGCCTGCTTTTCCCTCCTTTATGCCTGAATAGCACTGACATATTTTACAGTTGCAGTCACACACGTATCCCATTAGACAGGTGGCACTAATTAAATATTGGACATCACAGTTATCCATTTAGGAACAAATATAATTATGATCTATCTGCTGGTGCACAAAAGCAGGAGTCTCTTGGAACTAAATTGAGGCAGGTGTATTTTAAAGGAAACTGCAAATAACTTATCAGAGGCTCTTCCTCTCTAAAGCAGTCCTCAGTGAGATTCAAAAATTGAATAAATGAGATCTAGCTCACCAGGTGGGTTTTTGCAGGCTGTGATGTTGGTTCTTACAGTTCTAAAAAGGAAGTGATAAGCCTTCTGTATTGAATGTGAGTGCTCTACAGACAGGAGGATAGAGGACTGAAAAGAGAAATCCCCACAGTGAGGGATTTGTGAGATTTGGCAGAAAATCTGCATCACAATACTGTGCTATTTCCCACAAGGAAGGAGCCCAGACAATTTCTCAAGAGGAAGACAATATTCCACCGTTGCTACTTTACAAGTGACGGACAGGAGACAAATCGGGTACCAGCAAAGACAGGTATCTTCTTTATTGTGTTCCTTGACACAGAAAAATTTGAAAGGTCTAAGACACCAATTTCGGCCCCATTTCACTTAAGGTTTATATGCAGAATAAAACTGCAAGTTCGAGGTATCTTGGAAAAATCCATAGGGTGAACAGAGATCACTTATTTTCAGAGCTTTCTAGCCGCTTGCCAGACTTGCAAGCTTAGCAGAAGTCTGTAGAAGCAAAAAAAACCATAAAACCATCACAAAAGGCTGTATTTTGGGACTTACAAATGGAAGCTGAGATATTTTAACTATTCAATTAACTGGGGCTATAGGATTTGCTTTGTGAGCATTTTATTTCTTAATCTACGCTGCCCTTCTCTAACCTCTGAATAACTTTTTACTCTCCTCCTTTTTATCTGTCACTACCTTAAAAGAGGAAGCAGAACACTGTGTGAGTCGCAGGACCACCTCTGTTGCCACTGAAAGCCATTACAGGTGGTGAAAGCATTAGAAATTCAGAAGTAAATTGCAAAGTCAGTTTGGAGTACAGTGAAGCATTTAGTTGCAACTCAGTTGGGCGTAAAAAAAAAAGAAGTCACACTCCAAAAGAGACAGAGAGCTTTCTCTGCTTGAAATTATTGAATAATTTATTTGAAACACAAATCAAACTATTAGAATGAAGGTGATGGTCTTTAGACAGAGGTCACGCGGAAAAGTACAGGGCCAATAACAACTTTTTTCTCTTTCATTGGCTATCAAAATACTTGGTTCTTTTAAGGGAGAAGCCAGCCACAATCAATCATTTTTATATCCCCTTCATTGTAGATTATGTCTAATCAGTGTAACTGGATTTGAAAAACGCTATCACATAGAAGCTACAAGTCATGCAAAGTATGTCTTAAGTAATGAAGCCAAAATGAAGATGTATCGCATAAGTCCATTGAAAACTTCATTTCCATGGAATGCTGTGTGAAAAGCAAGTTTTATAGTACACATTTGGCTTTACTACAGAAAGAGCTGCCTGACAGAGCCCAGAGCAGTGAAGCCACTGTGCATGAGGCAATACACATCTCTAAAGTAAATGATTATCTTTCAAACACTCAGCCCAGATCATTTGCAAAGGTAGTTTCTGTTAGAACTCGTTAATCCCCCAAACAGGATCTAAACACATTGTAGAACCAAGGGCTCATGAAGGGAAACAGCTCTCCCCATTCTTCCTTCAGTAAAGTGATGCTCTCAGGCTGTGTCTCTCCTCCTTCTCTCACGTCCATTGTGTTCTTCTCTACTACCCTAACTAGTAAATGTTTCTTCTCCACTCTCAGCAACCCCTTCCACAGGGATCAAACCTCACTTACTCACCGTGCAGAACAAAATACCTCATTTACCTCTCAAGCCTATATATATATATATATATATATATATATATATATATACTTTCTTCATCACTGTTTTTGATAGCTATCCAAAGAACTACAGATTGCAGAATTACCACAGCAGATTCCTTAGCCTTAGCCAGAGAAAGGTTTAAAATCCTTAATCTGCTGCTTGTCTTTGGTAATCCTTTGTTATTAGCCTTGGGAAGGATCCTTATCAGTCAGCAATCTGTTTTAGCTCCCGTTCCCAACTTGTTTGGGTGTTTTTCACCTTGTGGGAAAGAATTACTTCAAGTTGTTAAGCTTCTTTTATACAGGGTTAATAAACATTTGGATGTCTGTCGTTCCCTTTGAAAAATCTGCTGTGAATCAACAGGATCCTGTTCTTGTGTAAAGCACCAAGGTCTCGTCAGAGCAAGAATCATAGTTCTTGCACCTTTTTTTTTTTGCACTTCCTTTTAGTTTTTGCTTGATGAACAGCATAATTTTCTCACTGGTTTCCAAAAATCAAAGCCCAAAATTTTTGAAATACTAATATAACAGAATGTAGGCATTATATACTCAGATACATAAATTCCGCTTTACTGTCTGTAATCTGGCATTTGAGATTAACTCTTCGTAGTATCAGAAGCCAGACTTTCATATAGTCAGGAATTTTCAAAGCATTATAAAGGATTAGTTCATGCAAATTTCTGATAAGGACGTCTTAATAATTCTGAGAAAAGAACATATTAACTTCAGTAAAACAAATATTTAAGGCATCCCTAAAACCTTGTAACCAGTCTGAAACACAGTAAACAGCATCTGTATGTTAAACAAACACTATCAAAAAGTAAATCTTCTATCCATGACAGACTTCTACATCTCGTTGGTATTATGTATATTCAAAGGCAAGGCTTCCAAACAACACATGCCTATAATTTGAGACATGCACCCATTCCCTTCTGAGTCAAAGGTGACAGCAATATGCAGCATGTACCCCTTGTTCCCCTCAAGTTTGAGGAGAATTGCAACATTTCTGTGCTTTCCTATCCTAACTGCAAAAAAGGAATATGATACAGGTCTGTGGTTAAGAGATCAGTCCTCAGCTTTCAGTAAAACATTTCCAAGCACTGTTCCTCTCCACAGGCACATCTCACCCTGTGTCAGGGAGACAATTAGGTCCCACAGCTGCTTTCACATCTTAATTTGTAAGTTTGTACCCTGACTGACTCAGCTGATAGAGGATGAGTAGGTATGATTTACCAGGGACATGCCTCCCAATAAAACCTTATCAATAAAAGCTATTAAGAATGTGTGATAATTGAAATGTTTTCTTTCTGGTGTTTCAGAATGTTCCTAGTTGAGTTGCCATGTCCTGCTTTTTGCTAAAGTAATCATATATATAGTATTGCTAATAATACCTGCCTTCTCTTCCTCTGTCTCTGCTCTGGGATATGTTCCATCTAACCAGGAGTTTTCAATAGTCCAGGTAACCAAAGTTTACCTGCTGAGAAGATCCTTTTCTAAAGACTTCCTTTGTGGACATCCACAGAAAACACAGTAACACAATTTTACAGCTGAAAGTGATGTAAATCCCTTTGAAGAGGTCTGCATTTTGTTTCATGTTGCTAGTTCTCAGAAAGCAATTTGACTTCCTTGCAGAAATAGCCATTTTAAAGATTCCTTGCTCTTTGATACTATTATGAACTTATTAATTAGTCTACTCTTGAGTCAATTTTCAGCAGTTGTAAACTGGATCAAGACCCATGGGATAAAACAACTAGATAAATATTGAGCCAGTGGGGCAATATTTTAATGCCTGTACTTGGACGTTTTTTTCCAAAAGAAACCTTCTGAGACTTCAGTAGTCTTTTTATGGGTTAAGGTGCTACTCAGTGAAAGTAAAATGATCAATACTGGACTCTCAGATACCATGAGCTAATACTTTATGAGACTGGAATTATTTATGTGTATTCTAAACATTTCTAAGTCTGTACATAGCTAGTTATTGCTGACACGCTTAGGAATTTTGACAGTGGATAAAAACCAAAGACCCTCTAGACCAATATTTATCCTTCACTGACAAGCAGTACAAGAAGTTTCAGAAATCTGCAAAATCCAAGATGGGCAAGCCAGGAAGAAATCTCAAGAGATCATTTCATTCATTCAAACCTTTCTGTTTGCAAAATACAGATGAGAGAGTCGCTCTTTCACAAAGTCAATCTGATTTTCATTGCTGACAGAGATAAATTTAAAAATTTCAAATGTCAGATTTAATATTCCCTGAAGATACTTAGCACTTTTCTTATATCAGTGTGCTCTGGACTTCTTGGTTCTCTAGCTTTGGCTAGACTTCCCTTGAAGACCTCCTCTTTATAATTCCTTCTGAAAATATCCATTGAATATTTCAGCTGGTCTTTATTATAATAAAGATAGCTGTGATAGCTTTGTTCTTTGCCTGTTAAGCATGTTCATTAATCAACAGTTCTTATTTAAAATAAAAAATACTTTATCCTGAAACTTCATGGTTATGGTTTCCTAGCAACAGAATTTCCTCTTAAGAAGCCACTTGTCTTTCAAAGGGTCCATGCCTGGAATATATTTGACAGCACTTTTCAAAAAAATTTAATCAACTCATTTCTTCATATGAGTTAAATAATTTTTTTTTTCACAGAGACGGCAACAGTATCAAATGCTACAATTTTAAATCATCGTTAAAAAGAGATCACAAAAAGTAAGTTCACTGTCCATAAAAATAGCAACTAATTATTATTAATGCTTATTATGAGTGTTGCTGTCACACACCAAGATATCAATGGGCAAAGTTCTGTAAAACCAGAAAATGAATGTACTCCCCTCATGCAGCTTATAGATTTTCATGGTTTCTTTCCATGTTTCTGAAGCATAAGGAAAAGGAAGCAGTCTCTGGTTTCAATTAAGGAAGCTTACTTGTTTACAAGGTCTCTGATCCTTACAAATAATTCTAATGCATTTATGATGAATAAAATCTAATTTATTGAACAGATACTCAAGATCACTTCAAATAGTCATGCTAAATGCAAATGCCAGACTTGAAAACCTGAGACTACACTGTTCTGCAGTCACGGCCTTATTGTTCTCCCCCTGACTCATTTCCGTTAATATTTTCTGGTGCTAGTTGTTGGCTTGTAAAGGGATCATTTGTCATGGTTCCTCAAGATGGCAAGGTACAGACCTCACCATAATAGGAGATCACTTCCTGTTCTGTTCACCTGAAAAATCCCAAACTCCTACAGAGTATGTCAAGACAGCAATCTGAGAGAAGAAAAACCATCTGCAAAGAAGCAGGTATAGAACATCACTGGAAGGGTTAATAGAATAGGAAAACATACCTTGGGGGTGAAAAAACAGATGGGTGGTGGTAGCCAGAACATTAGTGTGGGGTATGAGCAGTGGTGACAGGAAATGGTCCTGGTAAAAATGAAAAACATTGCTTTTCCAACAGCAACTCCATAAAGAGACAACTGTGCTAGTGAGTCCAAAGAAGACAATCTCAATTAAACAAAATGCCACCTCAAAACCCAGATGTATCATCATCCTCAGTGACATAAATGCCTGAATAGACTGGTGTAAGTTTTCTCCCTCCTACCTCTTTCACAATCCTGCACTAAAATTTAACAGAAAGCAACTACTATGTATGAAATGCAGAAGACTGTATCAAACACTTCTCAGCTGATCTGCTCACTGCATTGACCTGGATGTCAAGAGTCTCCAAAATGAGCAGTATGAGAGGAAGCCAGTCCCATAAGCTGCTGCTGCTGCTATTTCAAGCAGCAGTCCCCAAAGCTTGGGACCCTTTTCTTCCTGGTCCTCTTCAATCTGCCAGGGAACCTGTTGAGAAGAAGACAACTTCAATACTCCCCCAAGGAACCCATGTCTAAAACCTAAATAATCTATGTACTGTCTTTCTTCCTGAGAACCAGAATAATTCAACTGATAGACTGAAGAATTTCCACTGAGCTGAGTGGTTGCTAAATGCTTGGTAGATGAACAATCATTGCTCAAATTATTTTCTACCATACTGATATAAGAAGCAATTTTGACTTCCAATTCTTCATACATTTGCTTTTCATGTGAATCCTCATCTTATTTGCTACCACATCACCACCTTTTCAGTCATCACCCTTGCTTGCAGATGAACCTTTGATAGGAAGATGCATGTTGATGTGTTTTGTTCAATGCTGTAGCGTATTTAACACTCTGAAAGAGAATTTTTCTATGAACTTTAAAGAAGCATTCACTGCTTTTTTGATACATCTTTTTTAAAATATATATAACCAAAGAGAGGTTTTTTCTCTTTCAGTGAGATAAAACATCTAAATAGGAAAAAAACTATTCTGATAAGATATCTAAGTCAGAGCTTTGGTTTGAATAAGTACAATGTTCCTACTACAAACCGTTTTTTCTTAATTTTAATATTTATCAATACTTGATTAATGAATTGAAATTAAAAAAGTCCATCATAACACTGATATATAAAACAAAATAATATTGTCAAAATTATTATGGATAAGTTCTGTCTGAACACAGTTTCGATTTCTACAAAAACAAACTTGCAGAGTTATCCAAATGGAGATACAGAAGATGGAGAAAACTAGCCATTTCTAGGAAATGATTACTGTCTTTCTAAGGTGAATATCTAGAATAACTTAGATAAATGAGACCCTGAAATTGTTTATTTCTCGCCAGTGACAGTTCAGAGATCACTGGAAGAGCAGCTGCGTGTAGACATCTAGACACATTACATCTAAAACTGCAGGAGTTTAATCCCACCTCCTGTGTTTTATTTTGGTAAATGAGTTCAAGATTTTATCTTTTTATAGATCTCATGATCTCTCTTGAGTTTTTTAACACAGTTTGCTATCTACATGAAACCACATATATGTACGTCAGATGCAAATCTGTCAATCACAAGATGGAATTGAAAGGACAACCAGGAACATCAAGTCTGGTGTCTTGCTGTCCAAAGCAACAAAATGGGCAAGATCTGGCTTGAAACCCATAAAAACTCTTTAGCTACTCTTCAGATGGTAAAAAATCATTCTTTAATTTCCAATCCAAAGTTATCCGTGGCCCATTTATAACTATTTGACTCTATGCCAACAGTTCACTTTACCTTTTAAAACCTGCCTCATTCTCATATACAGAAAGTGTGACAGCTGATTTAAGTACAAAATCCTCTTGGAGCAGCTGAAACTTGGTATAACCTCATCACTTTTCTGTCTTTCCACACCATTTGGTGCTGATGGCTGCCCAGAAGCTTTCTTCCTCATTGAAAAATTATCCATTTCTTATGAAATGCCTATCAGAAACCCACTTACAGTGATACTAGCAGCTAGACAGTACTCTATTTTTGTTATGTTTACATACAAAAACATGTCTATGAAAGGCTTGAGGGGTCTGTACAATTTGTTAAGCTTAAAATAACATAATGATCACTATACAAGGCCATTAAATATTCATATTCAGGAAAAACATTAACTGAGCCAGCAACATTAAATAACAATGTGCAGGTGACAAATTACCAATCAATATATCAAAGCATTTTAAAAGCACGTTCACCACCTTCAGAAACATGCTCTTATTCAAAAAATACTTTCAATAAATTACACTACTAATTAATTTTCCTTTAGTAGATTTTCATGAATTTCTACACCATCAGAGAGTGCACTAATTCATCTATATGACCTTACTACAATTAGTTTTATTCACCCTGATGTTTAATATATCGTTGTATTTTGTCTGAAGCAGGTTTAGTGGGTAATATTTTCACACCAGGGTTATATCTTTTTGAAGGTCTGCTCTGTTGGCAGAATCCTTCAAACCCATACATTATTACCTACTAGGGAAATAAGGAATGATCCCAAGAAAACCAGGAAAGTTGAAGCTAGTTAAACTATTTTCTCATGTGCCTCTATTTGGGCAGAAGGATTGAGGGGTGAAGGGGAAGGAGGAAGAAGGAGGGTGTTTGTTTCTGTTCTTGATTCACAGTTATAGTTTTTTAAGTCCAAGAAATGTATTTCTAGCCTAGTTCCTTGTCTCCAGTCCTGACTAGAGTCCCTGGTGCAGGTGACCACCTCCAGCATGACATCCTGCTGATATTTATCATAAAATTAAGTGCTATCTTGTAGAACTGGACCAGCAGTGCCAGCCAACAATGAAATCTCCACCATTGCTGCTGCCAGCTTGGGCTGGATTTTTATTGCCCTGGAAAAAGTAAAGAGGAGAGATGTGATATTGCTTTCTCTAATGATAAATCAAGCAATTGGTGGAAAGACTATGGGACATGATAAAAAGATACAACATTGCATAGATTTTACTGTAAATTTTTCTTGGAGATGAGAGAAGTGAATTCATTGTTTGTATAAACTGCTAGCTTAAAAGTCAAAGAAACTGGACTTTACTCATTCTTTCTAAACTGAACAATGAAGAGACAGCACTTGTCTCTTCCTCGTCCTTTCCTCTACCTCACCTTTGCTCCCAGTCTACCCTGTACGGACCCTTGATTGAATTGCCACCATCATTCAGGTCTCTTACTCATTTCAGGCCTCTTCACTGACGCCAATTACAACTGATGACAGGTTATGATCTGGACACTCCTGTGCCAGAAAATCGTCTTGGTTTACTGTCCTGTTGCGTGGTCACACAATTTTGAAGTATTTAATTGACGTTTAAAGTGTTCTTCACATGGAATTTCACGCTCCATCCCAGATTCCCCACATGTTATTTCTAATAAGCAGGTAAAGATTCATTGTGACAGAGGTCCAAGATAATCACCCTAAGAGCCAGGTACTATGGAAAAAGTATCAGGAACGCTCACATGTGTTCACTGATGGGAACACAGAAGCATTTAATTGGGAAAAAGATCTGCTTGTTTGATTTTTTTGTTAGCATTTTTGGTTGCACAATTAAAGATTTTACTTGCTTCAGCAGTTTTCCCTGCTGATTTGTGGGGGCTCATGGAGACTTTGCTGCCTCAGCAACACCTGGGATCAGAGGTAAAGCTGTTTTAAACTACTTGGCCTATAGGAAAACAATTTGAGCATTGAAGCTGAAATTGCACTAAATTTTCTCAGCTGTCTGTAACCACAGAGATTGACTGTATATGGACTACACTGTAGGGAGAGAAGAGGGGGGGAAAAAAACAAACAGAGAGTGCATTTTTATATGTTTCTGACTGAAGAGTGCACACAGTTGATTTTAAAATTCTGTAACAAGCTATATATTGCTAAATATCAGGCTGAATGTTTTTGTTGTTATTTTTCTTTTCCCAGTTCTCACCATATTGATTAAGGCCAGTCTGATATCTTTTATTCCCACTGATTAGTATCTCCCTTCATGATTACTCCCATCTAGATTACATAGCTGCTCAAGGACTCTCATGTTCTCCAGAATGAGTAAAGCAGTTCAATTTGTCTCTGAGGCACTCAGAAGCAAAAGGAAAAAGGTAAATACCTTCCTGTGCAGCAGAATGGGAATGACCTGTTCAGATAAAAACTTATGTCACCCTTCATCTGTTTGCTGTACAGGGGAGTCAGATTTGCCTTCCCTTGGGCAGCCCACATGAAATGTTTTATCTCTTGTGAGAAACTGAAGGGCCAGTTCCTTGAATCAGGTGTGAGGATTTAAGAGTTTCTTCTAATCCATTAAACCATGGGCATGTCCTCCTGGTGGTGGTCATAGACCTGTACTTGTTCAGAACAGAAGGCTACAGGGCCTCTAACCCCAAGCCATACTCCTCAAGATTTTCCTTAAATAACAGCAGGGGTTCACATCACTTATTTTATGTATGGATATCCCCTCTGACCTCCCCAAATAGTCGACTGAAACTTAGCATAAAGTTCTAGAGCTCATATTTTGGTCGCTTATGCAATACATGCTCTGGAACAGGAGCAAATCCCTCTCAGTTGAACAAAAACATTGACACTGGTCACTTAAATTAGATGCCTGAGACAGATGATATGTAGTACCACCAAAGATGGTACAAATACCTACACAAAGTTTCCAAAACCTTGGGTTTGTACCATATCCTTTTTGGGAAATGTGTGATGCTGAAAAAGAATTTGTAAGATTAAGAGTGTGGACAGTGCAACACAGAACTACGTAAACCCAAGGCATTAGCCACTTCCTCATATACGAATTTTCACTGAAGTCATACATGTTACAAATAAGTGCTTTAGTAATTTGAGTTTGTACAGACGGATACAGATGACCCTAAATAAGGGTTTATGTGCACAAAACTGAAAGATTAAAGGTTCACCTCCTGCAGTTACTACTGCACTACTCCTTTGCCTGAACACATTTAGGAGAGAATGGCATTACAGTCTCATCCAACACATGCACAAAACATGAACTGTGAAGTTTGTGCATCTATAGTTATAAAAAGTTCAATTTTATGAAGAAAACTTATTTACCAATTTTTAACTCACAGTGTAGTTTTGAGGAATAGTCACTTCTTTCATGTTTGCAAAATCATGATTAATCCTGGAAGGACGGGTTGGAACAGACTACTTATGTACCAGTAAGAAACTACCATTTGAAAATCTGGAAATCATCCAAAGAAATCAGCTAGAAACATGTTCAAAGACAGATGTGATTATTCCCATAAAAAGATGATTCTTCTGAAATTCCCCAAAATGTGTTAGTTGTACGTATATGGGTTCAAGTGAAGGCTTTACTAATTGTTTCAAAGTAGACAAATCAAATAGGGCTTAAGAAGTTCCACGAACTTAAAATACCTAGAAGTTGGTTGAGAAACACAGAAAAATAACAGATAGCTTTGGCCTCTTCTCTCCTTTCTTTTCTGTGTGGAAACACTCTTGTGATAAACCTAAATCTATTTTTTGAATAGTGAAGATTAAAACTGACCCTCTCCTTGCATAAAGGTATTGTTTCTCTTTAACTTCCTTTCTAAGAGGAGGATTTCAGTAAATAATTCCACCACTGGAATACCTAAAATTCATTTGCATGCATAGCCCAGGAAAGTAAAAGAATCCTATCAAACCTCCTGCATATGTTCTGAGTAAAGTAACCTCTAGCTCAGCACAGCATGGACACTTTTAGCCCATAACATAATGGTTTTGCTGAGTAGTTGCTGTGAATTACCATGTATAAGCTAAAAAAATATACTCTTAAATACACTATCAATAAAATATACTTAATGTATGAATGTATTTGGGTAAGAAAAAAAAATTGACACATGGTGTGAAAACATAATACCAAAAAATATATTCAAGCAAGGAAAAAAAAGGAAAAAGAAAAATTGTCCTTAATTAAGAGAAAGCCCTTCCAACAAGAAACCTACACAGAGGGAAAATAAATAAATAAATAAATCTAAGCTTTCTTTCCTGAACTATAGGCCACTCTGGTTCTTCAATCAGTATTGAAGATTTGAGACTTGTTTGAGACTTTTTAAGAACTGGCTTAATGTCCAAAAGATAATGTAGTTCCACATACATGGTGGTGTCTGGTGCAGCTCTTAATTTCATGAATAGATTGTGTCCAGTAACATTTAACTTTCACAGGATATTAAAACAGGTCAAATAAAACAAGTTCATCCACACCTTTGAAATCCATCCTCCACTGATCTGCATTTACTCACATGAAGCATTGGTAGATTCCTCTGAAGCTACAGGCAACCTTCAGATTGGCTAAGCTTTAAGGGAGCTCATGCTGTTGCAATCCTCTTCTAGAGGAAGATAGGGGGGGATAATACCCTTTTTCTGAATTTTTGATGATTATTGCCTCTAATATTTCAAAGGTAGCTTCCTTCTCACAATGCAGAATACCCATTTCTACTTCAAGACTACGTGCACCAGGTCTGATGTTTTTAAACAAGATCGAGTTACCCAAGCATGAAATAGCTGAAACAATTTTCTTAACAGCTGAAAAACACTTGACTAACTCAAAAATAGCTGAACCAATTTTCCCCAAACTTTCCAGTGCAGTACACCTTTGGACTAACACTATACCTTCTAAATTTTCCCCTTCACATGCATCTTTGCTTTTACCCACTGACTAACAATATAAAACACAGATTAAAGATCCAATCCTGCACATACACAAGTACATGATTAAAATCACTTGTAGAATATTGAGTCAATGTTAGCAGGGTCAAACCCTAAGAATGTTTGTACCATTTCAACCTCATAACAGTGCTGTATCAACACTGCAGCTCATAAATATGCAATAAGATAAAGTCCACTATATTTTATAAGGCTGTAACTTTTCATGGTATTCTCATATTACTCTCAATAACACTCTGGGGCAAACCTAGTTGGTTGAATTTTCAGAGATTGCTTTCTAAATCTGCTCATGGCTGCTATTTCACATCAGTTGTGCATGTAAATTGGAAATGTTTTTATGGGAACAAATCATGTGACAAGTATGAATCAAAATGGGACAAATTTTGCATGCAATCATGCTCTGAAATGAACAAAAGTGCTCACAAGTCAAACAATAACATTCACCATTATTAAGTATAAGGAAATTTTAATCCATAGGCTGTCAAGCTTTCTTCCAACTCAGAACAGATATCATTCCCAATTCATGCTCTTTATTGTGATAAGTGAACAATGTTCCCCTGTACATTTCCCTCACTCTAAAAAGCATAGTCATCTACTGTGTGCAGATCCAGTAGTGCAAAACATAAGTAGATCCTCACACCTTAATCAATCTCTGCTGCAGTTCAACATGTATTAGACATTTATTAAAGTCAGAACATATGTATTATTCTATAAGAATTTAGTTTGAAAGTCATTATTTTGTTTTCTTGTACTCCTCGTGAGTTGCACCCAGCTTCTAAGAACAACATAAGTTCATTTAGTAATCAAGTCAGTACAGCACATCTGTTATTCTCAAAACAGTGTTAGCACTGGAAAGCTCTAACACACGTGAAAATTAATCACAGCTTCCAGTATTGTTTTTTCTTTTGCTTGGCCAAGCGCAGAATGTCCACTAAAGTGGATTACATCTTGAACAGCAGTAGAATATACAATAAACTGGTCCTTCTTCACCTATAAGAAAACTCCCAATTACACTGGCTCCACCAATGAATTTTTCTTCATAATGCACATTAGTTCACTCCTGCTGTTTTAAGATCATAAAATCATAGAATGGGCTGGGCTGGAAGGGACCTTGCAGATCATCTAGTTCCACTCCCTCTGCCATGAGGTCTCTCCACGTGCTCCCCAAGCTTCTCACAGAAGCCACTTCTTTAGCTCTCCCCTGACCAAAACCTTGACACTCAAACTCAAGTCTTAAGACAAACCCAAATATATTCATCCCTTCTTTTTTTCTAGGCTGTGCCTGCAGGCTTCCAATCCTTCCTGTAATGCATCCAGTTGACCCAACTCTTGTTTTTAACTTCAGTGTTCGAACTGGACAAGGTCTCTTGTCTAAAGTTTAATAGGCTCCAGGAGAGTCAAATAATCATGTCACACAGTTTCTGAGCTGTGGTTTAGCTTGCACATTTT